>NC_090923.1:26113869-26414540 GCF_040938575.1 Ambystoma mexicanum | reverse complement strand
TATGTTAAGAACCCCTCTATGGAACCCCTCTATGGAAAGAACCCCTCTATGTAAAGCACCCCTCTATGTAAAGAACCCCTCTATGGAACCCCTCTATGGAAAGAACCCCTCTATGTAAAGAACCCCTCTATGTAAAGCACCCCTCTATGTAAAGAACCCCTCTATGGAACCCTTCTATGGAAAGAACCCCTCTATGTAAAGAACCCCTCTATGTAAAGAACCCCTCTATGGAACCCCTCGATGGAAAGAACCCCTCTATGTAAAGAACCCCTCTATGTTAAGAACCCCTCTATGGAACCCCGGTATGGAAAGAACCCCTCTATGTAAAGAACCCCTCTATGTAAAGCACCCCTCTATGGAAAGAACCCCTCTATCCTTTTGGTTCCAGCGCATCATGGTGGCTATGGCAACTCATTCCTAGGACTAACTTAATTCCCTTAAAAGGTCTTTGATGCACCCACAATCCGTCGACGACATTGAAATGTAACACCTTTTTACACCTCTCAGCTTTGGGAGGTGCTGAAGACAGGCCAGCCAGTTGTTGAGTTCCAGCGCTGGGTGAATCCTCATCATAAGAGGCTTTTGTGAGCAGGAGCTAGAACTACAGGAGACAGAACTGGTCCCTGGTCCCGAAAGCTTCTGCGGAAGTGTATGGTTGGTCTGTCGCGTCAACTCTTGACCTCCTAATGTCCCTCTATTTCTTTAGCATTCATCCTTCTGGTGCTCCTTCCTTTAGCCAGGGCACTCACGTGAGCTGAATTAGGGGATGCTGGCACATCCCTGAATCACTGAGCTGTTGCATCCTCAGACAGCTACTCACATTAACTGATTTAGCGATGCTGGCAAATTAGGAACATCTCTGAGTCACTGACCTGTTGCATCCTCACAGTGACTCACATGAACTGATTTAGCGATGCTGGCACATTAGGAACATCTCTGAGTCACTGACCTGTTGCATCCTCAGACAGCTACTCACATTAACTGATTTAGCAATGCTGGCAAATTAGGAACATCTCTGAGTCACTGACCTGTTGCATCCTCACAGTTACTCACATGAAGTGATTTAGCGATGCTGGCACACTAGGAACATCCCTGAATCACTGAGCTGTTGCATCCTCAGACAATTACTCACATTAACTGATTTAGCAATGCTGGCAAATTAGGAACATCTCTGAGTCACTGACCTGTTGCATCCTCACAGATACTCACATGAACTGATTTAGCGATGCTGGCACATTAGGAACATCTCTGAGTCACTGAGCTGTTGCCTCCTCAGACAGTTACTCACATGATCTGATTTAGCAATGCTAGCACATTAGGAACATCCCTGAATCACTGAGCTGTTGCATCCTCAGACAGTTACTCACATGAACTGATTTAGCGATGCTGGCACATTAGGAACACCTCTGAGTCACTGAGCTGTTGCATCCTCAGACAGTTACTCACATGAACTGATTTAGCGATGCTGGCACATTAGGAACATCTCTGAGTCACTGAGCTGTTGCCTCCTCAGACAGTTACTCACATGATCTGATTTAGCAATGCTAGCACATTAGGAACATCTCTGAGTCACTGGCCTGTTGCATCCTCACAGTTACTTACATTAACTGATTTAGCGATGCTGGCACATTAGGAACACCTCTGAGTCACTGAGCTGTTGCATCCTCAGACAGTTACTCACATGAACTGATTTAGCGATGCTGGCACATTAGGAACATCTCTGAGTCACTGAGCTGTTGCCTCCTCAGACAGTTACTCACATGAACTGATTTAGCGATGCTGGCACATTAGGAACATCTCTGAGTCACTGAGCTGTTGCCTCCTCAGACAGTTACTCACATGATCTGATTTAGCAATGCTAGCACATTAGGAACATCTCTGAGTCACTGACCTGTTGCATCCTCACAGTTACTCACATGAACTGATTTAGCGATGCTGGCACATTAGGAACATCTCTGAGTCACTGACCTGTTGCATCCTCAGACAGTTACTCACATGAACTGATTTAGCGATGCTGGCACATTAGGAACATCTCTGAGTCACTGACCTGTTGCATCCTCGGACAGTTACTCACGTGAACTGATTTAGCGATGCTGGCACATTAGGAACATCCCTGAATCACTGAGCTGTTGCATCCTCGGACAGTTACTCACATGAACTGATTTGGCGATGCTGGCACATTAGGAACATCCCTGAGTCACTGACCTGTTGCATCCTCACAGTTACTCACATGAACTGATTTAGCGATGCTGGCACATTAGGAACATCTCTGAGTCACTGACCTGTTGCATCCTCAGACAGTTACTCACATGAACTGATTTAGCGATGCTGGCACATTAGGAACATCTCTGAGTCACTGAGCTGTTGCCTCCTCAGACAGTTACTCACATGAACTGATTTGGCGATGCTGGCACATTAGGAACATCTCTGAGTCACTGACCTGTTGCATCCTCACAGTTACTCACATGAACTGATTTAGCGATGCTGGCACATTAGGAGCATCTCTGAGTCACTGACCTGTTGCATCCTCAGACAGTTACTCACATGAACTGATTTAGCGATGCTGGCACATTAGGAACATCCCTGAATCACTGAGCTGTTGCATCCTCGGACAGTTACTCACATGAACTGATTTGGCGATGCTGGCACATTAGGAACATCTCTGAGTCACTGACCTATTGCATCCTCACAGTTACTCACATTAACTGATTTAGCGATGCTGGCACATTAGGAACATCTCTGAGTCACTGACCTGTTGCATCCTCAGACAGTTACTGACATGAACTGATTTAGCGATGCTGGCACATTAGAAACATCCCTGAATCACTGAGCTGTTGCATCCTCGGACAGTTACTCACATGAACTGATTTGGCGATGCTGGCACATTAGGAACATCCCTGAGCCACTGACCTGTTGCATCCTCACAGTTACTCACATGAACTGATTTAGCGATGCTGGCACATTAGGAACATCTCTGAGTCACTGACCTGTTGCATCCTCAGACAGTTACTCACATGAACTGATTTAGCGATGCTGGCACATTAGAAACATCCCTGAATCACTGAGCTGTTGCATCCTCAGACAGTTTGTGTGGTCGCCTTGATGTGGTGAAGTTCTGAACATCAGGCCAGGCAGCAGATGGGCACAATGGCATATGCATTTCAATTGTCCTTTCTCTGTTGTCTCTGCAGGTTCTTATACCATCTGTCGGCGATGTTCCCCCGCCTCACCCTGGCTTAGGAAAGCAGCTTGGACTTATTCAGTCTTTTAGTAACTTCACTGAGTCTTTACAGGTAACCAACCATTGTGTAAGTGTTCAAACTGAGGGGTGACTACAGACTGTTGTAAGGGGAGCGCGATTTAGAGAATTAGTCCTGGCCCTGTAAGTTGATCTGTGATTGGGGACCTCTCTATGGAGTTCTGCAGGTGGGCTTTGATTAATGGTTCCAGATGACCTGGCTGGCACTACCTCAGGTAGGGGTGGAAGGCCATGGGGATTAATCTTTCCGGAAACTCACCTTGTACATGAGGTCAGCGCCCATACTCCAAAGTATTGGACAAAGTCCTGTAGTTGCCTCCGACCCCTTGTGCGCCACCTTTGTCCTCTCCGGTCATGTACCGGTGCCCATTACACACCATGCTCCAGTACATGAACATCTACCCTTACCTTTTGATGACCCTCAATCGGTTTTCAACAAAATGACAGCCAATTGGATACAGGAATGTTTGTAGACCATCTGGATGTTTATATAACTCAAGCCTTATTAAGTAACTGCTTTTTGTTTTATTCCAATTTAGCAATACCGGCTGATTGATGAGATTGAGTCCTCGGAAAGCAAGTACACAATATTTGTGCCTGGGAACGACGCAGTGGAGAAGTATTGCAATAGCTCAGACATAGAGCACATGGTATGATCACATTCCGGCGTGCACCGGGCAGCCTGTCCTATATACCTTACCTTCTCAAAGCTACTGTTCCTTTCGGATCTTTGGTTACGGACCACACGAACAATAGTACCTCTCAAATGACCAATATATTGTATTCATAAGAACTAGTAGCTCCGTGTTACTGTCGAGAAATGAGCCAGTGCGTAAACCGCACCCTGGGGATAAAGGAGACCCAATATTGATATTTCACTGGAAGAATTAGTAGGAAAGTGGCTGTGATTCTCCTTCAGGCACTGGAAGGGTTTGGACAAATGATTGAGACATTGATGGGATGATTGATGTACCGAGGTGCTTAAGGCACAGTTAAGGCTTGGTCTAGTTATGAAGGCTGTCATTCACTCATGGAGAAAGATTTAGTCTACTGAGTAAGGATCTACGGTATAATAACATATTTTTTACTGAAAATTCCATAACATTGATTTTCTATGAGTACATGTTCACACATTTCAGCGGAGCAAAAATGCATGGGGGAAGCCCCCTGCAGCCTCCCCTCGCATCCCCCCAAGTTAAATATTACCCCAACCCAACCGCCCTCAATTTGCTTGTGTAAATTTGTATCAATTCAACTTTAAAAACTCATTGTTTTCTGCTGGCAGTTTTTGTGCTCGATATTCGTGAGTAAAGCATCAGGGATGTATGGTGGGTGATTATTAAAGCATGCATGCGGTTATCTCCAGTGGTGAAGACATCAAGGATGAATTGCTTTTCACTTAGTCTTACTGGATGATTCAAGCTGTGTCAATGAAGGAAGGGCCGAATTCAGTATAAGATGAAGGCATTTACAATGGATGGGTTGTAATTAAGGTATGGAAGCAGCTTCTCTAGTAATTAAGGCATCAAGGATGTAGAGTGGGGGATGAAGGGAGTGTGGTGGTTCAGTCTAGTGATTAAGCCATTGAGGATGCATTATGAGGATATTACATCAGCGAGCTGGTCAGGGTGTAGAGTTAAAGAATCAAGGATCTATGGTGTGATTAAGGCATGGAGTAAGGTGTATGTCTAGTGATTAAGACATCAATGCTTTATAGTGGGTTATTAAGATATTGAGGTGGTTTAGTATTGTGATTAAGACACTGCAAATGCATGTTGAGGAGAATACAGCATGGAGGTGATTTAGTGTAGTATTAAGGAATGAGCGATCTATGGCGTGGTGCTTAAGGCATGGAGGGTGTACAGTCTAGTATTGAGGCATGGTGAGGGGAATACAGCATTGATGTGATTTAGGGTAGTATTAAGGCATCAGTGATCTATGGCGTGGTGCTTAAGGCATGGAGGGTGTACAGTCTAGTATTGAGGCATGGTGAGGGGAATACAGCATTGAGGTGATTTAGGGTAGTATTAAGGCATCATTGGTCTATGGTGTGTTGCTTAAGGCATAGAGGGTGTACAGTCTTGTATGAAGACACTGAGGATGCACAGTGAGGTGAATACAGCATGCATGGAGGTGATTTAGTGTAGTATTAAGGCATCAGTGATCTATGGTGTGGAGCTTAAGGCATGGGGGTGTGCAGTCTAGTATTGAGGCATGGTGAGGGGAATACAGCATTGAGGTGATTTAGGGTAGTATTA
Source organism: Ambystoma mexicanum (assembly GCF_040938575.1). Lineage (NCBI taxonomy): Eukaryota > Metazoa > Chordata > Amphibia > Caudata > Ambystomatidae > Ambystoma > Ambystoma mexicanum. The sequence continues at coordinate 26,409,023 of NC_090923.1, read as the reverse complement.
AGGCATCAGTGATCTATGGTGTGGAGCTTAAGGCATGGGGGTGTACAGTCTAGTATTGAGGCATGGTGAGGGGAATACAGAATTGAGGTGATTTAGGGTAGTATTACGCCATCAATGATCTATGGTGTGTTGCTTAAGGTAATGAGGGTTTACAGTCCAGAATTGAGGCACTGGGGATGCATGTTGAGGTGAATACAGCATGGGGGTGATTAAGTGTAGTATTCAATCATCAGTGGTCTATGGTGTGTTGCTTAAGGCATGGAGGGTGTACAGTCTAGTAGTACGGCACAGGGGACCCATGGTGACGTGAGAGCCGCATGGAGGTGATTTAGTTTAGTATTAAGGCATCAGTGGTCTATGGTGTGTTGCTTAAGGCATGGAGGGTGTACAGTCTAGTAGTGCGGCACAGGGGACCCATGGTGACGTGAGAGCCGCATGGAGGTGATTTAGTTTAGTATTAAGGCATCAGTGGTCTATGGTGTGTTGCTTAAGGCATGGAGGGTGTACAGTCTAGTAGTACGGCACAGGGGACCCATGGTGACGTGAGAGCCGCATGGAGGTGATTTAGTTTAGTATTAAGGCATCAGTGGTCTATGGTGTGTTGCTTAAGGCATGGAGGGTGTACAGTCTAGTAGTACGGCACAGGGGACCCATGGGGACGTGAGAGCCGCATGGAGGTGATTTCGTTTAGTATTAAGGCATCAGTGGTCTATGGTTTGTTGCTTAAGGCATGGAGGGTGTACAGTCTAGTAGTACGGCACAGGGGACCCATGGTGACGTGAGAGCCGCATGGAGGTGATTTAGTTTAGTATTAAGGCATCAGTGGTCTATGGTGTGTTGCTTAAGGCATGGAGGGTGTACAGTCTAGTAGTACGGCACAGTGGACCCATGGTGACGTGAGAGCCGCATGGAGGTGATTTAGTTTAGTATTAAGGCATCAGTGGTCTATGGTGTGTTGCTTAAGGCATGGAGGGTGTACAGTCTAGTAGTACGGCACAGGGGACCCATGGTGACGTGAGAGCCGCATGGAGGTGATTTAGTTTAGTATTAAGGCATCAGTGGTCTATGGTGTGTTGCTTAAGGCATGGAGGGTGTACAGTCTAGTAGTACGGCACAGGGGACCCATGGTGACGTGAGAGCCGCATGGAGGTGATTTAGTTTAGTATTAAGGCATCAGTGGTCTATGGTGTGTTGCTTAAGGCATGGAGGGTGTACAGTCTAGTAGTACGGCACAGGGGACCCATGGTGACGTGAGAGCCGCATGGAGGTGATTTAGTTTAGTATTAAGGCATCAGTGGTCTATGGTGTGTTGCTTAAGGCATGGAGGGTGTACAGTCTAGTAGTACGGCACAGGGGACCCATGGTGACGTGAGAGCCGCATGGAGGTGATTTAGTTTAGTATTAAGGCATCAGTGGTCTATGGTGTGTTGCTTAAGGCATGGAGGGTGTACAGTCTAGTAGTATGGCACAGGGGACCCATGGTGACGTGAGAGCCGCATGGAGGTGATTTAGTTTAGTATTAAGGCATCAGTGGTCTATGGTGTGTTGCTTAAGGCATGGAGGGTGTACAGTCTAGTAGTACGGCACAGCGGACCCATGGTGACGTGAGAGCCGCATGGAGGTGATTTAGTTTAGTATTAAGGCATCAATGGTCTATGGTGTGTTGCTTAAGGCATGGAGGGTGTACAGACTAGTAGTACGGCACAGGGGACCCATGGTGACGTGAGAGCCGCATGGAGGTGATTTAGTTTAGTATTAAGGCATCAGTGGTCTATGGTGTGTTGCTTAAGGCATGGAGGGTGTACAGTCTAGTAGTACGGCGCAGGGGACCCATGGTGACGTGAGAGCCGCATGGAGGTGATTTAGTTTAGTATTAAGGCATCAGTGGTCTATGGTGTGTTGCTTAAGGCATGGAGGGTGTACAGTCTTGTATGAAGGCACTGGGGGTGCATGAAGAGGTGAATACAGAATGGAGGTGATTTAGTGTAGTATTCAATCATCAGTGGTCTATGGTGTGTTGCTTAAGGCATGGAGGGTGTACAGTCTAGTATTACGGCACAGGGGACCCATGGTGACGTGCGAGCCGCATGGAGGTGATTTAGTTTAGTATTAAGGCATCAGTGGTCTATGGTGTGTTGCTTAAGGCATGGGGGGTGTACAGTCTAGTAGTACGGCACAGGGGACCCATGGTGACGGGAGAGCCGCATGGAGGTGATTTAGTTTAGTATTAAGGCATCAGTGGTCTATGGTGTGTTGCTTAAGGCATGGAGGGTGTACAGTCTAGTAGTACGGCACAGGGGACCCATGGTGACGTGAGAGCCGCATGGAGGTGATTTAGTTTAGTATTAAGGCATCAGTGGTCTATGGTGTGTTGCTTAAGGCATGGAGGGTGTACAGTCTAGTAGTACGGCACAGGGGACCCATGGTGACGTGAGAGCCGCATGGAGGTGATTTAGTTTAGTATTAAGGCATCAGTGGTCTATGGTGTGTTGCTTAAGGCATGGAGGGTGTACAGTCTAGTAGTACGGCACAGGGGACCCATGGTGACGTGAGAGCCGCATGGAGGTGATTTAGTTTAGTATTAAGGCATCAGTGGTCTATGGTGTGTTGCTTAAGGCATGGAGGGTGTACAGTCTAGTAGTACGGCACAGGGGACCCATGGTGACGTGAGAGCCGCATGGAGGTGATTTAGTTTAGTATTAAGGCATCAGTGGTCTATGGTGTGTTGCTTAAGGCATGGAGGGTGTACAGTCTAGTAGTACGGCACAGGGGACCCATGGTGACGTGAGAGCCGCATGGAGGTGATTTAGTTTAGTATTAAGGCATCAGTGGTCTATGGTGTGTTGCTTAAGGCATGGAGGGTGTACAGTCTAGTAGTACGGCACAGGGGACCCATGGTGACGTGAGAGCCGCATGGAGGTGATTTAGTTTAGTATTAAGGCATCAATGGTCTATGGTGTGTTGCTTAAGGCATGGAGGGTGTACAGTCTAGTAGTACGGCACAGCGGACCCATGGTGACGTGAGAGCCGCATGGAGGTGATTTAGTTTAGTATTAAGGCATCAATGGTCTATGGTGTGTTGCTTAAGGCATGGAGGGTGTACAGACTAGTAGTACGGCACAGGGGACCCATGGTGACGTGAGAGCCGCATGGAGGTGATTTAGTTTAGTATTAAGGCATCAGTGGTCTATGGTGTGTTGCTTAAGGCATGGAGGGTGTACAGTCTAGTAGTACGGCGCAGGGGACCCATGGTGACGTGAGAGCCGCATGGAGGTGATTTAGTTTAGTATTAAGGCATCAGTGGTCTATGGTGTGTTGCTTAAGGCATGGAGGGTGTACAGTCTTGTATGAAGGCACTGGGGGTGCATGAAGAGGTGAATACAGAATGGAGGTGATTTAGTGTAGTATTCAATCATCAGTGGTCTATGGTGTGTTGCTTAAGGCATGGAGGGTGTACAGTCTAGTATTACGGCACAGGGGACCCATGGTGACGTGCGAGCCGCATGGAGGTGATTTAGTTTAGTATTAAGGCATCAGTGGTCTATGGTGTGTTGCTTAAGGCATGGGGGGTGTACAGTCTAGTAGTACGGCACAGGGGACCCATGGTGACGGGAGAGCCGCATGGAGGTGATTTAGTTTAGTATTAAGGCATCAGTGGTCTATGGTGTGTTGCTTAAGGCATGGAGGGTGTACAGTCTAGTAGTACGGCACAGGGGACCCATGGTGACGTGAGAGCCGCATGGAGGTGATTTAGTTTAGTATTAAGGCATCAGTGGTCTATGGTGTGTTGCTTAAGGCATGGAGGGTGTACAGTCTAGTAGTACGGCACAGGGGACCCATGGTGACGTGAGAGCCGCATGGAGGTGATTTAGTTTAGTATTAAGGCATCAGTGGTCTATGGTGTGTTGCTTAAGGCATGGAGGGTGTACAGTCTAGTAGTACGGCACAGGGGACCCATGGTGACGTGAGAGCCGCATGGAGGTGATTTAGTTTAGTATTAAGGCATCAGTGGTCTATGGTGTGTTGCTTAAGGCATGGAGGGTGTACAGTCTAGTAGTACGGCACAGGGGACCCATGGTGACGTGAGAGCCGCATGGAGGTGATTTAGTTTAGTATTAAGGCATCAGTGGTCTATGGTGTGTTGCTTAAGGCATGGAGGGTGTACAGTCTAGTAGTACGGCACAGGGGACCCATGGTGACGTGAGAGCCGCATGGAGGTGATTTAGTTTAGTATTAAGGCATCAGTGGTCTATGGTGTGTTGCTTAAGGCATGGAGGGTGTACAGTCTAGTAGTACGGCACAGGGGACCCATGGTGACGTGAGAGCCGCATGGAGGTGATTTAGTTTAGTATTAAGGCATCAGTGGTCTATGGTGTGTTGCTTAAGGCATGGAGGGTGTACAGTCTAGTAGTACGGCACAGGGGACCCATGGTGACGTGAGAGCCGCATGGAGGTGATTTAGTTTAGTATTAAGGCATCAATGGTCTATGGTGTGTTGCTTAAGGCATGGGGGTGTACAGTCTAGTAGTTAGGCACTGGAGATTCATGGAGTCGCTATTAAGACATGACCTCATTGGGCGAGTGTCTATACCAGTGTGGAGGTTTGGTCTACAAATGAAATTGAGGGTGCCAGTCCTAGTATGTGAGGCATCATGGGTATTACAAAGTCTGGGCTGCACAGTGTATGGCTCAGCAGCACACACAGGTCCTCTGGATCTTTACCTGCATGTCAGATAATCATGTAAAATTCACCTAAAACCTTTTTGGGGAGGGACCTGATTATGGGACTCAGGTACATGGCTGACAATCACTGCTGGAGTGAAGCCCTAGTTGGACATTTGTAAGTCCAGAAAGAGCCAACAAAACCCCAAAGCAAGGGGCATGAAGTTAAAGACTTCCATTGACAGCAGTGTGTTTAAGTATGACTTGCAGCCTCAAAAGGGTTCTTACTTGCAGATGGCCAGTTATTTACCCTTGAATGTTTCCACAAATCTCTCCTCACAGATAAGATGGCAATAACACTATTACCACTGGCTGCTCTGTCGTACCTTTTTCCTAACATCTGAACATTAAAGTTGGGAGGAGTTATACCAGGCCCCTCACCTAGCTATTGGCTTCCATCATTTACTGCCAAAATGCTAATCATCAAAGTGTTTTGACTTCCAGTTTGTTAGACGTATACTTGCAGGGTCTTCTCCCCTAAACTTGTATCTGAAGCAGTTCTGTTTTTGGCTTCCAGGACCATGAAACATTAAAATACCACGTTATACTGGGCGAGAAGCTTCGACAGGCAGACCTGCTCAACGGTGCCCACAAGGCCACCATGCTGGGCTTCACCTACTGGCTCACATTCTACAAGAAAGGCAATCAGGTATAGTGCTGCCATGTGAGGGGAACTGAAAATTAAATGTAACTGGTTGACAGAATTGGATCGAAATCCCAATGGTTAGAATTTCTTTTTACAGAAAATCTGACTCACGCTATCGACAAATACGTAATGGTTGGTGACTGACCAGGGTGGGTGTAAAAACCATTTTCAAAGTGAAAACATTCACAATGCAAGCTGTTGCAAGTCTTTCTAAGATGAGGAATCTTTTGGGGGGAAGGAATCCATTAGACAAACAAATGATTTACCACTCCCTAATGTTCTTCGTAATGGGTTAGTGCCTCCTCCCACAGACTCCTCATCCCCCTCCCAACCTGCCCCTCTTGGTAGCTACCTGAACTGCTGAGTGCTAGGGAAAAAGGAGACACTGAGGTCATGGGGCGCAGTTCCCTAGATGCTGGCTCTGACATCACTTCCTGCATCAGGGGTTTGCAACTTTGTCTGGCGGACCCGACACAGACCTATGCTGTGCCCTCCGGTGGCTTCTAAAGGCAATTGGCGCTAGAGGAAATATATCCAAGAAAAGGAATTTGTGGGAGGAAGGACTAGTCCATCAGATAGGACATTACTGGCGTAAGTAAATTGTTTGCTCTTATGGTGCTAACTGGGCCTAAAGGAACCTCCCCTGTGCTATCTGAGCGTAATGGAACCTGCCCTCATTGGGCTTACAAGACCTAACAGAATCTGAATGTCGGCCAAATAGGTCTTTCCCTTACTGTGTTAACTGGGCCTAACAGGGGCTGTCCTTGCTGTGCCAACTGGGCCTAAAGGGCTGTGCTAATTGAAGGCAAGTCTCTGAACGCTCACACAAGTGACAACACAACCCGCTAGGGAAGAAAGGCCCAAGTTGATCTTGTAAGGATAACACGTTTTAATCTCACACGCAGATGAGAGCAACAGCAAAAAACTCTGCTGCTAAGGACGGTCTGCAAGAAAGGTACAAGCAGAAATTTTTAAAGATACACCGCGTCATGATGACGCAACAACATACAGTAAAAACCTGCACGGCTGATTGGATGGACCCTATACATGTTCCACCTTTACCCATAAGGGGTGCCGGTCTGTTGGTCCCAGCCCCGTCTGTCCGTCTTCCATTACGTGGGTGCTGCGGGGCTCCTCTTCTTCTCACGTTGAAGGTCAGAAAACAAATGAATTATACTATCATACAACTTATTTTATCACTGATACTGTGTACTTGGCAGGCCTTAAAACAAACACAAAGGAGGTTCTGGGGCACTCTAATCTTCACACACACATTTCACTCACTCCCCTTTGCGCCATCCGGCTCCAAGGTCTCCACCCTCTTTTTGACCTATAATTAATCCATCCCAGCACCTCGCAATACAAATCACACAACTGTCGCTTCAACAATATGCCCTGTCCTTTCTCTTTGAACCTCTCAGGACTTGTTACTTTGGAGTTGGTGGTCAAAGGGCACCTGGTGCCATGGAATTCGGAGTTCTTGGGTTTTAGTCAGTTGTATGGGCTATAAATCGTGGTCGCCCGGGGATGGGCCGGGTGGGCAGTGTGAGATGACATGCACACCAGGCACTGGACTGTGATCACGGCCTTGTAGGGCACATTCCTCTCGAACATCTTTGCAACACTGCTAGAACAATGAATAGGCGTGTAGTGTTTGGGGCTGTGGGCTGTCCTCATGGGAGCTCGGGCATGGCTGGAGATTTCTCTGGCCTTGCGAATTTGGGCCTCATGCATGCAATTCCACATTTAGCGCGCAGGCCTACTCTTCTACCTGTGGGTACTAATATCTACGCGAAAATAGCAATGCTGCTCGTGCCTTATGCTGGTTATATCGGAGTATGGTCCTGTTAAACTGGGAGGTGTTCCTCTCACCGTCCCTCCTCCCCCGCGGCCCGTCATAGTGCTTCGAATGCATCTCGCCTCACTCTAAAGCGCGGTGGGACGGGGCTGCCCCCTTCCCAACATAACTGGGCCTAATGGGACCTGTCCTTGCTGTACTAACTGGGCCTAACTAGGCCTGTTCTTAATGTCCTCCTTTTGCATGTAATAAGTGTACTATTTTCATGTATGTTCAGACTGTAGTCTGCAGTACCCCCAGACAACCAAAGCGCTCTGAGGCTATGACAATGGAAGTTAGACGCTATACAGAAAATCACAAAACATAGTATAAATGTTCCTTGGTGAAATCATAAACCCCTATTTAGGCTGAACTGCCAAGTGTTATTTAAACAATAAAATACAAATATATAATATTTATCGTGTTACAGTTCTAATTATTAAACTTTACACAAATACAAATAAAAATATATCAATATTTAGAAAATAAACAAAAAGAGGGAAAAAGAAGAAGAATAAAAAAACATTCTTATAGAAATATACACAATCAACCTATCACTCAACATTAATAGTCTCTTAAAATCAGATTTCTAATAAAGTATAAGGAGTTAGGAGTAAGCAGAGAGGATTTTATATAAGCTTAAATCTCGTTGCTTCAATTCACAATAGTCTCCACTTAGCTATAGCAACTCTTATTAGCTATGCTACAACTTTATACCCAATCTAGCTTCCACACTCAGCCAGATAGTATACAATGCTGTCAGTAATCGCATACTGTTAGAATTTACACAATGGTGCCAGAATAGATCTTCTTTGATGTAGTTAATATCATGGGCAAACGGTCCTAGCAAAAAGGAGATTGTTATATTCATTTCAGGGCAGTCAGTTAGGAGATGTTTTGCCGTTTCCTGCTGGTCTTTATTTTTACATAATCGACATGTGCGCAGTTCAGCGGCTATCTTATCTTTGCGCCCAGTATTCGTGAACGTTAGTAATTGCTCTAATCTAAGTAATAAAATAAATCGTCTAAGCCTGACAGATGGACAGATGTTCAGGTAGCTCTGAGGTTTCTTGAATTCATAGAGTCTATATTGGACGAATTTATAGGTTTTTAGGTTCCTTAGATGTTCAAAATTCTCCAACCAATCCCAGAGTTCGATGCGCTTCTTAAGGGCCCTAAGAGCTTCCTCTGTGTAGGGTCCTTCTCGAATTTGCCAACCTATTTCAGCATAAAATCTGGACATCTGATGTATTGTAGCACAAGACGATTTATCCCTGGCCATTTCTTGGTAGACAGCTGTTAGGAGCCCATTCCCTGCATCACGGGTCATCCTTAAATAAATCATGGCCCGCTTCTTCAGTACAGTTGCTTTTAGTGAGATCAGACCAAATTCCAGTCTGATAATGGCCATCGGTATACATGGGGGTAGGCCTAAAACCACACGCCAGAATTTACCTTCAATTACCTGAAGCCAATTTAATTCTATGTCAAGAAGTGCTTCCAGCCCATAGGTTATGGCAGGAGAAAAGGCTTGTAGGTATAGTTGGCGTGTTCCCCAAAGGGTGAAACCACCCTGCTGGGCCGTGAACTTATGGAATAGAGCAGTCAGTTGTGCCGCTCTGATGTTGCGCGATTGTTTACATAACGCATAATCTCCAAAGGTTTCAAAATCAATCCCCAGATATCGATAGTGGGGGACATATGAAATATTTTCCAGGCCTACTGTTAATTGTACCCGTGATATCTTCTTTTTGGTAAAGCGCATAAGCTTGGTTTTTCCTAGGTTAATGCTAAGGCCATTGGCTTCTGCATAATCCCACAATGCAACCGCTGATCTGCGGATCCCACTGATGGTATAATCAAGGATAACCAAATCGTCTGCATATGCTAATACGGGACAAGTAGATTTACCTATTTTTGGTGGGCAATTGTTTGCTGCAGCTATTGCCATCGGTATATCATAGACGTATAAATTATAGATTAGGGGAGCGGTGACACAACCTTGTTTTACTCCTCTATTTTGGGATACATTCTTAGTCATACGACCATCTTGATCAAGTCTCAATCTAGTGAAATTATTTTGATGGAGGAGTCTAAGATAGTATACTAGTCCTTCCGGGCATCCCATTACCTGCAATTTCTTCCATAGCCGGCTTCTAGGAATCGAATCAAAAGCTGCTGTAAAGTCTATATATAAAGCGTATAATGGTGTTGCCCCCGGTTTGAGAGCTCTCGATCTAAGAATGTCCATGACCATGATATTATAGGAAGTAGAGTAGCCCTGTCTAAACCCACTCTGGAATTTTGATAGAACACCAGAGTTCTCAGCCCATATTTGCAGCTCTTGAAGGAGTAAGGAAGCAAATATCTTCCCAGATGCATCAAGCATAGAAAGCAACCTATAGTTACTGGGGTCAAGTCTGCTTCCCTTCTTATATACCGGGATTAATATCGCCTGTTGCCAGGAGAGGGGGATTTTACCAGTGTTTAAGACTTTCTTAAATAACATAGCTAATAATCTTGCCCAGAACTCTGGGTGAGATTTTATAACAATATTGGCTAAGCCATTGGGACCTGGCGCTCGAGAAGATTTTATCTCTCCAATTTTATTCAGAATAGTTTCAAATGAAACTATAATCGGGGCAATTGTCGGGGGGCTACCTAACAGGCTATCGTTATCATCTTTCAAGTTTCGGTTTTCTAGGAATTTTTCCCAAACCCCAGCCTCAATAGGATTAGTTAGAGCTCCCTTTTGTGTTCCACTTGCCTCACTTAAAAGAGACCATATTTTACGTGTCTTACCTTCACAAATGGTCTTTACTAATCTTTGCCAGGAAAGTAGCTTATCCGCCCTTCTCTTTACCTTAATAGCTGACCTGTATCTATTTTTGATTTCCCTTATCTTTACAAAGCAGTTCTCACCAGGTAAAAAAGCTCGTTTAACCCAGCGGAGTTCTGCTCGAAAGGTCCGCTTCATGTCTCTGATGATTTTATCATAAGGTACTTTTTTACCCGACTGACTTATCATTGCTCCTATTGGCACCGATGCATGCGTACCCACAAAAGCATGAATCCAATTCTCAATGGCCTCAATACTCATTGCACTGAAATTGGGGCCTTTGTGAAATTCAAGTGCCCCCAAAGCCTCAACTGCAAGTGCTATATTATTATCTGACCAGGAGATCCTGTTGCCTGACGTGTTAATTTTCAGCACCCCTAGGTTACTACGTAGGTGTTGTTCTCTACTACTACTGATTACACAATTCAGGACAGCATGATCACTCCACTCATTAGAATTAACAATCATGTCTTCCACTAAATGAAGAATCTTGGGGCAGACGAATATGTAGTCCAACGTGCTGTGGGCTTTGCCATTTGTCCATGTTTGATGGCCCGGGTGGTCACTCATCGTTCTACCATTCAACATTGTCAGATCCCAGGACTCAAACAAATATTCCCAAGCTTCCCCTTCCACCCCTTTTTTATTATGGACCATCTCACTCCGATCTTTCAATTTCACATTTCCCGTTTTACTCTCCCGTCCCTTCATGTGGCAGTTGAAATCCCCAGCAATAATTATCCCTGCACCAGCAGATGATGTCAGCCATGTGGCCAATATGTCATGGAGGGAATCTTGTAATTGTACGCTTAAGGTTGCCCCAGGGGGGTTATAAAGATTTATCAACAGAATTTTGTCCAAGGGGTCCTTGCTGTTCAAAGTTATTTCTACTGCCATCAAGTTACTTTCAAGATTAGAGTCAATCTTTCTTGAAACCAGAGCATTTGTCACCCCTATCGCCATACCACCATACGGTCTGCCTTTTTCACCCCTTCTGGCGGATGAGTGGTGGAGTACAAAGCCGTCTAAAAGTAAGGGATCGGTGGCCCACGTCTCCTGTAGGCAGAAGCAACTTTGCTTCTCCAATAGCTTTGTTGACCCTTCAGGTGACAGAAGATGCGCGAAACCCCGACAATTCCATGATAGAATCAATAGGTCTCATGGTCTGGATAAAATCTCGGGAAGTGCGTCTGCTAGCCATTTAAGCACTTGTTTAACATCAGATGCTTCAACCCTTTTGTCCATCGTGAGATTTGGAGGAGTCATTATTGCTGAAGGAAACACTGCCTCTTCCTCGATACTGTTCAGGTCTATTTCGTTTATATCAGCGTCCACTTCAACATCCACTGTTTTTAGTTCCACTTTAAAGCTTCTGAGCAGCTCAGCCGTTGCTATGAACTTACAATGTAATGCTGAAACGTTGGTATTAGGACCTTTCAGAGGTTCCACAAATTGGAAGTCTTCTGATTTAAGTACCCGTAGTTGTGGAACAGCGTAGAGTCTTTTCAAAAGCTCAGAGCGCGATAGCCACTTCGTATTTTTGCTTTGGTATAAATTCTTAATCAAGCATATTCGGCTTCCTTTCTTCGTAGTTTTGTTATCCACAGAGACTTCATCCTCTTTATCTACTAATACTTCATGCACTGTTGGTTCACTTAGCACCGTTTCTACAGTTATATGGGCTATCTCATCCTCCCCTGGGTCTTCCTCCTCCTCGGCTTCCAGTTCCACCATTTGTTCAGGTAGAAGCCAGCTGGTCAGGCAACCCTCACCAGCTGCTTTCCTTTTTTTTGCTCTGGCTAATTTTTTCCTGCTCTTCTTGGTAGGCAGAATTAATGTTTTCTCCACTGCCTTTAAAGTAGACTTCGCACCAGACTTTTTCGGCTTTCCCGCTTTCCTGGCCAACCTCTTCTGTTTTTTAGAGAAGAATGGGTTAGGGCTATTTGCCTCTTCGTCGATTTCCAGGCTCTGCTGCCCTCCAATTACATCAGCAATATGAATAGCGTCAGACAGGTTTATTTCTGCTTCGTCAGAGTTCCTTCCTCTCTCTTTTTCCATCATTGTTAGGGACTCAGTATTGGCTAGGATACGCCCCGACATCTTCAGCAAGATTTTTAATGCAAATTGCAGCGATACCACAGATGACTGAATCTCTGCGATTTCCACTGCTCCTGGGTAAGACTTATCCGTTTGGTCAGTTTCAACATCCGGGTCATCCTCAATAGAGACCATCGCAAGGTTCGGTGAAATGGACAGTCTCTCTTGTCCCCCAACCACTGGCCGTTCCTCAGAGATCATTGATCTCGATCTATTTACCTGCACCTTGACGATATTGGTCGGCCTTAGAACAGGTAATGGTGTCATAGATCTTTGAATATTGAGACATAAGTCCAATAATGAATTATTGTCAATGTCATCAAAATTAGACACACTCAATAGGTCGTTGTCATGCTGGTCCTGCGGATCTTGCTCAATCGCAGTGGAATTAATTTCACATGGATGATTGACAGGAAAAAATTTCGTAATAGCATCTTGGTTAGCTGGTTGAGCCTTTTTTGGCTTACGCTTACCCATAGGGACCTCTTCGTTCAGAGTATTCACATGTGTTATTACAGCCTTAGACTTCCTAAGGTTGTATGTGGTGTGATTCCGCTCACTTCCTGGTTGCATTTAAGTCAAGACTGGAATAGATAACTCACACTCAGGAAATAGATTTAATCTCTCGGCTTGTTGGCTCCTGCTAGCACTGATGCACCACGGACTAAGGTCCAAGTAGTGTCTCCTTTTAATTGTCAGTATCCTTTACCCCCCAACCCCTTGTCAAGCTCAACGGTTCAGAGGGCACAATCTTCCAGAGTTGTTACACTCCCTTCTTAGTCCGAAGACCGTCTGGAAGCCATCTGAAGGGCCAAAAATGGGATACGGGGTAGAGGGGGCGGGGGAGTCGGGCAGCGAAGGGCAAGACAAAAAAAGAGTAATGCACACTCCACCACTGCCTCAGTGAAATAAATTCACAATAAATTCACCGCCACAGCCACGGAACACAGCTATAGTTACCTTCACTGTTAGTCCTCCGGCAATCCACCGCCCCGCAAGACACAATGCTCACGGGCTTAGTGGGCCGGCAGGAACATGCGTTGGCGTGGGTGTATTGTCACAGGCGGCGGCAATCGATCCTGTCTTGGCCTGCCTTAACCTGGTACGCTATGGACAGGAGCTACAGGATCCGCGGAGGGCCCCAGTCAGAGCAGTCTCACTCCCCTCTACTGCCTACTAGGATCCTCCACGCGTTCCTCCACGCGTTTACCTCGCGTTTTCCACTCCCGTCTTCCGCCTCGGACTTCCACGGTCTTCCACGGGGTAGAGGAAAGGACCTAGCGGCGTGCGCAACGTGAAGTCAAGCCGCACTGTGTCACGAACCGGCGTCTTCGCAAAGAGTCTCACACGCCACACAGCCGCTTCCGACTTCCAAATACAAAATAAATGTTATTTTTCGCCACAGTAAAATGTACAATTTCTTAAAGTGTTGAAAAATGTAAACATATTCATGTTTTGAAAAGTTGACATGTTCAGTAGCTTGGATTCTGTGCATATGCAAAATGTACATTTAAGCTTAACTGTGGTAGGGCCTGTTTGAAGTTGCTTTCCATGTAACCTGGATTTACATCAATCTCTACTATTTTCCAATTAATCTTCTGGAGGGGGACCTCTTCCCTGCCACCACCCTGGTCAGCCTTCGGTGGGGGTGCTAGGGCCGGGCATACATGCTTAGGGTACCTACTTACTTTGCCAACATGTTGGAGGGTATGTACTTAAGCTTCATGCCTGGCGCACTAGCAACATCTCCTCCATTGCAAAATATGCTCACCGCCCTGATAGCTAGGGCTAAAAGGAGCTGAGGTAGAGTGGGCACGTGGCAGGGAACTTTGCATGTGGTGGGGCTGCATTTACTGGATTAATGTGTCAGAGCAAGTGAGGGCACCCTGGTATCAATCAGGGGAAGGCAATGCCACATGCCTGAAGGATGAAGACTGGAGTTATGACGGTGAGCATCTTGTACTGTTTCTGAAAGGGTGGAGTATGACAGTGAGTATCTTGTACTGTTTCAGAAAGGGTGGAGTTATAACAGTGAGTATCTTGTACTGTTTTTGAAAGGGTGAAGTTATGAGAGTAAGTATCTTGTACTGTTCCTGAAAGGGTGGAGTTATAACAGAGAGTATCTTGTACTGTTTCTGAAAGGGTGGAGTTTTAACAGTGAGTATCTTGTACTGTTTCTGAAAGGGTGGAGTATGACAGTGAGTATCTTGTACTGTTTCTGAAAGGGTGGAGTTATAACAGTGAGTAACTTGTACTGTTTTTGAAAGGGTGAAGTTATGACAGTGAGTATCGTGTACTGTTTCTGAAATGGTGGAGTTATGATAGTGAGTATCTTGTACTGTTCCTGAAAGGGTGGAGTTATGACAGTGAGTATCTTGTACTGTTTCTGAAAGGGTGGAGTTATGACAGTGAGTATCTTGTACTGTTCCTGAAAGGGTGGAGTTATGACAGTGAGTATCTTGTACTGTTCCTCAAAGGGTGGAGTTATGACAGTGAGTATCTTGTACTGTTTCTGAAAGGGTGGAGTTATGACAGTGAATGTCTTGTACTGTTCCTGAAAGGGTGGAGTTATGACAGTGACTATCTTGTACTGTTTCTGAAAGGGTGGAGTTATGACAGTGAGTATCTTGTACTGTTTCTGAAAGGGTGGAGTTATGACAGCGAGTATCTTGTACTGTTTCCTATCTTGTACTGTTCCTGAAAGGGTGGAGTTATGACAGTGAGTATCTTGTACTGTTCCTGAAAGGGTGGAGTTATGACAGTGAGTATCTTGTACTGTTTCTGAAAGGTGGAGTTATGACAGTGAGTATCTTGTACTGTTCCTGAAAGGGTGGAGTTACGACAGTGAGTATCTTGTACTGTTCCTGAAAGGGTGAAGTTACGACAGTGAGTATCTTGTACTGTTCCTGAAAGGGTGGAGTTATGACAGTGAGTATCTTGTACTGTTCCTGAAAGGGTGGAGTTATGACAGTGAGTATCTTGTACTCTTTCTGAAAGGGTGGAGTTATGACAGTGAGTATCTTGTACTGTTTCTGAAAGGGTGGAGTTATGACAGTGAGTATCTTGTACTGTTCCTGAAAGGGTGGAGTTA
Organism: Ambystoma mexicanum; assembly: GCF_040938575.1. NCBI lineage: Eukaryota > Metazoa > Chordata > Amphibia > Caudata > Ambystomatidae > Ambystoma > Ambystoma mexicanum. The sequence goes on along the minus strand of NC_090923.1, from coordinate 26,393,791 downwards.
TGACACTGAGTATCTTGTACTCTTTCTGAAAGGGTGGAGTTATAACAGTGAGTATCTTGTACTCTTTCTGAAAGGGTGGAGTTATGACAGTGAGTATCTTGTACTGTTCCTGAAAGGGTGGAGTTATGACAGTGAGTATCTTGTACTCTTTCTGAATGGGTGGAGTTGTAACAGTGAGTATCTTGTACTCTTTCTGAAAGGGTGGAGTTATGACAGTGAGTATATTGTACTGTTCCTGAAAGGGTGGAGTTACAACAGTGAGTATCTTGTACTGTTTCTGAAAGGGTGAAGTTATGACAGTGAGTATCTTGTACTGTTTCTGAAAGGGTGGAGTTATGACAGTGAGTATCTTGTACTGTTTCTGAAAAGGTGAAGTTATGACAGTGAGTATCTTGTACCGTTTCTGAAAGGGTGGAGTTATAACAGTGAGTATCTTGTACTGTTTCTGAAAGCGTGGAGTTATGACAGTGAGTATCGTGTACTGTTTCTGAAAGGGTGGAGTTATGACAGTGAGTATCCTGTATCGTTCCTGAAAAGGTGGAGTTATGACAGTGAGTATCTTGTTTCTGAAAGGGTGGAGTTATAACAGTGAGTATCTTGTACTCTTTCTGAAATGGTTGAGTTATAACAGTGAGTATCTTGTACTCTTTCTGAAAGGGGGGGTTATAACAGTGAGTATCTTATACTGTTTCTGAAAGGGTGGAGTTATGACAGAGAGTATCTTGTACTCTTTCTGAAAGGGTGGAGTTATGACAGTGAGTATCTTGTACTGTTTCTGAAAGGGTGGAGTTATGACAGTGAGTATATTGTACTCTTTCTGAAAGGGTGGAGTTATGACAGTGAGTATCATGTACTCTTTCTGAAAGGGTGGAGTTATGACAGTGAGTATCTTGTACTGTTTCTGAAAGGGTGGAGTTATGACAGTGAGTATCTTGTACTGTTTCTGAAATGGTTGAGTTATAACAGTGAGTATCTTGTACTCTTTCTGAAAGGGTGGAGTCATAACTGAGTTTCTTGTACTCTTTCTGAAAGGGTGGAGTTATGACAGTGAGTATCTTGTACTGTTTCTGAAAGGGTGGAGTTATGACAGTGAGTGTCTTGTACTGTTTCTGAAAGGGTGGAGTTATGACAGTGAGTATTGTGTACTGTTTCTGAAAGGGTGGAGTTATGACAGTGAGTATCTTGTTTCTGAAAGGGTGGAGTTATAACAGTGAGTATCTTGTACTCTTTCTGAAAGGGTGGAGTTATAACAGTGAGTATCTTGTACTCTTTATGAAAGGGGGGGTTATAACAGTGAGTATCGTGTACTGTTTCTGAAAGGGTGGAGTTATGACAGTGAGTATCTTGTACTGTTTCTGAAAGGGTGGAGTTATGACAGTGAGTATCTTGTACTCTTTCTGAAAGGGTGGAGTTATGACAGTGAGTATCTTGTACTCTTTCTGAAAGGGTGGAGTTAGGTGGAGTTATGACAGTGAGTATCTTGTACTCTTTCTGAAAGGGTGGAGTTATGACAGTGAGTATCTTGTACTGTTTCTGAAAGGGTGGAGTTATGACAGTGAGTATCTTGTGCTGTTTCTGAAAGGGTGGAGTTATGACAGTGAGTATCTTGTACTCTTTCTGAAAGGGTGGAGTTATGACAGTGAGTATCTTGTGCTGTTCCTGAAAGGGTGGAGTTATGACAGTGAGTATCTTGTACTGTTTCTGAAAGGGTGAAGTTATGACAGTGAGTATCTTGTACTGTTTCTCAAAGGGTGGAGTTATGACAGTGAGTATCTTGTGCTGTTTCTGAAAGGGTAAAGTTATGACAGTGAGTATCTTGTGCTGTTCCTGAAAGGGTGGAGTTATGACAGTGAGTATCTTGTACTGTTTCTGAAAGGGTGGAGTTATGACAGTGAGTATCTTGTACTCTTTCTGAAAGGGTGGAGTTATGACAGTGAGTATCTTGTGCTGTTCCTGAAAGGGTGGAGTTATGACAGTGAGTATCTTGTACTGTTTCTGAAAGGGAGCCATTCAGTGCTCAAATTCTAGACTATGATTATAACCCGCTCACCCTGTTCTCATACAGACATACATCAATGACGTCCCACTGGAAGGTGCAGTTTACGAGACAAAGAATGGGATGGTGCTGGGTATTTCCCAGGTCCTGCAGATCCAAAGAAACCGATGTGATACAAACAAGACCATTGCAGTCAAGGTGAGGCCCCAGCCAGCGGACAGACAATGCGGCCATTAGTGCCAATGGTTGATTTGCTGAATGTAAAAGCTTTGAGATAGAACACACCATTGCAATCATAAGTTCTAAGCATCAACAACTTTAGCCAGTCCTGGGTAGACACGCTTTCAACATCTAAAGTATTGTTCCGTGGCTCAATGACTGGTTATCCACATTGTATATCTCACATACCCTAGGGGTAAATACCATTATTCCTTCCACTGGCCTACTCCTACACATCTCCTCCGTGAGAGGAAGGCCATACTGTTTGATCTTCCTCCTGCCAAAGAGACTGTTCTTTAAGATTATCAAGGTGGATCCAAGTGATGGCCCGGTCAGTAATGCCTACCTTGTATTTAGGATAACCCAGGCATATCTCTGGCCCCTCATGCATCCATATTATACATTAACAAGTCATAATTTCTCAACTTTCCAATCCTTCCTTCACTCACCTCAATCTCCCCAGCATTCTTCCTACCATTCTTTTTTTTACCTTGTCCCCCTCCCCCATTACACACTCTTTTCATTTTCCTTCATCAGGCTAAGGTCTGGCAATCCCTTGCGGATACACAGTTTACCCTAAAACTTGGACTAGCATAGGCGCTTTGAGACCACTATAGTATACCAACAATGAATGACATGGTTTGTAGTACATCTGCAGTACTTGGAAATAATGGAAGTCTGACACACACTGTATGCTACTTGACGTGCTGCCTTCCTGTGCGCTACTGGACTTGCTGCCTTCCTGTATGCTACTGGACATGCTGCCTTCCTGTACGCTCCTAGACGTGCTGCCTTCCTTTGTGCTACTGGACGTGCTGCCTTCCTGTATGCTACTGGACGTGCTGCCTTCCTGTATGCTACTGGACGTGCTGCCTTCCTGTATGCTGCTGGACATGCCGCCTTCCTGTATGCTACTGGACGTGCTGCCTTCCTGTATGCTACTGGACATGCCGCCTTCCTGTACGCTACTGGACATGCCGCCTTCCTGTATGCTACTGGACGTGCTGCCTTCCTGTACGCTACTAGACATGCCGCCTTCCTGTATGCTACTGGACGTGCTGCCTTGCTGTACGCTACTAGACATGCCGCCTTCCTGTATGCTACTGGACGTGCTGCCTTCCTGTACGCTCCTAGACATGCTGCCTTCCTGTATGCTACTGGACGTGCTGCCCTCCTGTACGCTCCTAGACATGCTGCCTTCCTGTATGCTATTGGACGTGCTGCCTTCCTGTATGCTACTGGACATGCCGCCTTCCTGTATGCTACTGGACGTGCTGCCTTCCTGTACGCTACTAGACATGCTGCCTTCCTGTATGCTACTGGACGTGCTGTCTTCCTGTATGCTACTGGACGTGCTGCCTTCCTGTATGCTACTGGACATGCCGCCTTCCTGTATGCTACTGGACGTGCTGCCTTCCTGTACGCTACTAGACATGCCGCCTTCCTGTATGCTACTGGACGTGCTGCCTTCTGTACGCTACTAGGCATGCCGCCTTCCTATATGCTACTGGACATGCTGCCTTCCTGTACGCTCCTAGACATGCTGCCTTCCTGTATGCTACTGGACGTGCTACCTTCCTGTATGCTACTGGACGAGCTGCCTTCCTGTACGCTACTGGACCTGCTGCCTTCCTGTATGCTACTGGACGAGTTGCTTTCCTGTACGCTACTGGACGTGCTGGCTTCCTGTATGCTACTGGACGAGCTGCCTTCCTGTATGCTACTGGACATGATGCCTTCCTGTACGCTACTGGACGTGCTGCCTTCGTGTACTCTACTGGACGTGCTGCCTTCCTGTATGCTACTGGACGTGCTGCCTTCCTGTATGCTACTGGACAAGCTGCCTTCCTGTACGCTACTGGACATGCTGACTTCCTGTACGCTACTGGACGCGCTGCCTTCCTGTATGCTACTGGACATGCTGCCTTCCTGTACGCTACTGGACGTGCTGTCTTCCTGTACGCTACTGGACGTGCTGCCTTTCTGTACGCTACTGGACGTGCTGCCTTCCTGTATGCTACTGGACGAGCTGCCTTCCTGTACGCTACTGGACGTGCTGCCTTCCTGTATGCTACTGGACGTGCTTCCTTCCTGTACGCTACTGGACGTGCTTCCTTCCTGTACGCTACTGGACGTGCTTCCTTTGTGGGATCCCCACATAAAGCAACTTGTAGTTTCACACATGGTCTTCTTTGTGACTCTCACTTTTGTTCTTTGAGGCCCAGAGAGCCAGTAAGGATTTCCTGTGAAAGATATAGAGACAAAGCAAAGGAACAGGCCCTTCTACAGGGAAATTCCATGACGGTTTCCTGGATATAAAAACACCACACAGACAATTCATATACTATGTCCAAATGAATGCCTTTCCCTGCTATGCACCTTCTCCCCGGAACAGGTGACCAATGTAGATAAGACTGCCCCCCTCATCCTACACTTCAGGAAGGACCTGAAGACCCTACTCTTGAAAGAGCATCTCGCCAATCCCTGCTCGCTCTGCCCAACCCTATTCTTCCCATTTGGGATCCCACCTCCCATCGCTCCCCCACCCATCACAGCTCCTTGGCTCCACCTTCACCCTACTTGTAATCCCTGGGTGCGCCCCTTGGTACAGCATGCCGTTGCTTCCCAGCTATGTTTCTGCTTTATTAATCCAATGGGTATGAATTACCCTTTTATAATGTGTAAGGCCCATGCAGGGCTGATTGAGTTCAGTGTTGAGGCTTGCGGCCTGTCATGGAGCTTATATCATATGGAATATAGAATATAACTTTATCTCAAGACTCAAAATGTGCACTTGCCACTAGCCATTGGCTTGTGATAATCAACTCTTGAGTAAGAAGCCGTGTGCATGTGTGGAGTGACTGTTTCATGCCTGGCTAGTACCTTGCAACTTCAAATGTGTATACTTGTTAAACTGCTTCCTCATTTGGCATTGCTAAATATGATTGGCTGTGGTTTTGTGAAGTTACTGACCTTCTCTTCTTGAATTCTATCACCAGACCAAGTGCAATAACTGTATGAGAGGAATAGTGTGCCCACCCGGATCAGCTCTTGCCGTAAGTATATTTTAAAATCAAACATTCAATAATGGAGCTTTTAAAATAAAAAGATAAATAAATGACCCTCATTTTGAGTCCAGCACGTTTTGAAACTAATGTCAATAACTGGGCCTCAAAATCTGCACTCACCACTTGCCAACGGCAAGTTATGATTGACTCTTGGCGAATAAGAAATTATGTGCTTTGTTTTGTTATTTTACTCTTGTCACGGGTTCTAAGGAACCACCCAGGCTAAATTAAGAGCGATGACCATAATGGACAGGAGGAAGCCCCCCGCTAGTAGTAGGAACTAGCTCCCTTTTCACGCAGCTACGTAGCTAGCGGGCACTGCCTCGGAGGCCAGAAGGCGTGCCTCTCTTCTGATAACAATGCCAGGTTTTGCTCTGCCACACTAGTTACATTGATTGGGTTTGTTTGTTCACCTCATGGGGGCTCAAAGCATGTGTCCCCCCCCAGCCCATATACACAAGCACATACAAATACAACCCTTGTTAGCTGCTATGCACTCACTGGATCTGCAAAATGTTCATTATAACATTGCAATTCACTTATGTATTAGGGGCAGGGAAGAAGAAAACAGAAGGTCATCATTGAAAAAGAAGGTTCATGCTGTATTATAACAGTTTCACATTAGTTAGGAGTGCCTCCATACCTGCATCAAGAAATGACTAACGTTTTATATAAGATAACATTTATTTCGAGCTCTCAATTTCCTCTCACTTAAATGTTCCAACAAATCAACATTTAAGATCTCTTCTAAAAACCAAAAAGCACTGTTCACCCCCACATGGGGCATAACTCACAAATCTCTTTTAGAAAGTTGCCAAAGCCCTGTCCATGCTTCAACACCAAATAAGTTCAAAGAAACTTGTTCAACTCAAAGTCCTGGACTAGACCATAGGTATGTCTCGGAGAAACATCATTGAAATGGAAAAATGAAAACATATTATCCAATGAATTAATCACCTGGCAGAACAAAGGCCAGCATTATAGCATCACATTCATTCAAGCTATTCCAAAAGCAGTCTTATAAGATGCACTCTTCTACATGAAGAGCCACTTCCCCTGTTCATTGTTTGACAGGTCTGTTGGGCAGCAACCCCTCGTCTTCAGCTTGTAAAACCTAATCTGCCAGCCAGCCAGATGGGATTTTCAGGGCGTTTATATGGGGCCCTAATGGAAACCCCCCAATTATCAAACGCAGTTTCTGCGCTTCTAATGCAAACCATTATTACTTGGGATTAATCCCTGCCCTTAGTGTGGGATGTATGTAAACATCCCACTGGGCTGCAATAATATTTCCTAGCGCCTGGTGGCATATCAGTTTTTAGCAAGGCGCTGGAAGTGTCTTGTCTTACTATTACTCTCAACATGGTGCTCTGAGTGTCTAGCTACGCTCTTTTAATATCATGACACAGCAAGATGCCACGAACAGCGTCGTCTAGCGACAAAGTCAAGGCCTTTTGCACAGTGTGACTGCTGTCTGCTTCTTTTATGGAGAATAAAATCGAAGCTGCTTGCGTGGCTTTCTGGTGTATATGTCAGCAAATAGAACTAAATGTGTTTCGGTGCCTGTATACTTGAGCAAGCAGTCAAGCATCTAGGTGCTTTTCTATGCGAGTGGTTACATGTAGCAATGCATGAATAATAAATGAAAAGACACTACCAGGCTGCCTCTACACAATGATGTTTGTATAGGCCAATACAGGCCTCTAGCGCTTTGAGTGTTTCTTGCTGTTTAAAGCACTATATTGCTATTTCAATGTAGCTTGCTCTCCAAGTGTATAGCGCTTCACTAGTCTCTAAGCACTACATTCTACTAACAGGCCGTGTCTAGCCTATGCTAGTTACTTATATGAGGGGAATCCTGGCATAGCATGGTATCTCATATGCTGTGTTTCTACCCACAAGGCAGAATGGGTGCCTACACATGACAACTCATCTCTATAAATTATATTGTGTATGATGTCATGATGATTGTATGGTTTTATGGATATGAAAACAATCTGAAATAAACTTGATTGCACAACAGAGTGGTAAGTGTCTGCTGGGTCTTTGGCTCAGTGAACTAATGCATCCACTACAAGGGCCTGTGTTTGACGTAATGATCACAAGTTCAAATCCTGGCAGGTCCACTCAACCCTTCATCCATCCAAGGTTGATAAACTGAGTACCATTAAGTTGGGTAACAATAAACATCTGTTATCTGTCAATCGCGCCAAGAAGCCCCTCTGGGGGTGAACGTACGCTCTACGAATGCACATATTATGTACGTGATTTTTTTTTTTAGCTAGTAGCTTGCAACTTGACATTTATAACCATGCAATAATTCCCATTATCGCATATGATCATTGTGAGAAACTGCTAGATTATTGGAATCTGCCGATTATGGATGCAAAGTACCAGGCATACTGGCTGCATCGGGTATCTCGTAAAAGCTGCGTGCATTATCTTGAGCTCTCCCTATGCATCCCCGCGGATGACGTCATGGATTTTAAACAGTAGTTGATAAGTTCAGCTTCTGCGCAATGACTTGCAATGCCGAGAAAGGTCCTTATTCTCTGCATTACATTTGAAAAGCGGGGAGAAGATGGGCTGCAGAGATGTTCACTACACGAAAAAAAGATTCCAAACTTCGAGGGGCCTTTTACATTTTTTACTTAATCCTTTTTTGTGGATAAAAAAAGGTGGATTCAATATATTAGGTACTTCACCTCCTAATCAGGTCGCATTAAGTAAAAACCTATGAAGTAAATACTAACTAGGCCATAATGTGATGGAAGGTAAAAACAAGCAGCCAGTATTTTGCAAGTGCACTCCCAAGAAGGGCCTCGGTTTCAAAGCACAGACAGGGCATGAGCAATTTATTTGATTTGATTTGATTTGCAAATCACAGTACATCGATCAGGCATGTCAACATAAGTTTGGATGAAAAAAGTCCGTTTTTCATGCAACCTATAAAGCTACAACATACTCAAAAGTAGTAAATATTAACCAATATAGTATTTAAACAGTGATACGCCACCTAGATTTGTAATGGAACCCAGCTCTTGGAATCCTGTAGAACTTACCCGAGGGTGTGGAGGAGTGCAGTGTGGGTCAATAGGTCAAACGCAGCTGATAAATCAAGCATGATTAGGAGACTTGCGCTGCCTCTGTTCGCTGCTGCCAAAGTGTCCTCCCCGAATCCCAGGAGCGCAGGATGGGGGCCCGACTGAATGGAGGAATGGAGGAATGACACTGAGGCAGGACTTGGAACGATTGTAATTGGTCACCACATCGTCCTTCATGATTTTAGACACTAGGGCCAGGCTTGTGATAGACCTAAAGTTGGATGGAATGGGAGACTCCAATGAAGGCTTCTCTAGACCTAAAGTTGGTAGGAATGGGAGACTCCAATGAAGGCTTCTCTAGACCTAAAGTTGGTAGGAATGGGAGACTCCAATGAAGTTTTCTTTTTTCTTTAGACCTAAAGTAGGTGGAATGGGAGACTCCAATGAAGGCTTCTTTAGACCTAAAGTTGGTTGGAATGGGAGACCCCAATGAAGGCTTCTTTAGACCTAAAGTTGGTAGGAATGGGAGACTCCAATGAAGGTTTCTTTAGACCTAAAGTTGGTTGGAATGGGAGACTCCAATGAAGGTTTCTTTAGACCTACAGTTGGTAGGAATGGGAGACTCCAATGAAGGTTTCTTTAGACCTAAAGTTGGTAGGAATGTGAGACCCCAATGAAGGCTTCTTTAGACCTAAAGTTGGTTGGAATGGGAGACCCTAATGAAGGCTTCTTTAGACCTACATTTGGTAGGAATCGGAGACTCCAATGAAGGCTTATTTAGACCTAAAGTTGGTAGGAATGGGAGACTCCAATGAAGGTTTCTTTAGACCTAAAGTTGGTTGGAATGGGAGACTCCAATGAAGGTTTGTTTAGACCTAAATTTGGTTGGAATGGGAGACCCCAATGAAGGCTTCTTTAGACCTAAAGTTGGTTGGAATGGGAGACTCCAATGAAGGCTTCTCTAGACCTAAAGTTGGTAGGAATGGGAGACTCCAATGAAGGCTTCTCTAGACCTAAAGTTGGTAGGAATGGGAGACTCCAATGAAGTTTTCTTTTTTCTTTAGACCTAAAGTAGGTGGAATGGGAGACTCCAATGAAGGCTTCTTTAGACCTAAAGTTGGTTGGAATGGGAGACCCCAATGAAGGCTTCTTTAGACCTAAAGTTGGTAGGAATGGGAGACTCCAATGAAGGTTTCTTTAGACCTAAAGTTGGTTGGAATGGGAGACTCCAATGAAGGTTTCTTTAGACCTACAGTTGGTAGGAATGGGAGACTCCAATGAAGGTTTCTTTAGACCTAAAGTTGGTAGGAATGTGAGACCCCAATGAAGGCTTCTTTAGACCTAAAGTTGGTTGGAATGGGAGACCCTAATGAAGGCTTCTTTAGACCTACATTTGGTAGGAATCGGAGACTCCAATGAAGGCTTATTTAGACCTAAAGTTGGTAGGAATGGGAGACTCCAATGAAGGTTTCTTTAGACCTAAAGTTGGTTGGAATGGGAGACTCCAATGAAGGTTTGTTTAGACCTAAATTTGGTTGGAATGGGAGACCCCAATGAAGGCTTCTTTAGACCTAAAGTTGGTTGGAATGGGAGACTCCAATTAAGGTTACACCTAAAGTTGAAAGGTTTTTGCATTCTGGAAGTGGAGATAATCCATTTAAAATGGGAAAAAGAAAAGTACCGTTATTAGTAATGATATGGATATACTTTTCCGACAGTTCCATTTTTAAATTTTTTGTTGGGACTTTTAGTCAAAGCAGCGCTAGAGAGCACCTATTGAGTAACGTGGAGCATCAGGTGGAAAACCATTATATAGCGCTTCATGCTAGATTCCTCCCGCTGCTGGGTGCTGTAGTAATAGGTTGTATTACCCAATTTAATGGTGTTCACTTTCTTACCACTGAAGGATTTTTTTGAACTCCTATTACTAGCGTGCCATCTTGTCATGTGCTTGTACCTCTTCCCGCTCATCATATTATTCCAACAGACATGTAGCATCCTTGGGTGACCTTTCCTCTCTGCCGCAGCCATGCCCAGGCTATTGTATTCTCTCTGTTTCCTCTACCACTATCTGTACCCCTTCCACTCCCTGTCCACTGTTAATACATAAGTCTGATGTACATGTTATATCCTGAATGATGACGACTGGGTTGAGGAAGGGCGACGATGAGGTAATGGACTGGTTACCAGTACTCTTCTCACAAAGTCGTATCACTGCAGACTCCCCTTTGAAAGCGTGTCCTGGATAGTTCATCGCTGGCTTATGGCCCGTTTCATTCGATGACATGGAACCTGAATGGACCAAGGCTTACCTCTGAGGGAGAACCCAGAATGCAGGAGTTGAATGGGTACTTGCATATCTTAATACCTTTATATTATGTAGGGCAAGGCATTAGGTATGGCATGGCGATGGTTGTATAATCCCCAATCTTCAGTTGGCATGCCTGCTCATTTCAAAGCCCCCGACTCGAGGGATAGGGGCTTGTTCTGCAACCCCAAAACAAAAGCAAGTGTGCAGAGACCTGACCAGGATTTTCAGAGGGCAGGGCATATTTTGTTATCATAGGGCAATTCAGAGCAAAGATGTAGGTTTGGAGGGCTAACATATCAAATGTAACAAACCTAGATTTATTAGGTCAGGATTAGCATTAAATGAGTCTCGCCCTATAGAGAATTCCCAGATAGATGTGCAGAACTGAGTTGGCCTCTCTACACCTGCTGACATGTGTCTTGTTGAGAGCTATTCCTGTGTCTCGTGCTCTGATGGCATAGCTGCCAAGTTTCCCAGTTCCATGCAGAATCTTTGAGCCAGTCCTGGGGTTTTTTCCGCACTGCACGCTGAGACTTGTAGGCCCACCCTTGCAATGGGGAAAACGAAACTACAAGTTCCAGCGTGTAATTGGAAGCAAAAAGCAGGACTGGCTTGAGCTATAGCGCATGGAACTGGAAAACTTGACAGGGAGGTGATGGTGAACACACACAGACACTAGCTGAGAAAGTTGAAATCCACTCAATGGTCAGGAGTTACCCTGAGCCAGACACAGGAGTCCTTACTTGTCAAATACTGTGATGAGCACTGAAAAATAAAGACACAGACTGGCCTGGACTGGTGATGAATGAGCAAACATCTGTTTTCATTTTATTTTATATATCTGTAGAGCGCACTACAGCCCAAAGGCATCAAGGCAAACATCTGAGCACAGGTCTCTCCCGCTGCTCCTTGTCTTACTACCCCTCCCCATGAACCTCACAGCAGTGCTCCCCAGTTGTGCTCTTGTGCCTGGCGTTGCTCACCTCTGGGCAGTCTGAGCACGCGGCCGCACGTGGCCCTGCGTCTTCTTGTGCGTCCATTGCGTACTCCCGCTAACGTGCGCATGCGTGTTTCCCTTCCTTCCTGCAGGAGCCGCCATCTTTCTCCAGGAAGCCTGACTGCAGCTATAGGAAGAGGCTGAAGCAGGCCGAGGGATGCGAGTTTAAATGCGTCTCTACATCAATAGTGAGCAAAGTTTTATGTGTTTTTACTAACGGTTCGAGGAAAATGCATGCTGATAATGCCTGGCTAATGTCCTTCGAGAAATGCACACAATTGATTCCTAAATTGCAATGCTGTGGTATGACAACAGTCTTTTATTTCAAATGTGTTTATTGGGAGAACAAGTAGTGCATCTGGGAAGCTCTCCTCTGTGCATGCACTCCATGTCCCATTGCATCAGAGAGATGTCACGTTTTCCCCATGCATTCATTCTGCTACTTGTAGTCCTGGATTACCTGGTAATACATGAGGAGGTAAAAGCCCCATAATGCGATGTAGCTACTTACTGCCCCTGAGATCTGTTCTACTTTGCATAGTTCATTATGTCAATGTTGTCAAGGTGTTTTCTTATATAAACTCGCATAAACGGATGCACCAAGCACTGCAACACAAGTCTGCTGTCATTGCTTTGCTCTGTGATCCCCTGCCTTCGCGGAAACAGGCTCAGGCTTGCCACCCCACCCTCCCAGAATGCAAGAAAGGGCTCGAGCCGGAGTCTTAAATCCCCAACCTAATAAGACTTCCTCTTATAATCTTTTTGATTCTCATAATCCATATCTTGATGGCATGAATGTCAACGAAACGTGGAGCAGCCCCCATACACCAATGCTTGCTACCCTCCAAGCAAACACTGGCCCCCGTTCCCGCTCATTCTGACCAAACAGGCGCAGCGGAGGAGTTGTATTTAAGATAAATAAAGCTAACACGTCTGCCCCTCTCCTGCTTGGACTTTCTCTGCCAGCGCTCTGAGCCTCTTTCTCCACTCTCCTTATGATTTACAGACCTCTTTTTCCTTTCAGCTTCTTGCCCTCTGATCTTGGCCTACTTCTTGGCTCCTTCGCCGCAGTAGCTTCTCCAGCTCTCCTAGTAGTCTTCAATCGTCCAGAAATTTCTTGCACCCTCCCAACTTTAACTCAAAAATCTGCTCTCTGACTGATATGTGACCACCTGCAATGACCAACTGACCGACATCCATGGCAACTACCTTTACATGGTCTTGCTATCATACCCCCTCAGCTCCTCTATCCTCCTGCCTCTCTCCCACAAACCCAACTCCCCACTGGCAATTTAAGGATTAAACCTAAAAGATTGAATCCATAACTAGCTAAGGTCTGACCCTCTCTGCATGATCTCTCTGCACCTCATGCCTCCTCCTTGGTTTAACGTAGGGCCTCAGCCCTCCCTTTGAACAACATTACCCATCTCAAACCTTTACCCCTGCTAGCTGCCACCCACAGCCCACCTGGATCGTCCTTCAAATTCATCGTCTTGGAACCAACATGCATCTATGCTTATAGAGTTGGTGCAAAAGCTGCTCTCCTGCACTCCTGACCTCTAGGAGAACACTATCACTGCTCTGATGACAGCAAAGGGCGAGGAGGATAGCTCAGGGGCAATGTGTTTGTCTTGTAATCGGGACAAGGGCAACCCATGTTTGAATCCTGGTCCCGTGCTTAGAGAGTGGTCTCTGATATTAAGTGTGTTATAAAAGATGAATTAATTAATTGGTGAAAGCCAAGTCCTGCTACTTCACAGACTCTATTTCCTCACTCTGATCCCAGCACAGCAAACAGGTCATGCTGCAGTGTCAACCCCTGCCACTAATCTATTTCCTACTCCCTGTCTGCTTCCCATCAAAGATCTGTGGCACGCTTACTTCCATCCACCCTTTCCCACCCACTCGCTTCGCGCCTTGAAACACTTGTGTATAGGCGCGTTATAAACGCCATATCATATCATATCACCTCCTACCTCTTTTGCTAGCACCACCCTTTCCCTTATTCCATCCTTCTTTGTTCCTTTTCCCTTACCTCGCCTGCAGAATGCGTGCCTTGACAGCCACACCCATTGTGCCAAATGGATCCGAGGCACTGGCACCTATCACCTGCTCCTGCTGCTCCTCTCTTATCAAACTCCCCTAGTGACATTCATCTTCACAGCCGGCTTCCAAATAGCCACAGTTCTACGCACCCTTAAAAACCCTCAGCTGACCCCAACATCTCTGGCAACTGACAGCCGGTCGCTCTCTCCTCCCCTACAACTCTTCAATGTTTCCTCTATTCTTCTCTTTTTAGACTTGTCTTCAGACCTTGACACAGACGACCACCCCTCCGCCCCCGAACCAGCTCTCACCTACGCTTCCAAGACCTTGCTTTTGCCTCGATTACATCTTGTCTTAATGTCCTCCGATTCCACCCACCTCCCAGTCAGAGTCACCCAATGCAACATCCTGGGCCTCCTAGTTGCAACCCTCTATACTGCTTCTCTTGGGCAACTCATGGCCTCCTCTGGCTTCTTGTATCACTGTTCTGCTGATGACACCTGTATGTTCTTCTCATCGCCTACATTCACTCTGAACTATCCTCTCTTACCGTTAATCGTCTCTCAGACAATGTCTTATGCTCAACTCCTCAAAGAGCAAAGTAACCTACCTCCATGCCCACCAGGCTCCACCCTTCCTTCCTCCCTCATCTCCTTTCCCCCTGACCTATCAGCATCTCTCAAAGACTTTTACCCTGGTGGCCTCTTTGATAGTGATCTGAAAACCCATCAATTGATCACCTACTCAGCTCCTGGCACCTACTCAAGCTCTTTAACTCCATGGAAATCCACCAATGTAATGCCTACCACTCGATTACAACGCTTATCTCTGTCGGCTGTCTTGACTATTGCTCCAGCCCACTCCTTGGTCTCACTCTCTACACCTTTACCCTATTTAATACATTTCTGAATGTTGCTTCTCTGGGCCTGATCAGTCGCGTGTTCCACTTTTACTTCTGCTCACTAACGCTATGCTGGATGGCTCGCTATGCACCACAGATCACGTTTCATATCTCTCCTCCTTGTACGTACATCTTTCCCTGGCCTAACCCTACCTTACTTTGCTGACTATATCTTCCACTAGTACCCTACTTGCTCACGGCGCGCCCGCGCCCACGCACTACTCCATCCCTCTGTTCCCTGTCGCACCCTCCCAACCCCTGTACTGCTTCTTCTCTTTGGTCCCCCTTACCCCCTTTCACTGGAAGGTCCTTCCACATGATATGGAAGCACCAGCACTATCGTTGCCTTCAAATCTGCCCTTAGACCCCAACTCCTCAATACCCACACGCTCCCCATTATCCCACCTCTATGAGCGCCTCTTCTTCTCTGTAATGACTGTAAATACCTGAATGCACCGCACCACAATCGCTGTAATCACTGCTATACAGCACCTTTAAAGTATCATTCATCAGTCTTGTAGCCAGTAAATGTCCCAATTATACCAACAGGAATTCAGCCCTTTCATGTTTTACTTCACCCCAGGTAAATCACCCTGCTCTAGTCACTGTGTATTCCCTTTACCCTACTTCTATGCAAATCACTTGCCGTGTTTTAGAAAATGCAAATCCTAGAGTGCTTGGACAATAGACCAGCACAACTTTACATCTGACCCCGAGACATCCTCCCAATATTGACCATATATGGTCACCTTTGTAAACATTATGCAGTACAATGTTTATATAGCTGTAATTAACATTATTCGGGGCCTTATCATGGGATAATTGACCATTGCCCATTTTAGCGATGCTGGGATGATGGTCAGTTATCCCATCTATAGAAACACTGCCCTGAGATCTAATATAGCCTTAAGCCCTGCTGGAGCTGCCGTGCTGCCCATTAATCTGCCATTGACATGCTAACCTTTTGAAAGGTCTCTGGTGCCTTTTAGACCAGTATCACCTGCTGCAAAAAGCTTTAGAGCTATTAACCCTAGGAATAAATGCCTTGGTGTTTTTTTCTGAACGAGGAAAAGGTGTTCACACTCTGAATGTTACCCTCTCAGAAAATGAATATGCTTCCCTCATTCCCAATCAAAGATGACCGTCACAGATACTGAAAGGGAGCTCGTTCTACAAAGCAAGGGGCTCCCTCTCAATGTCCATTGCGACAGAAGCCGGAGAGCACAGCGGAAGGGATGCGGCAAGAAGCCATACTGCTACTGGAGGAAAATAGGATTACTTGCAAATGCAGTGCAATGCCAGAAGTTATCACCTGTATTCTGATTGGCCAGGATAGGGTTTCCATATTCATTAATGCTATTAGAACATTATCTGTAAGAGCAACAGATTTCCACTCATTGCTTCTGTAAGTTTCAAATGAACTTAAATACGTGGTGTATTTGTCTTATAGCCCAGGCAATGTTAGTCTACAAATAGTGTTGTTTGACATGATAATAAGTAACATTTTGATTGGCTGTTGAAGCATTGCTGCATCACCTGGCTCAGAGATGTGATTGTTCGTAGCAGTGTCATGTTCTTCCTTCTCTTTCCTCCAATCTCACATAGTCCTCCGAGTGCTGTGAAGGTTATTTCGGGCACCAGTGCCTCATGTGCCCTGGGCAGTCTGGCAACTGGTGTTCTGGGAACGGTGTTTGTCGAGACGGCCTTACTGGGACCGGGGAATGTATCTGCCGCGAAGGCTTTCACGGCACAGCTTGCGAGACCTGTGAACCTGGCAGATACGAAAGCGACTGCAAATCAGGTGAGTATGGCATAGGGGTGGGCACAGGGGCAAAAGGGCCTACCCACCCAGTAGGGCCATTGCTGGCAGTACACACCAGGTGAGCATAGTATAGGGATGGGTACAGGGGGGAAAGGGCCTACCCACCCAGTAGGGCCATTGCTGGCAGTACACAACAGGTGAGCGTGGCATAGGGATGGGTACAGGGGGGAAAGGGCCTACCCACCCAGTAGGGCCATTGCTGGCAGTAGACACCAGGTGAGCATAGTATAGGGATGGGTACAGGGGGGAAAGGGCCTACCCACCCAGTAGGGCCATTGCTGGCAGTACACACCAGGTGAGCGTGGCATAGGGATGGGTACAGGGGGGAAAGGGCCTACCCACCCAGTAGGGCCATTGCTGGCAGTACACACCAGGTGAGCGTGGCATAGGGATGGGTACAGGGGGGAAAGGGCCTACCCACCCAGTAGGGCCATTGCTAGCAGTACACACCAGGTGAGCATAGTATAGGGATGGGTACAGTGGGGAAAGGGCCTACCCACCCAGTAGGGCCATTGCTGGCAGTACAGATCAGATGAGCATGGTATAGAGATGGGTACAGGGGTGAAAGGGCCTGCCCACCCAGTAGGGCCATTGCTTGCAATACAGATCAGGTGCGCATGGTATAGAGATGGGTACAGGGGTGAAAGGGCCTGCCCACCCAGTAGGGCCATTGCTGGCAGTACACACCAGGTGAGCATGGCATAGGGATGGGTACAGGGGGGAAAGGGCCTACCCACCCAGTAGGGCCATTGCTGGCAGTACACACCAGGTGAGCATGGCATAGTGATGGGTACAGGAGGGAAAGGGCCTACCCACCCAGTAGGGCCATTGCTGGCAGTACAGATCAGGTGAGCATGGTATAGAGATGGGCACAGGGAGAAAAGGGCCTACCCACCCAGTAGGGCCATTGCTGGCAGTCCACACCAGGTGAGCGTGGCACCGGGATGGGCACAGGGGCAAAAGGGCCTACCCACCCAGTAGGGCCATTGCTGGCAGTACACACCAGGTGAGCATGGCATAGGGATGGGCACAGGGGGGAAAGGGCCTACCCACCCAGTAGGGCCATTGCTGGCAGTACACACCAGGTGAGAGTGGCATAGGGATGGGTACAGGGGGGAAAGGGCCTACCCACCCAGTAGGGCCATTGCTGGCAGTACACACCAGGTGAGCATGGCATAGGGATGGGTACAGGGGGGAAAGGGCCTACCCACCCAGTAGGGCCATTGCTGGCAGTACACACCAGGTGAGCATGGCATAGTGATGGGTACAGGAGGGAAAGGGCCTACCCACCCAGTAGGGCCATTGCTGGCAGTACAGATCAGGTGAGCATGGTATAGAGATGGGCACAGGGAGAAAAGGGCCTACCCACCCAGTAGGGCCATTGCTGGCAGTCCACACCAGGTGAGCGTGGCACCGGGATGGGCACAGGGGCAAAAGGGCCTACCCACCCAGTAGGGCCATTGCTGGCAGTACACACCAGGTGAGCATGGCATAGGGATGGGCACAGGGGGGAAAGGGCCTACCCACCCAGTAGGGCCATTGCTGGCAGTACACACCAGGTGAGAGTGGCATAGGGATGGGTACAGGGGGGAAAGGGCCTACCCACCCAGTAGGGCCATTGCTGGCAGTACACACCAGGTGAGCATGGCATAGGGATGGGTACAGGGGGGAAAGGGCCTACCCACCCAGTAGGGCCATTGCTGGCAGTACACACCAGGTGAGCATGGCATAGTGATGGGTACAGGAGGGAAAGGGCCTACCCACCCAGTAGGGCCATTGCTGGCAGTACACACCAGGTGAGCATGGCATAGTGATGGGTACAGGAGGGAAACGGCCTACCCACCCAGTAGGGCCATTGCTGGCAGTACAGATCAGGTGAGCATGGTATAGAGATGGGCACAGGGAGAAAAGGGCCTACCCACCCAGTAGGGCCATTGCTGGCAGTACACACCAGGTGAGCGTGGCATCGGGATGGGCACAGGGGTAAAAGGGCCTACCCACCCAGTAGGGCCATTGCTGGCAGTACACACCAGGTGAGCATGGCATAGGGATGGGTACAGGGGGGAAAGGGCCTACCCACCCAGTAGGGCCATTGCTGGCAGTACACACCAGGTGAGCGTGGCATAGGGATGGGTACAGGGGGGAAAGGGCCTACCCACCCAGTAGGGCCATTGCTGGCAGTACACACCAGGTGAGCATGGCATAGGGATGGGTACAGGGGGGAAAGGGCCTACCCACCCAGTAGGGCCATTGCTGGCAGTACACACCAGGTGAGCATGGCATAGTGATGGGTACATGAGGGAAAGGGCCTACCCACCCAGTAGGGCCATTGCTGGCAGTACAGATCAGGTGAGCATGGTATAGAGATGGGCACAGGGAGAAAAGGGCCTACCCACCCAGTAGGGCCATTGCTGGCAGTACACACCAGGTGAGCGTGGCATTGGGATGGGCACAGGGGCAAAAGGGCCTACCCACCCAGTAGGGCCATTGCTGGCAGTACACACCAGGTGAGCGTGGCATAGGGATGGGTACAGGGGGGAAAGGGCCTACCCACCCAGTAGGGCCATTGCTGGCAGTACACACCAGGTGAGCGTGGCATAGGGATGGGTACAGGGGGGAAAGGGCCTACCCACCCAGTAGGGCCATTGCTGGCAGTACGCACCAGGTGAGCATGGCATAGGGATGGGTACAGGGGGGAAAGGGCCTACCCACCCAGTAGGGCCATTGCTGGCAGTACGCACCAGTTGAGCATGGCATAGGGATGGGTACAGGGGGGAAAGGGCCTACCCACCCAGTAGGGCCATTGCTGGCAGTACGCACCAGGTGAGCATGGCATAGGGATGGGTACAGGGGGGAAAGGGCCTACCCACCCAGTAGGGCCATTGCTGGCAGTACAGATCAGGTGAGCATAGTATAGGGATGGGCACAGGGAGAAAAGGGCCTGCCCACCCAGTAGGGCCATTGCTTGCAGTACAGATCAGGTGCGCATGGTATAGAGATGGGTACAGGGGTGAAAGGGCCTGCCCACCCAGTAGGGCCATTGCTGGCAGTACACACCAGGTGAGCATGGCATAGGGATGGGTACAGGGGGGAAAGGGCCTACCCACCCAGTAGGGCCATTGCTGGCAGTACACACCAGGTGAGCATGGCATAGTGATGGGTATAGGAGGGAAAGGGCCTACCCACCCAGTAGGGACATTGCTGGCAGTACAGATCAGGTGAGCGTGGTATAGAGATGGGCACAGGGAGAAAAGGGCCTACCCACCCAGTAGGGCCATTGCTGGCAGTATACACCAGGTGAGCATGGCATAGGGATGGGTACAGGGGGGAAAGGGCCTACCCACCCAGTAGGGCCATTGCTGGCAGTACACACCAGGTGAGCGTGGCATAGGGATGGGTACAGGGGGGAAAGGGCCTACCCACCCAGTAGGGCCATTGCTGGCAGTACACACCAGGTGAGCATGGCATAGGGATGGGTACAGGGGGGAAAGGGCCTACCCACCCTGTAGGGCCATTGCTGGCAGTACACACCAGGTGAGCATGGCATAGTGATGGGTACAGGAGGGAAAGGGCCTACCCACCCAGTACGGCCATTGCTGGCAGTACACACCAGGTGAGTGTGGCATCGGGATGGGCACAGGGGCAAAAGGGCCTACCCACCCAGTAGGGCCATTGCTGGCAGTACACACCAGGTGAGCATGGCATAGGGATGGGTACAGGGGGGGGAAAGGGCCTACCCACCCAGTAGGGCCATTGCTGGCAGTACACACCAGGTGAGAGTGGCATAGGGATGGGTACAGGGGGGAAAGGGCCTACCCACCCAGTAGGGCCATTGCTGGCAGTACACACCAGGTGAGCATGGCATAGGGATGGGTACAGGGGGGAAAGGGCCTACCCACCCAGTAGGGCCATTGCTGGCAGTACACTCCAGGTGAGCATGGCATAGGGATGGGTACAGGGGGGAAAGGGCCTACCCACCCAGTAGGGCCATTGCTGGCAGTACACACCAGGTGAGCATGGCATAGGGATGGGTACAGGGGGGAAAGGGCCTACCCACCCAGTAGGGCCATTGCTGGCAGTACACACCAGGTGAGCATGGCATAGTGATGGGTACAGGAGGGAAACGGCCTACCCACCCAGTAGGGCCATTGCTGGCAGTACACACCAGGTGAGCATGGCATAGTGATGGGTACAGGAGGGAAAGGGCCTACCCACCCAGTAGGGCCATTGCTGGCAGTACAGATCAGGTGAGCATGGTATAGAGATGGGCACAGGGAGAAAAGGGCCTACCCACCCAGTAGGGCCATTGCTGGCAGTACACACCAGGTGAGCGTGGCATCGGGATGGGCACAGGGGCAAAAGGGCCTACCCACCCAGTAGGGCCATTGCTGGCAGTACACACCAGGTGAGCGTGGCATAGGGATGGGTACAGGGGGGAAAGGGCCTACCCACCCAGTAGGGCCATTGCTGGCAGTACGCACCAGGTGAGCATGGCATAGGGATGGGTACAGGGGGGAAAGGGCCTACCCACCCAGTAGGGCCATTGCTGGCAGTACGCACCAGGTGAGCATGGCATAGGGATGGGTAGAGGGGGGAAAGGGCCTACCCACCCAGTAGGGTCATTGCTGGCAGTACGCACCAGGTGAGCATGGCATAGGGATGGGTACAGGGGGGAAAGGGCCTACCCACCCAGTAGGGCCATTGCTGGCAGTACAGATCAGGTGAACATGGTATAGAGATGGGCACAGGGAGAAAAGGGCCTACCCACCCAGTAGGGCCATTGCTGGCAGTACAGATCAGGTGAGCATGGTATAGAGATGGGTACAGGGAGAAAAGGGCCTACCCACCCAGTAGGGCCATTGCTGGCAGTACAGATCAGATGAGCATAGCATAGGGATGGGTACAGGGAGAAAAGGGCCTACCCACCTACTAGGGCCATTGCTCGCAGTACAGATCAGGTGAGCATGGTATAGAGATGGGTACAGGAAGAAAAGGGCCTACCCACCCAGTAGGGCCATTGCTGGCAGTACAGATCAGGTGAGCATGGTATAGAGATGGGTACAGGGAGAAAAGGGCCTACCCCCCCAGTAGGGCCATTGCTGGCAGTACAGATCAGGTGAGCATAGTATAGGGATGGGCACAGGGAGAAAAGGGCCTACCCACCCAGTAGGGCCATTGCTGGCAGTACAGATCAGGTGAGCATGGTATAGAGATGGGTACAGGGAGAAAAGGGCCTACCCATCCAGTAGGGCCATTGCTGGCAGTACAGATCAGGTGAGCATAGCATAGGGATGGGTACAGGGAGAAAAGGGCCTACCCACCCAGTAGGGCCATTGCTGGCAGTACATATCAGGTGAGCATGGTATAGAGATGGGAACAGGAAGACAAGGCCCTGTCCACCCAGTAAGGCCATTGCTGGCAGTACAAACCAGGTGAGCATGGCATAGGGATGGGTACAGGGGGGAAAGGGCCTACCCACTCAGTAGGGCCATTGCTGGTAGTACAAACCAAGTGAGCATGGCATAGGGATAGGTACATGGGGAAAAGGGCCTACCCACCCAGTAGGGCCATTGCTGGCAGTACAGATCAGGTGTGCATGGCATGGGGATGGGTACATGGAGAAAACGGCCTACCCAGCCAGAAGGGGCATTACTCGCAGTACAAATCTGGTGAGCATGGTATAGAGATGGGTACAGTAAGAAAAGGGCCTGTTCACCCAGTAAGGCCATTACTGGCAGTACAAACCAGTTGAGCATGGCTTAGGGATGGGTACAGGGGGGAAAGGGCCTACCCACCTAGTAGGGCCATTGCTGGTAGTACAAACCAGGTGAGCATGGCATAGGGATGGGTACAGGGGGAAAAGGGCCTACCCACGCAGTAGGGCCATTGCTGGCGATACAGATCAGGTGAGCATGGTATAGGGATGGGTACGGGGGAAATAGCCTACCCACCCAGTAGGGCCATTGCTGGCAGTACACACCAGGTGAGCATGGCATAGGGATGGCCACAGGGGGAAAATGGCCTACCCACCAGTGGGGCCATTGCTGGCAGTGCAGATCAGGTGAGCATGGCATATGGATGGGCACAGGGGTGAAAGGGCCTACCCACCAGTGGGGCCATTGCTGGCAGTACAGATCAAGTGAGCATGGCATATGGATGGGCACAGGGGTGAAAGGGCCTACCCACCAGTGGGGCCATTGCTGGCAGTACAGCATCTTCAGCATGATTTGAACTCAGAAGCACTTGCTCAGTTATTGGCCAGATAATAAGTAAGACCAGCAGAAAAGCACTCACTTCAGTGGGTTCAGGGTACAGTGTGCCAATGTGCCTTTCACTATGAATGCCTTTATCAAGTGACTACTATAACCACTATCACTTCACTGCTATTAATGAAAAATAGAGGGGTTTTCCTGTTTGGCTCTGTTTGTGTTAAAATAATGAAGATAGTTGGTGAGGAGGGTGGGTGGGGTGAGGCTTTAGTCAAAACTATTCTATATTCCCCCTAGATGGCATATGGTGACAAGCAAGTCTATTATGGTATTTGCCATTGTGAAAGCAGAGAACATGTATTTATTTGAATTAGTGTCCAGCGCTAGCCCTTCCCAGAGGTAGACTCACAAGGGTCAACATGAAAGAGTTGAAGAAGAAGGACATGATAGGAAGAGCAGGATTGGAAGGGGATGGCAGGGGGCGTGGTCTGGCTGGAATGGGTAGTCATAATCCATCGTCCATGTTCAAGGAAACGGTGTACATGGTTCTAGGTTGATAGTATATCTATACTGTAGTTAGTTAGTTTTAGTTCTCAGTTTCTTCCTCTTGGATTTCCCCGCTGTAGAACCTTTGATTTGTACATGTCAAGCTGCGTCTCGCATCAGTGTACTTGGCCTCTGAATATAGGCGATTACAATCCTTTATCAGACTGATACATTTCTGAATGCAGGTCTTGAATTGCTATCCCGATGCCTGAAGTGCATTCGTGGAGTCAGAATTGATAAAGATGTAATAGGGTTATTTAAAGGGTAACACACATGTTTTAGTTAACTTCCTATTTGTACATGTGTTGCGTACTTAAAAAGAAATCCTGATCATTGCCTTCTAAAATGCTGCCAGCATCTTGTCAACTGTCCTGGAAGTACTTAGAAGTAACATAGGTTACAAACCTTATATAACTCAGCCTCCACCTCAGCGTTTCCTCTAAATATATAGTCATAGGTCACCTGTAAGCCTCTCATGTAGGGAACATATGTGACCTAGGTAGGTTTTATCCACTACACCAGGGATCTGCAACCTGCGGCTCTCCAGAGGTTTTGGATTTCGACTACCATCATTCGTCTCCATTGACTATGGTGAGGGGAGATGTAGTCCAAAACATCTGGACCGCCAAAGTTTGCAGACCCTTGCCTTCACCAATGCCTGTCATGTACAGGTCTTCCACGCCCCAGAGCGGCTGTCTCCGCTAAAGAAACCATACTCACAAAAAAAGACAGAAATTAATGTCTTCTCAAACCACTGCTTTTAATAGGAGCCCAAACGAAAGTGGAAGATCTAGGCAGCCGCGCAAAGGTTAGACGACCGCCTCAATATCCTCGATAGACCACCCCTACAAGCATACATCCAAGGCATCCTCTTATCGTCAGTAACACATTCCACAGAACACACTGCCCGCTGTAGGTGGGCAGCCTTTAGTGCTCTCTCCTGGACAGCTTCTTTAACTTTGACAACATTCTTCTGGTCTCACAGAATCTGCCGTGAAGCTCCTGACTGCTCCCATTATCGCGGATCCGGTCCTTCCTCTGAACCGCATCCCTAGGAGGCAGATTAGGGATTGTTTGGATCCAGGCGGAAATCCTTCAGAAGGACTATCTTAAGGACTCCTCCCTGTGGCACTGTAAAAGGGGACAATCTTTGTTGCTCCGCCATTATAGAAAAAAGAAAAGGCAAGTGACTGCTTCCTTTTCTCCCACTCACATACAGATCCTGCACCCCCCCACAACACCCTGCCCTTGGGAACCAAATTATGAGGCCAGGCATAACCGCGCCGTGGTGTTCTCGGAGGACTGTGACGGATGTGGTTCCGCTGTCATCGGAATCACTATGATTTTCTGAGACATGGGACTGGGAGCGTTGAATCTGCAAATATTTGCACACTCCGCAACCAGTCTGTGCACGCTGGAAAGTAAGTGAATGCAGGAGAAAATTCCCTCTTTCTCCCACTTTTCTCCCACCTCTGCCTTGAAAAAAATTGGGGGCCATAGTAATTGGGAAATGCACTGACCTGCAGCCTGGTTCTGTTAGGAGCTGCCTTCGCTCAATGGACTGAGAATGTGTGCAGACCCCCCAGTTTTCAGTTTCATATGTTGCTGCCATCTCTCCCTTTTCTGAACTTTAAGTCTTGGTTCCTAAAATCAAACTTTCCATTTTCCAGACATGTCTTTTAAATATCACTGCCCTCCATTTCTGTTATAGGCTTGGGGAATTGAGGCATTGGACCAGTTTTCCTTTTCTATTTTTACAGGATGTTGTACATTCTTCCTAAGATTGTTACACACATAATTCTTGGCTAATGTGAGCAGTAATTAAACGCCCTGAAGCCCTCCAGATTTACCCACAGGGAGTTGTCCACTCGTGTTGCCCCAGACATTCATAACTTTGATCCAGTAAGGATGTTACAACCTCGCAGACGTGCAAAACCTCTTTGATCATGTGTTAACCCTCCTTTGAGCCCATAGCTTTATGTGAATTAATGAGTGAGACTGGTCACAAATGTTCCTCTGGACATTATTCTTAGGAATAGACCAAGAGAGATTGGCCCCTGGCAGTGAACAAGCCTCCCGAAAGGCCCATGAGAGCCCAACATTCCAGGGAGGCTAGACCAGCTTAGACGGTTTTCCAAACCTCAGTCAACGAGACAGGCTAATTACAGAATGTATGTTTCGAGCCAAACAGCCCAAGGCACAGCTTGAAGCAATGTCCACCTGACGCTCTATTCCCTCATCTGTCAACATCTTCTTCCTCTTCAGTTGTTTGTCAGAACATTAAAATCTGCCTCATTGCTTGACTCTAAACATATATCATCCTGGCACTTATTTGCTTCCATAAATCCCCTGCAGGGTGACATTTCTGTAACCACTGTGTGTTATATGTTTAGGTTTTAATCATATATTAGTACTGTACATCACTTTTGGCTGGAGCTGCTGCAAAGAATACTCTATACAGTGGACAACAGCTTCCTATGTTGCAGTTCTCCTCCATGGACCCTCTTTAAGTATTCTGGAAGCATAACTACCCCCCTCTGTTTGAAATACGACATATGATAATACATTAAAGAGAAGATTTAAGGCTGAAAACATTGCAAAAGAACAGCAGATGTCCACGTGGCCAGGCAGGCTGCTCTAGGCGCCCCCTTCTTCCCCTGGTTGGGTCATGGCATCACTGCCACCTAGTATTCCAAGCTTAGTCACAAAGTGCCACAAGTTGGAATGGAAGTGAGCCAACGTGAGCCATTGAAAGGATTCCCATTGGCTGGTTCTGACATATCGTATAACAGGTATTGTGCACTCTGTTATTCTACTACTCGTAATCCATATGCCCCCCTTGTGATCAACCCCCCCACCACGCCTGCACATAACTGTTCATGTTGGAGGCATGTTATCATAGTATTGGTGAGCACACTAGGAGCTCCTGGACCCTCAAGTTTTACACATATCACAAGGTGGAGCCAGGTCTACAGAAGGTGATCATAGGCCGATGAGTGCTTGAGGTACTAGAGCTGGGTGACATATGCTTTCCTCTGCTTCCTCTAGAGTGCAACTGCATCCATGGAAAGTGCAATGATGGGATACATGGTGACGGAACGTGCGACTGTTACAAAGGGTGGCGAGGCTTCATGTGTGACATAGGTAAGTGGAACTAACAGACCCACCTCTAGTGCCTTGAAAAATTCTGTTATTATTAGTATTAATGAATAGATTCAAAAGTGGATTGGTTTGCCCTCACCAATCAAAGCATAGAACGGATGTTCTATAATATCCTATCATATACTAAACTTGTGATGGGACACCCAATGTGTAGGTCATCGCAGTGTTGGTATTCCATTGGTCAAACCTAATTGGTGAATCCCTGTCTGCATGCATCTGTATAAGTACATTACACCACATGCTTCCATGCACCTACATGCCTGCATCTCTAAACATGTATCTGCAACAAAGTGCGCTGCCTTGCTCCAGAGGCTGGGAATGGGGGCGTCCAAGAGGGCTGGGTGCCTCCACCCCGTACGAGATGCAGGGTCTGAGGGCAACATAATCCCCACTGGTGACCTTTGCAGGGTTTTACCACAAGACCAGCGTAGTCAACGTGACCCCTTTAAGGAAGTTAAGACTGCCAGCAGAGTTGCAGGGACCAGAAAGAGGACTACCCAGGGAGACCCAATTCCACAGGGTATAGTTTCTGAAGTGTGTTGTCTCTCTGTGAGAGCTTTCAAACCCCCTGCACAATCCAACCTGTTCATGGGCATGGATGCTCATGAACCCACAAATATCAGTCACCCATACTTTACTGTGCAACTACAGGAGGTTGCAGAGAAGAATGTTTAGGGCCCGCCATCTGCCAGACCCCTCTTACCAGGGGAGGCAGGCTCTGACAATCAATATGGCAGCCATCTGACAATCAATATGGCTGCCACATAGAAGAAGCTGTGGGTCATGGAGTGAAAGGGGGTCAGAGCCAGGGACACAAATCAGCAGGAAATGCTGTCCAGGCAGCAACACGAACCAATCACAGGTCCAAGGGGTTGGCTTCACACACTAGCAAACCCTATGCCTTAGACTAACCCTGGGCCGGGTTTGGGAGAGTACAAAAGGCACAAAGAGAAATCAGGGAATGTTAGAGTTTATAACCAGGGGCGCCAAGGAGCAGGAGCGTATTGGAGAAGTTGGGGATTTTTTGGAGGTGGCTGGAAGAGGTTACTGGGAGAGGTGAGGAGAGGAGGGTAGGAGGAAAGTTGGAGGAGAAGAGAATGTAACTTGTCTACAGGAAAGAGTAGGGGAAGAGAATTAGAGAAAGGTTCATGAGAGCCATGATCCAGAGGCTGGCAAGAGAGATACCCCAGAGGCTGGGGAGCGGTATCCCAGGAATTTTGGAGAGAGTTACCCATGAGGTTGGGGAGAAAGATACCCCAGGAATTGGCGAGAGATATACCCCGAAGACTGAGAAGGGAGGTAGCCAATTTATTGGAGAGAGATACCCCAAAGATTGCTGAGAGAGGTAACCAAGAGTTGGGAGAGCGAGATACCCCATTGAGTGGGAAGGGGAAGACCCTAGAAAGTAGGGAGAGAAAGACCCTCAAGTTTAAGAATGAAAGGAAATCGTGGCGTGGCTTAAGGCTCCGTCGATGCGGATGCCTCTCTAAAAGATCAGTGGGATGCCTGGGTTCCCGGCCATTAAATGCCCGTCAACTGCTGAGATTCCGGCCTGGGGAGAACCTAACTTGCTGAGGAACACTCCAGGAAGCTGCAGGCCGATTCTGCGCCAAAATTGGATTGGAACCGGGAAGCCCCCAGTGGCCCATCTGAGGAGAACCGGCCCGGGGCATGGAAACTGCATCCAAATTGCGGCCACGGGGGGCGCGGTCTCGGGGCATGGGCACTGGACAAAGCAGCATGAACAGAATCCATGCCGAGCCCCCCCTCCCCAACCTGCCCTCCAGCGCGGGCTGCAACTGCAGGGACGCGAGCCCCGGAGAGCCGCAGCAACCACATCAGTGCCCCCACCGTGCTTAATCCAGCCCTCTCAGCCCTCTGCCCAGCAGAAGAGCCACATTTGGAGAGGCGAGGCGCGGAAGGGCTCCAGCGACCCAGCAGATCTGGGACCCAGTGGAGTGGGACCTCGGGCTATACCTTTGCCCTGCACCCCCCCCCGGGCCTCGTGGCTGGGGTCGCGGGGGGACGCTGATCCGCCTGCCCTCCATAGCAGACCCTGCATCCTCTGCCCAACCTGCGCATTGCCCGCCACCAGCAGAGGGCCCGCTGGTCCCAACGCCTGCCAGAGGAAACCTGGTGAGTCCCGCCATCTGCAGAGTCTGCCCCCGCTGGCTTCACCACTGTCCCCTCGGACCCAACAAGGCACGCTGGGAGTCCTCCCCCCTCCACGCACCAGCAAAACCACAGAGACGCTGCCCTCTGCTCCGGGCTGTGACCGCCGGAACCTCGAGGGGTCGCAGAGGATTCTCAGCCCACCTGCCGCCCCTCACCGCAAGCCCTGCAGCACCCGGGGTCGGCCCTCCCTCTTTCCAGCTAGCAGTGGACCCCCCAGCTCCAGGCCCAGAGACTACCCTAGTGGGGGAATTCATGCGCCTACAGCTACAGCCACCCTGGGCCTCCCCCTCAACACGGCCACACACCACCAGGACCTCGAGGGGCCGCAGAGGGCCCCCGGCCCACCCGCCCTCCACCACGAGTCCCGCAGTAGCTGGAACCAGCCCTCCTGAGACCTGCATCCCGCCTGCCTACCTGCGACTGGCCCAACAGCCCCAGCACTGACCGGAGAAGGCCTGAGGTGGCCCAATCTTGAATCCCTCTGCCTGCAGTGACAGCTCCTTAGGGCCCCTTGCATCTCGGTCCCCATGGACCTAACTAAACACTTTGGGAGCCCCTCTCCCCCGGCAGACACCAGCAGAAGCCTGCAGTGGCACGGTCCTAGCCCTAACCTGTCCCCCCAGCCTGGACCAGTCAAGCTCTGAATTCGACCCAGACCCAGCCGCCCACTCAGCAATCCGGCAGTGGGGAAACCTGATCTGCACATCAGACCAGACAGCTCTAAGGGACACAACGTTCTCCACCAGCGGCGCCCAGTCAGCCGCCACTAACAAGGGATACCTTACGGAGACAGCGCCCTTAGCCAAAGCGAAGTAGGTGGCCCACCTAACATCTGCCCCCATCTCACACCGGTCCCCCCCAACAACGGCCGGCGGATAGCCCTACCCAAGCAGACAGCGACCCAGACGCTAAGATGACCAAGCAAAAGGGTTAGAAATCCGCAGACATCGCCAATCTATTGCAGCTGAGGGAGAAACCCAAACAGCCTTATCCCCCCTCAGCCCACTCTTCCTCACCCACAAGAGCCCAGGTGCAGTGGGCCACTAAAGAAGATATCCATGGTCTCCTAGCTGACATCAAAATGGAGTTCCGCAACTGCATGGCGGAGGTCACGACCAGAGTGGAAGGCCTGGACAACCACGTTGAAGAGGTGGAACATAGGGTCGGTACACTGAAGACCAAGTCCTGGAACATACGGCGCAGATCGCATAACTACAAGGGAAAATCCAGTCTCTGGAGGACAATTCAGAAAACATGCTCCGCAAGCAGGAAGACCTTGAAAACAGGACCCGCAGGAACAACATCCGCATCAAAGGGGTTCCCACTTCAATACCAGACTAAGCCCTCCCTGCCTAAATCGGGACCTCTTCCAAACTCTCCTCCCGGACTGCGACAAGTCATTGCTCATGCTGGATCACACTCATAGACTGCAAGCCTGTAGAAGCACCCCGACGACCACCATCCCTGAAGTGATCACCAGAGTCCACTTTTTCACCACAAAACAGGAGATAATCACAGCAAACTGCTCACATGGGGACCTGACATACTAGGGAGCCACCATACAGCTTTTCCAGGACGTAACCGCCCCCAGAGTCCAACGGCAGAGAGCCCTTAGGCCACTAACAACTTTCCTACAGGACCATAAGATTAAATATCAGTGGCTATACCCGTCCTCGCTCCAACTCACTTAAGAGGGTCAAACGAGGGTAATCCACGCCCTGGAGGAAACCTGCGGCATCATGGGGAGTGAGTCCTTGACACCTGAGGAAGATATAACTACCTCCTTGGCAGATAAACCACGCAGCTCAATTCTGAGGCCTCAGCACAATTGCTGGAGGAGGGTTCTGAAGGGGGGAAACCCCTCTGCACACAATTAGTAACTAACCAACGTCTCTTCATACCGGAATATGCACTGTTGGCACCCGGGCGTCCCACGTAATGCCCCAGCCGAGTGGATGGACAGTCACTCCGGTCCAAAGCCCTCTTGGGCTAATACAGATAAATGTTTTTTATTACCTTTCTTGTTGGGCTGGGAGCTCTCTCAGCCCTCTTGGTTATTGGGCCACGGTTGGCCCTGAGTTGGACAAAGTAAAAAAACGGTTGCAGCTGACCTACATCGACATCGCTCCAATGGAGGACACCCACAGGCGCATGGCTAGCTCCCCCCGTCCACCCACATGATTACTGAAGGCAACTCGCAGACTCCCCCCGCCCCCGGCACACATCAAGTTACGCTACATCTCACTGAATGTTGGGGGCCTAAACTCCCCCTCTAAACGTAAGTCCACCCTCCGACACCTCCAGGACCTCCAGGCCTCGGTGGGATTCCTTCAGGAGACCCGCCTCTTACCGGAGGATTTCCACAGACTACGCTGCCGAGCGTTTCCAACACAATACCTGGCCACAGCAAAAGAGGGGGCACATTGATCTTGTTGGCGAAAGGCACCCCCTTTAAGGGGAAGGGGACACTGCGAAGCTCAGATGGCAGATTTGTAGCAATTAAGGGGGACCTCTACGACCAACTCCACACGTTGGTCGAGATCTACGCGCCAAACAATGGTCAGGAGGCCTTCTATGCAGACTTGGAAACCACCCTCCTCCCCTTCCTTGAAGGCCAAGTGGTCCTGGGGGGGACTTCAATGGGGACCCCAACCCTGTACTGGACAGGACCAGTGTTCCAGCAACAAGGGACTATAAGATTCCTCTGGGCCTCTGTCACCTGTTCAAGATGGTGGGCGTAGTGGACACCTGGAGGGTCCTCCACCCAGATACAGCAGACTTTTCAGTCTTCTCCCACGTCCACCGCTCTTCATCCTGAATAGACCTGATCCTTGCGAGCCCGCAGCTCCTGCAGTACATGGATGAAGTTGTAATTGGCACAAGGGTCTTATATGACCATGCCCCAATACTCCTCACTGCAAGGATTTTCGACCCAGACCCCCCCGAAAACACAGGTGGTCCCTATATGAACAAGTGTTAAATGATAAAGCGGTACGAGATGTGAAATCCACAGCGATCAACAATTATTTCAAGGAAAATCCCCCCAACCTCACCTCTACGGCAAAGAGATGTGAAGCCATGAAGGCCGTAATCAGAGGGGAACTGATAGCCCATGCGGCCGCATAGAAGAGGAGGCGAACCATAAGTAGAAGCCAGCTAGAGGAGGAGTTGGCGGAGGCAGACGCGACCCTAAAGAAGAAATGGACCCCCAATGCGGCTAAAATGGTGAGGCGAGCTTGCACGAAATTGGAGGCTCATTACGCTGAGGACACGGCCCAGTCCCTGCTCTGGACCAAACAGAGCTACTACGTGAACGGCAACAAAGCTAATAGATATCTGGCGAGCAAACTAGCCAAAACCCGCTGACGGAACCACATCATTGCATTGAAAAACCTGAAGGGTAGAACCCTGTATGGGGAAGAAGCAAAGCTACAGGTAGCAACAGCCCACTTGGCGGATGCGCTGACCTCAGCCCCCGCCTGTAAACCCTCCAGGAACAATTCATAGCAGACGCCCGCCTACCACACCTCTCGGAAACAGAGAGATCCGCCCTGGAAGCCCCAATCACGACTGAAGAGGTGGAAGAAGTACTCAAATCCCTGAAGCCTAGGGCCCCGGGTCCAGACGGCTTCCCACCAAAACTTTACAAAGTCTTTCGTCCCCTGCTTCTGGGCCCAATGACCGAGCTTTTCAACTCCTTCCGGGACACAGGGACCATAGCTACCTCTATGCAAGAGTCCACCACAATCATGCTACTTAAACCTGGCAAAGACCCGAAGGAATATTCATCATATAGACCAATATCTTTGCTCAATGTGAACGCAAACGCATACTCAAAGGTTCTGGCGAACAGGTTAGTGCAAGTCCTGCGACCTATTATAGATCAAGACCAAGCCAGGTTTATCATAGGGAGAAGCACTGTGGGCAACATCCGCTGAGCGCTTAATCTCATCGAAATTGCGACCCAAGAACGTCAAGGCCTAGCAGTCTTAATTGTGGACGCCACCAAAGCCTTTGATAGGGTGGACTGGAACTTCATGCGCCTCACATTGGAGGCATTCAGATTTGGACCTTTATTCCAAAAAATGATACTAGCTCATTACAAAGCCCCAAAAACATGGCTCTGACTGAACCAGAAGTTCTCGAGCCGATTCCCACTTTCATGCGGGATGAGACAAGGATGTCCGCTCTCCCCGCTGATCTTTGCCCTGATCATGGAACCATTCGCTCAAAGGACGCGATCCAACAACATCATTACTGGACTGACCGTAAACGGTGAACAGTTTAACACGTATCCCTGTACGCCGATAACGTGATGATCTCCATCTCCAATGGTCAATCCTCCCTGCCCGCTCTCCTGCCCGAGCTGGAAGCATTTGACCAGGTGTTGGGTTTCCAGGTGAACTACTCCAAATCGGAAGCACTGGGCATCATCTCGGACGTGCCCCTCATAGCCACCATCCAGGCACTGTGCCTGCTAACATGGAGCACCACCTCATCGGCCTACCTGGAAATCCGCCTCACAGCGGACCCGAAACGGCTTTACAGGCTAACTTCCCTCCCTTGTTCAAGGAACTTGAGAATGACCTTCAACGCTGGGACTCCCAAGTAATCTCTCTACTGGGACGGGTCACAGCATGCAAAATGAACATTCTCCCAAGACTGTTATACCTGTGCTCCACCCTCCCTATTCCCCCCCGAAACAGGCCTTGGAGCAACTACAAAGGAAGCTCACGAAATTTGTCTGGAAGCGGCACAGGGCCAAAATCCCCCGGAAAGTCATGACTGGGGCAGCAAAATGGGGCGGCCTTGGGCTGCCCAACCTCATGAACTATTTCTTGACGGCCCAACTAGCGAGCGCAGCTGCCTGGGCGGACCTGGAGCCCCCCCTCCAAAATGGATATGTATCAAGCAAACTAGATGCCAGCCACAGCTACACTCTCTGCCACATATCCCAAGGGCCCGCTGGAACCACAGACTACAGATGTTATTGACCAATAAAGCAACCCTGGAAGCGTGGTCATGGGCCCGGCGAAGGAAGAAGTTGCCCAAGGGCTTGAACCCACTCTCCCCGATCATCTGGAACCCTGACTTCACGCCTGGAAGGGAAGCAACACGCTTTAGCCGATGGACTGCAGGGGGCCTCCAATTCCTCTCCCAACTCTACGTGGGCAACAACCTGGTCAGCTTCAAGGAATGCAAAGATCGCTTTCGGCTGACGGAAAGGGAAAGGTTTGCATATGCCCACCTGCGCCACTGTGTCTCACAGCTGACATCCGCCTAGGGGCCACCCGGGATCTCCACCCCCTTGAACAGACGCTGGGGGAAGGCTCATGCTGGGGACGGATCACCAAGCTGTATCGCCTCCTTCAGGAGGACATCTTAAAAGTCAGACCCCCATATTTGTCTGGATGGGAGGCGGACCTGGGACACCCCATCGAGGACCAGACATGGGTGGAGATATGGACCAGAATCAACTCGACCTCCAGATGCGTCACGAACAAGGAATGCACCCTGAAGCTCCTCCACCGATGCTACTACTCCCCGGTGTGCCTACACCACTGCAACGCAGCTATAGACTAGAGCTGCTGGAGGTGCTGCGGCGAGAGGGGGTCCTTTTTCCACATGTGGTGGGGATGCCCGGTAGTGCAGGCCTTCTGGAAGGAGATCATACGGATTATCGAGAACATTACACAGCGAAAACTGCCGATGGAACCAGAGGTGATCCTCCTGGGAGTGGCGAGCCCAGACTGCTATCCCAAAACTGGACGCTCTGCCAAACTGCTTACACATTTGTTTCTGGCAGCCAAGATCACAGTGGCACAGAAGTCCAGACTGACCCCCAAACCACCAGAGCATCATAAACTGGGACGGGACGGGAGGGAAGCGACGGTGAGGGGGAACTGATCAGGCCTCACATATCTTGAGGGTAAGGGGAGTCTCTCCAAATGTTTAATGTTCACTATATGCTGAAACCGAAATAAATAAAGTTATAAAAAAAATAATGAAAGGAAACCCACAGGGGCTAAAGAAGAAGGTCAGAGGTGAAACCCAGACAGATGGAGAAAAGAAGGAAGGTCCCGCCAATATGCACTACACTTTCAAGAGCAGAACGAGTGGGAGAAAGCACGAGCACACAAGGAGGTACCAGGAGAAAGGAGTTAGTATTGAGAGAAAGGAAGGGCATGTCCAAGAAGAGAGGCTGAAACGGGACCAAGAGAGGTGTAGCCAGAAGCAGAGTCTACAGAATGGCCCGCAGCCTCCAGAAGCAGAAGTGCCTGCCTCCAACATCTGAGCCAACCTACTAAACGTTGGACAGAAGCGGTCAAGACATTCCTAGTGACCATAGCACTCCTAGAAAGCGATTGCCTGGATCTGAAAAGGAACCAGGAGCCGCTCTTGTGCCCATCTCATCTGGAGCTAGTTAGGAAGTAGATGACTCCAATAGGTATGAATAGAAGTGGTAAAAGCACCGCCATCTATGAAAAGACAACCATCCCCTGTGGATTGCAAGTCTGGGGTACCAGGACATTGAGACTGTTTGATTCTTAGTTGAGCGACCAACTTGTTTCAAGGAGCCATAAATATGTGTGTCTGCCTGGTTTTCAAACCGCAGAGAAGATGCTTCCTTTTTGTTCCTGAGTGGAATATTTTCCTTTTATTAGTTACATATACAGGCCCTTTAAATCCCGATTCACGTCTATGCTTCCCATTGTTCCCCACTCTGCTCCGTGGCAGTACTTCGATATGCGGATTCTTACACATGCAACTTTAGACATGAGTCCGTACATGTCAACTCGTACATTTGAATCCATGTGTGTACAACTCAACATATGCATTCCTATATGTATATCCAGGCGTCAAGTCCTAAAGAAAAAGTGAGGGGACTCATTAACATACCAGTTGACTGTGGCGACACCAGAAATTAGCAGATCAAGATGCCCTCTGAAAAAAGTCAGGCGACTCCATCAACCCGCACGTAGCCCTGTTTATATCACTACACATACATTTGCTTCCCTATACATTTATTCAAATATGTGCAAAACTACATATGAACATGCACACCTATGTGGGCATCCTCAAACATACAACTCTACATGTGCACCTACATGTGAATCGTCACACGTTTGCCTATGCATGTTAATCCCCACAGAAAATACTACAGGTGTAGTACTACAGGTGGATCAGTACAACTGTTAATGTTTTCCAAGAAATTACTTTGAATGTAACTTTTGAACAATATATACAACTTGTTGCGTTTGCTGCGCCCCACTAGATCTTCTTTGTGTTACATGTTGTTGTCTGTGTACCTCTTCTAAATCTCTGAAGTAGTGATACCACCACTCCTGCAAGGCAGTGTTTCTCTGTCATTCGGTTTCTTCAGCACCGCTGTTCTAGTTTGTTGTAGTGATGAATCGTGACTCCCAATAGCAATGTTTTTCTGGTTCAATAAGGTAGGTCAGCGCCTCTTTGCTGGTTTGTGGGAATACTTGAACACACTCACAATAAGACATGTCTCGCTGGTTCACTGAGTTACTCAGCATTTCTGCACCAGCTGCTTGGGGTTAATAAACCACAGATCCCAATAAGCAGAGTTCTTATAGTTCACTTGTGTTAGAACCTCCTTGCTGAGCAGCTGGCGTGTTTGAATTCCAACTCACAGAACAAGTTGAATCCACCACGCCTTTGAGGGAATTTAAACAGTATTCCACCCAAAACATGGTATGGAAACGGCTATGGTATCAGTCGTTAGTGACCTCAGATGTAATGTGGACGCCTGCAGATGTTCCCTTCTGGCCCTTCTTGTCAGTAAACACTGATGATGCCCCAGAAAAGGCGCTATATCACACTAGACCCCTACCACAGGTGCCAAATTATCTTAAGCAGATCCTTTGCAATGAGCAGCAGGGGTAGGAGGAAAGGAACAAAATTAAAAATAGGCCTTTGTGACAAAACCCACCTGCTGCCCTTTCTGGAATCTGGGAAGGAGGTTCTGATTATGTGCCTTAATAAAATCTGTTTTTCCAGCAATCGCTCTTTCACTAATTCTTGCTACGAGGACGTCTAAAACTTCTCAAGTAGAATTTAGTTCCCTTTGTGAATGTGCTTGAAAATTCTTTTACTTCACTAGTTTCCTTTTACTAGTTCTTGACAAATGCTTGACAAAGTCATTTAGCGCTGCCTCAACACTATTCTCACTGATCTTCACCAGAGCTGATTCTGTAGCTTTGTAAATGTAGTTGAGATAACTGCTAAGCTTTCTTTGCATGCCTTCCTTTTAAGGGAAATATCCAGTGAGTGGTGTGCAAACTCCTGGAAAAGCTGGCCATCTCCCAGCGTACTCGCCACACTGTTTTTAGTCACCATGACCATCAGTCTGGCTTCTGGCTTCAGACCAGCCAGAGACACGTAAACCGCTCTCCTAAACACCTGTGGGGATCTGCTCTCTAATCTTGACTGACTCCAACCTTCCATCTGTCCTCATCCTCCTTGACCTTTCCTCTGACATAGTCATTCATGCCATCCTGATCAATCGACTCTGTGAGAACCTGGGCGTCACGGATCAGGCCCTGGAGTGGTTGACCTCCTTCCTCCTGGACCGACCCTTCCCGGTCCAATTTGGGCCCTTTCTCTCCACCACCTCTCTCTCCACATGTGGTGTTCCCCAGGGCTCCATCCTCTCACCCTGACTCTTCAATGTCTACTTGGCCCCTTTGGCCCACCTGATCTCTACATTCTCCTCTAATTTTCAGTGTTATGCGGATGACACTCAGCTCTCTTTCGGGCTCCCCTCAGCCTCTGCTCCCTCTCGTTCATTCCTGACTGTCTATCCACGATTCAGGATGAGTGCACCTTCAACGATCTCTGCCTTAATGTCAGTAAGACTGAGATCCTTCTCATCTTTGCTTTCCCTCTCTCACTCTGCCAGCCCTCCTTGGACCCTCTTCCTTCGCCTTCCTGTGAGGCAAAAAACCTTGTTGTCATCTTCGACTCCACTCCCTCTTTCTCCCCTCACATCACAGACCTTGCCAAGAAGGCCCACAACCAGCGGCACCTCCTCAGAGGTATTCTTCCTTTCCTCTCCTTCCCCCAGAAGCTCACTGTCTCCACAGCTATGGTTCTCTCTAGGCTGGACTACTGGAACAGCCTCTTTCTCAATCTGCCTTCCTCTACTCTCCGCCCTCTGCAACTAATCCAGAACAGGACTGCGAGACTTATCCTTGGCCTCAAGCCCTGGGGTCCTATCTCTCCAGCCCTGTAATCTCTGCACTGGCTCCCGGTGGCTGTACGGATGAATTTCAAGACCCTCTGCATTATCCACAAGGCTTTCTCGGTCCGGGGCCCGCACTACATGCATCTCTCCCTTCCAAAACACCTTCCTTCTTGAGCCCATGGCTCAGATACTTCCAACTCTGAGGGTCAGACGCTTCTTCAGCTAGAGAATGGGGTAGATCTCTCTCCTCTGCAAGTGCCTCCCTCTGGAATGGCCTCGCTGCCCCTCTCAAACCTGAGCCAGACCACCGGAAGTTCTGGAAGCAGCTACTTCCTCCCTTGGACTGGTGGGCTCAACCAGTCCCACGAGGAACTGCATTTTGCACCATCCCTGGAAGAGCTGTGACCTCCATGACCTGCAATTCACCAATACCCTGGGTCCTGTGACACTCTGCTGTGCATCTTTACCGGAAGAACAAATTCGCCTGGAACTTTTCAGGCCTCCTTCCTGAGCTGCAGTGACTCTAGCCAGCTCCCTGAAAGTCCCTGCACCCGAGAGGAGGGCTGAGAAAAGGAGAAGAGTTTACTGCCGCGACATCCATCCTTCACCTAAGCCTGTAGAA
Source organism: Ambystoma mexicanum (assembly GCF_040938575.1). NCBI lineage: Eukaryota > Metazoa > Chordata > Amphibia > Caudata > Ambystomatidae > Ambystoma > Ambystoma mexicanum. The sequence goes on along the minus strand of NC_090923.1, from coordinate 26,355,459 downwards.
GGCACCAACAAGCTAGAACCAGGAAGATCCTTTGCTGGGTGTCTGCTTCATGAGAGCTGTCATCAGATCCACCGAAGTCCCCTTCTTCTGTCGCCCAGACCAATAAGCCAGTGACCGGGTCTGCTGTCTCCTCACTGCTGGAACCGTCCTAGAGCAACTCCTACTCCTTGTAAAACCTACCTGGAGTTTTGCTTTCTGATCCTGTTTTGCCGGGGGCTGCAGAAAGCTGTATCTTGCACGACTTCAGAGCTCCCATAGAGATACATTGGGTTGGCCAACCCATTGTATTCTAATCCTGCCTTAGGACACTGATCTTTGGGGCAACCCTACAGGGGAACCAAACCGTCTGATTCTATTGTTGTAATTGAGTGCTCTGTTTCTTTGCCTATCCTGCTCAACACCTAAACACTGGTGGTCTAGGGCCCCCCTAAACATTGTGAGACTCTCATAAGATAGGGTTGTACTCTTTAGGAAAGGCTGGAACATAGCTATAAAAAGTTATCAGAAGTTGAAAAAGTTTGATTCTATGTTTCAGATGGTTTTATTACGTGATTAGTTATTGCATAAGCTATTCTAACAGTAACTCTACATATAATTGCCTTCTATGTGTGTTAATGTATTTTGAGTACTTAATGTCCCTGAGAAGATTAACAGAATGCCTTATGGTATATGACAAATGACCATTTTGTATATAACGTCTAGTGTGTACGAGTTTCCTTGAACCAAGTGTATGCTCAGAGTTCTTTGTACCTTCCTACAGCCATCCTCCTCATCTCATTGACTAAGCCTGGCCGCTCAGCCATTCTACCAAACCTTTGTGTGTTTCAGGCTAAACGTGAGATTTGGAACCATGTGCATCCAAGGTGGGCTTTTCTAAGTTCTGTCATGGAGTGTAAAGCTCCTTAACAAGGAGCTGCAACCGATATCACAAAGCATTCTGTGCTCATCCTCATCATCCTACTACCACCTATATTCGGAATTATGAGTTTAACGAGCAAACAACGTCATAAAATGGTATACACCATCTCAGACACAGAGCCTTTTCATTTCTATGGTGAAAAACGTAAAACATTGATTCTTTCAAAATAATAGAGTGTCTATAGTTCCCTATTACTGAAACATTAGTGTAATCTACACATCCTAGGGCCTCATTACGACCCTGGTGCTCACGTAATGAAGGATGCCAGTACGGGACCGGCACCCTTCATTACGTGAGCGCCGATTACAAGGTTCCCTTTGCGGGACCTGGACCAGACGTCTGGTAAAACCGGTTCCCGCGAGGGGAAGAGGGTGGTAATAACGGTCCATTTGTAATGTGCCCGTTATTACCTCCCTCCCCATTGAGCCCCATGGGGGCTCAAATGGGAATGGGGAATGGATCCTTCAAGGAGGAATTACCGGGTCCTCCAATGTTGGAATGACCCGGTTATTCCTCATTGAAGAACCAGGTAATGGAGCCCGGTTTGGAGGCAGCCTGCCTCCAAACTCGTAATGAGGCCCCTAGAGTTTTAATGTGGCTGGACTCCCTCTCTGCCAGGTTTGTTTCTCTCTCTCTCTCTTTTCCTCTCTCTCTTTCTCTCGACCCGTCTGTCTCTGTCTTTCTCTAGCTCTCTGCGTCTCTGCAACGGGACCTGCAATGACTATGCCTATCTTGCTCTCTTTCTCTCTCTCATTCTCTCTCTCGCTATCTCTCCCCAAGCTCTGTTCTCTCCCTCTCTTTCTGTCATTGCCATCTGGTACATGCTTCCACTCTGTCGCCGTCAGTCAGTGTGATCTGGTTTTCATTCTTACTCTGTTTCCATCTCCTTAAGTGTGTGTATCTCTCTCTCTCTCTCTCTCTCTCTCTCTCTCTCTCTCTCTCTCTCTCTCTCTCTCTCTCTCTCTCTCTGTCTCTCCCACCATGTATATGATCTCCTCTCTCCTTCTGTCTATCCGCCTCTCCCTCTTTCTCCTTCCATTTAGCTCTCTGCCTCTCAGTCCCTTTTTTCTGTCGCCTCCTCAGCCCTTCTTGTGTGTTTGTCTCCTCACACTTTTTTCTCTCCCTCGCCTGTTAATGTGAGAGCCTACCAATGGCGGGAGGTAAATATGAGCAGTCATGGAACCCAAGCAACCCAGGGAGGCACAGATTGCAGACTCCTTTTCTATAGGATAGGATATAATGCAGAAACAGCCGACTGAAGGGTCTCGTGCAATTACTTTGACCCTTAGAGAGACCTCTTAATATCAGTTTATAGTGGAATTGTATTCAAGGTGAGAAGATAGATTGGTGAAGAAAACAGACATGAAAACTGTCTGTTTCATGTGGAAATCTGTACTTAGAGTGATGACAAAGGTGGATTAGAGTTGCTCTGGGTAGGGCTACCACTGTTGACCACCCCTGGAGACAGAAATGTGTATATTACATGCTCTGAAACACTTGTGTATGAGCGTAATATAAATCAAATGTCATTTCATGTCATATAAGTGGCAGCCCCAATGTGACAGTACTAAGATGCCATCCCAATAACCACTTGTTAGCACAACTTCACCCGATTAAGATTTTCCTAGTTGAAATGTTTGCATCCAAATTAAGCTATAACACTCTTTTCTTTCCCAGATATAGAAAATGATTTGTGCAACGGGACCTGCAGTGACTATGCCAAGTAAGTGAAGTGGGCTTCAGCAAGATGTACGGTTAGAGGTGGTATGTGTGCATTGTGCATCATTCAGATATGGTGCAAACGTCTGACTGCTCTGTGTCCAGTATGCAGAATCCTACTGCACTGTATAAGTTGCATAACTCACATGCAGCCGAAATATATTTGAACCATTGCATACGTATTCACTGGCCAAATAATCACAAAAACATACTAGGCCACCAGCCATCAGGGCTCAGACAATGAGTCACATGTCAAATACAAGATGAACTGTCACTGACAAGCTTTTCAGAAACAAGTGACCCCGACAGGTCTGGCTCTACCTATCCATGCCACCTTATATGGGCAGGCATCTTCCCCAGACACTGTTCGTTTTCAGGAGCATCATCCTATCACTTATGTCCTGTCTTCAGCTCCCATTTCTGTCTCAGCTGCTCCCATTGGTGATCCTCCAGCTCTCACCCTGGTGTCAGGCTGTCTCATTGGTGGACCCCCATCTCCCATTCTTGTCTTTGCCGCTCTAACTGGTGGTCTCCATGCTCTGACAATATTCTCAGCCTCTCCCATTGATTGCCCTCAAGCTCTCACTCTTGTCTCATCCACTCTTATAGCTGGCCGTTTAGCTTTCACTCTTGCCTCAGCCTCTCCAATTGGTAGTCCTCCATCTCTTGCACTTGTTACAGTCTCTCCCACTGGTGGTTTCCCAGCTCTCACTCGTCTCAGCCTCTCCCATTGGTGCCCCCCAGCTCTCACACTTGCATCAGGCTCTCTCCTCTAGCTCACATTTCTGTCTCTCTCTTACCCACTGATGGTCCTCTAGCTTTCACTCTTGCCTCAGCCTCTCCCATTGGTAGTCCTCCATCTCTTACACTTGTTACAGCCTCTCCCACTGGTGGTTTCCCAGCTCTCACTCGTCTCATCCTCTCCCATTGGTGCCCCCCGAGCTCTTACACTTGCATCAGGCTCTCTCCTCTAGCTCACATTTCTGTCTTTCCCTCACCCACTGATGGTCCTCTAGCTTTCACTCTTGTCTCAGCCTCTCCCACTGGCCGTACGCCATCTCTTAACACTTGTCACAGCCTCTCCCACTGGTGGTTTCCCAGCTCTCACCCGTCTCAACCTCTTCCATTGGTGAACCTCCATCTCTCACTTGTGTCTCTGCTCACCAAGTGGTGGTCCTCTGTCTCTCACTCTCATCTCAACCTCTCTTATGGGTGGCCCTTAAGTTTACAACCTTCTCCACCTCCCACACTTGTCTCAGGCTCTTCCATAGGTGGCCCTCAAGCTCTCACTCTTGTCTCATTCTCTCTTATAGGCGGCCATTTAGCTTGCATTCTTGTCTCAGCCTACACCAATGTTGGTTCTCCACCTCCCACACTTGTCTCAGCGTCTCTTATTTCTGGTTCCCACAGCTCCCATTTCTGTCTCTTCTTATCCAATTGTCGGTCCTCCATTTCTCACTCTTACCTTAACCTCTCCAATAGGTGGCCCTTACGATCGCAATCTTGTCTCAGCCTGCACCAATGGTGGTCCTCCACCTTTCACACTTGTTTCAGCATCTCTTATTTCTGGTCCTCCTGCCCCGGTTTCTGTCCCAGACTCTTTCATTGGTGGTCCTCCAGCTCTCACTCTTGTCTCGGCCTCTCCCATTGGTGGTCCTCCAGCTCTCACTCTTGTCTCAGCCTCTCCCATTGGTGGTCCTCCAGCTCTCACTCTTGTCTCAGCCTCTCCCATTGGTGGTCCTCCAGCTCTCACTCTTGTCTCAGCCTCTCCCATTGGTGGTCCTCCAGCTCTCACTCTTGTCTCAGTCTCTCCTGTTGGTGGTCCTCCAGCTCTCACTCTTGTCTCAGCCTCTCCCATTGGTGGTCCTCCAGCTCTCACTCTTGTCTCAGCCTCTCCCATTGGTGGTCCTCCAGCTCTCACTCTTGTCTCAGCCTCACCCATTGGTGGTCCTCCAGCTCTCACTCTTGTCTCAGCCTCTCCCATTGGTGGTCCTCCAGCTCCCACTCTTGTCTCAGCCTCTCCCATTGGTGGTCCTCCAGCTCCCACTCTTGTCTCAGCCTCTCCCATTGGTGGTCCTCCAGCTCTCACTCTTGTCTCAGCCTCTCCCATTGGTGGTCCTCCAGCTATCACTCTTGTCTCAGCCTCACCCATTGGTGGTCCTCCAGCTCTCACCTTGTCTCAGTTGTGTTTCAGGACCTTCGGATTCCGAGCCCATATGCTTCTGCATTGCTGGATACACTGGGAATGGAACGCACTGCAAAGGTAAGGCACACAGAACATCGAGTTGGATATATAGGGAACAAAGGTGATATACAGATCCGAAATAGTAGATTGGATAGAAAAGTCCAAGTTAGCTTAGCCCCATAAAAGTCAAGCTTAAAGATAAACCTTTCCCAGAAAGAAAGTAGAGAAGAAAGAAGCCAGCAGAAGTAACTAACATCCAGGATGTAGTGAGATGATAACGATGCGGGCTGAGTTCTGCGTGCTCCCATTGTTGTTATAGGTTTGTGAATCCAGTACTAGACGGAGTCTCCTCTGTGTACATGTTCCATTAAGGAAAGGATGTGGTGACACAATCAAAGCTCTTGCCACTGTGGCTGGGTCATGGAAGGTGGCCTCGGCCAAAAAGCACTATTGGTAAGACAGCTGTAATTCCTTATTTGCAGTTTGAAGACGGGCAATTGCTGCAGGACATGCCCCCCTTGCAGACGTTCGCCCTGCCTTAGGAGACTCTGGGCAACAGCACTGTGTGCAGTGCATGGTCGCAGACTAGCCAACCTCCATTATCCCGAGTACCTACAGCCATGGCCACAGGTACTCATGCCACCCCATGTGACACACACACATGACATGGAATCCTTATCAGATTTTCTCAAATTCCGAATTTCTCGGGAGCTGTCTGCCCGAAAACCCCCTGGCACAAGTGCAACCCGCTACAAATGGCTGACGTGTCCCGCAATGAACCCCCTCAATTCCGTGTGAATTTCTAGAGTCTCCTGTAATTAGGCACAACTGTCTCTCTCATCGGAGCCTGACACATGAGGAAACGACGTTGCGCACAGCGTACAGTGAACGCTGTGTGTGCTCTGCCAACTGCACTCCGAAAAGAAATAACCACAGGCCAGACTATCAAAGCTTTGCACTGGTCCAAAAAAGTGGGACAAATTCATTTGACACCAATGTTACTGCTTAGATAATTAGAAATGGCACAAACAGATTTTGCCCCAATTTATATTATCTAAAAATGTTTTCACAAGGGCAAAAAGGTTGTATTTACTATGTTTGCTAGTAACATGAAAAGAAATGTAGCAAACAGATTTCTTTTTATGATATGCAGCAAACAAAAAAAAATCAGTATGATTTATGTCTGCCCCAGTGCAAAGGTTTTTTAGGTAATACTGAGGGTGACATAACCTGTTTGCTCCATTCTGTATTATCAAAGCATTTGCTCACTTTTTAGAACTCGTACAAATGTAAGATAATCTGATTCAGAACAGTGCTCACATGATCATTATCCCAACTTCTTAAGGTTCAATGAGGGTGCGCATTGTCTCTAATGAGAAACCTGCTCTCATGTTTTCCGCCGCAAGGTACGAACTCGAGTACCTTACAAATCCGTGCTCTCGGACATTTCCACGTCTCGATGCCCATGTTTCTTGCACTCTGAACCCGAACATTAAAACAAGCTGTTTGCCGCGTTTACTGTCCAGAAAGAGCAAGTTGTAAGTTGACTTTCCTCTCGCATAGCGCTTACGCCAAAAGGTTATTTTGTAACTATTTACAATTCCACAAATTCAAGTACTCACAGTTTCTGCATTGAAAAAATGGCCCAGTACCATATCTTACACATTACTGCGGCTACTGGTAACAAAACGTCTTTTTGATCAATAATATGTCTTTTCCAAAATACCCAAGCTGAGCTCAACGAAATAGGTCCTTCCTGAAAGCGATGTAAGATGAAAGGGACTTATAGAGCTCCCACTAGGATTCAAACCACTTATGCTGCTGATATCACTTTTAACCCGACCTCCTGAACCCTTCCTCCATCCTAAGAAGGCAAAGGCCCAGCTTCCTGTAAAGCAAATCTTGTTAAGACAATGATTGTGCCTATCTCATCCACTCCAATCCACTCAGCATGCACTGCCAGCTGTCTTGTACACTCTGAATCTCTTATGGGTGAAACATCCTCCCATCTTATGAATGGTATGTGCTAGACTTTTACCCTGAGACCCGAAACCCTTCTCGGTAAGTACCATTGTAGAGGTCGTCTTTGCTGAGGGATCGACATACCACTGGAAGTTGAACTTCGCTTATTTGTGTATAAAACAAAACCGGGTACTTAGGTTTAACTGGTCTGACGTTGGGGTACTCCTCCAAAACAGGTCCTCCTTCTCTAAAGCAAACAGTTACTCACAGTGTCTGTGGTTTATAGTGCCCCATGCGTTTTTTTTGGCTTTTTGTTGAGTCTTGCTTCATTAGTGTTCGGGAGATTGGTGTACAACCCTCTGTTGAAGGCTGTTTCACCATCTAACCAAGAGGTACGGCTGAGCACCCAGCCTCAACGGTAACCCAAACCTCTCTAAAGTATTTCACTTGTGGGCGAGCAGTCACACTTAACTCCAGGGAGGGTAAATGGACTGACAATGAGGTACAATAAGTCCACACATTTAACCAAATAAACAACGGCATACTGGAATACTGAAAAAATACACCCTCATTAAGATACACATAAGTACTTGGGTAAACATAACCCATAGTAAATGGGCACAGTGTATGCGTAAAAACAGTAAATGTCTATTAAGACACTTACCACCCCTATAAGAAAATGCAAGCCCACTCTCCAGTGATAGGCACAAGATGTATAATGTCAAATGGAAAGTGAGGGGAGAGAAAAGGGAACTAGGCATTAAAAGACACAGTATTAATAGTCAACAGAGGATCCCAATTCCCAGCACCAACACAGTCCAATTATTCCTAGCGACTAGGACATAGTATCATGAGTAACACAAATGAGTCCTCACAGTAAATGTAGGACCTGAAGGGAGTGAAAAGGGTGAAACAAACAACAACACATTCCATAGATGATCAAAAGCAAGGCTACACATAGTCTGTTAGCGCAATACCTTACACTTCCAGAGAAACAAAGCTACTGTGACAGTCAGGTCCTGCAGGTGCTTAGCTTCATTACACAGGGTTGGGGCTGGTGTGGTGACCTTCATGAAAGAGATAGTAATTAGATTAAGATTGGTAGGTATGGCACTTTTCTGGCATGGGGCTGAATGGGAGCAGGAAAGGTGATTCTCAGCATGTCCTTGACTGTTCTTATTCAGGATGGAGATCCCCTTACTGCCTCCATCCTTCCAGACTGCTTATCTGCCATCCAGTCCTGGTGTGCCTCCAATGCTCTCTGCCTCAATGCCAGCAAGACTGAGATCCTTCCCATTGGGACTCCTGTTCCCTCTTTCTTCACTTCACTCTGGCCTTCCTCCTTGGGATCTCCCCCTGCTCCTTCATCTGAAGCCAGAAACCTTGTAGTCAAATTCGACTCCTCTCTCTCCTTCTTCACTCACTTGCAGGACCTTGCCAAGAAGCCAACTTTCAACTCCCCCTCCTCAAAGGAATCCTTCCTTTCCTTACTCTCCCCCCAGAATCTCAATGTCTCTAGAGCTCTAGTACTCTCTAGGTTGGACTAATGCAAAAGCCTTGTCCATAATCTACCCTCTTCCCCTCTCCGTCTCCTCCAGAATAGGGCTGCGAGACTTATCCTTGGCATCAAGCCCAGGGACCACATCTCTCCAGCACTTAAATCTCTCCACTGGCTACCGGTTGCTGAAAATATCAAATTCAAATCCCTCTGCATCATGCATAAGGCTGTATGGGGCCGGGGACCACACTATCTACAACTCTCTCTCTCACCAAATATTCTCCCTCCAGATGTATGCCCTCTTCCGGCGCCAACTATCTGCGTGTCAAGCGCATCTCTAAACAGCAAGCTGGTGGCAAATCTCTTTCCTCAGCTGGCTCCCTCCTCTGGAACAGCCTGTCAGGGTCCGGCTTGACTGAATTCCACAGAAACTGATGCTGCCCCCACAGACCCTCACCAGGAGTTCACCTCTCAACCCTAAAGTAAAAGCTGAGCTGAGAACCCCAAGAAAGGGAAAGGGGAATTTGGAGAAAATAACAACGGAGACACTGCAGCCCTGCAACCTTCTGGTAGGCTCTGGTATCTGTAGTAAACAAATACACTTGGTTACTTAAACGTTAATGTAAACTTCTTTTCTTAAATTGTTTTTAAACAAACTCTAACCTCTTTACCTCTTAAACCTCTGTTTAAGACTTAGAGGTTAATTATCTGTATTGAATATCTTTTAGACTATTATCATGCTTTAATACATATTGTCACTAGCCATTCAAGTCTCTTTTGTATCCAAAAGTAATGACCCTTGCAAGCACCTTACAGACTTAGATATTCTTCTTAGCTTTTAAAGTTCATTTAACTCTAAGAAGTTTGCGCTTTAAATGCTTTTGCAAAATGCAGTCTTTCTTTGAAGTATTGAATTCCCATTTGCGTGAAAATTACATTAAATAGAAACTCATGAACTTTCTTGAATGTTGCTCTTCATCTGCGTGTGAATCTTTTCTTTTTTTACACATACGAACGTATAGTTACTTTCTTGACGCGCGTTTGCAATTAACATGCGAAATCACAAGACGTGAAAAATTGTACTCGCGCAGAAAAATCACACGCGCATCTTAACAAATACACGCATGCGTGAAAACACGTGTACGCGCTAAAAAAACAACTCACGCTACGTTAAAATGGGCTCGCGCTCTATCGCAACCGAACACACGCGGTTATACACGACGTCACCCACGTGAAAATTGTACACGCGCTAAAAACAACTTGCGCTTAGTTAATATGGACTTGCGCTCTATCGCAACCCCACACGCGCTATCTTACGCAACGTCACTCACGTGAAAATTGTGCTCGCGCTAAAAAACTACTTGCCCTATTCATTAGGACACGCGCTCTATCGCTCTGCATACCCGCGCGCTACCATAACGACGTTACTGAAGTCACGAGAACTTGCGCACGCGTTAAGCAATCTTGAAACACATTTCACGCAGTTAACAACTTTTAAACTTGAGCGCACAGTCTTTACACTTGTTTCCTTATTGAATAAAAACTGTAAAACGTCTTTTCTCTCGATTAACCTTAAAACTGGTAAACACTTTAAGTTTCTTAGAAATAAAGTTGGTACCCTTTAGTGCGCTCCTTGGAAAGAATTACTCAATCACTTGGTTATGTTAATTCCAATTTGTTTATTCAGTATAGGTTCTGGATACTCCATACACTTAAAGTTTCAATAAACAAACTTTGTCTCCCAAATTGTCTCCCAACACGTGTTTCCCCATGACTTTAGCCACGGTTCCTCAGGGGAGATTCCTTGTCATGTTTCTCATAATTCTGATTCAGTATTGATTGGTATTCAATTTTCTCTCTCATCGGCTCTCTATTTGTCTTCCTTTTGTTCTTTTCCCTTTTTTTTTCCTTTTTTTCTTTTTTTCTTTTTTCCTTTTTTTCCCTTGTGTGTAGATTCTTGTGGATTCAAAGATGTTCCTTTCTCTCGGTACGATTGCCTCTGTGCATCCGTGGTTTACTTTAAGTTTCTTATAAAAAATGGAAGTTCATTGAAAAAATCTTTAGGCTTTTAAAAGGAACAATCCCACCTGATGTCTTCTTTTTCACTCTGGCTCAGCAAACGATTTTTCTTACTTCTTTTGTAAATCTTCTGAACTCTGAAAAGCCTTATTTAAGGAGCTTAACTAAAGTACAACCGGCCACTGAATTACTATGGATGAAAGGCAGTTTAGAATCTAGCTCACTTCCCAAGAATCAAACCCATTATCCTTTCCACCAATCAGACAAACCAAACATACCATTGTCCCTTTAACCAATCAGATTAAGTTTCTTTCTCTCCATCTTGACTTGGGCAACCTTAATTCTATGTACAAACTCTTTCTGATTACTACTCCAGCCAGCCCTGACACAGCCTACTCTTTCCTCTGCGTCTTGAGACGGCTCTCCTCAAATTCTGGAAGATCCTCAAGGCTTTCCTTTTCACCTCATCCCCCCCCTCCCTCCCTACCTTGTAAAACCCCTCAGTCGCTGAGTTTGGTGACCAGGGCCCTCATGTGTCCTTCTGGGTCCTGGTTTCTCTCCCCCAATCGCCTTCAACCTCCGACCACTCCCAGCACTTGCCTCTTGGAGCCCACTAGCCTGTCTCACAGGCTTGCACTTATCGTACTGGCAATTGGACCAATCTTACCAAGTGATCTCTGCCAGGTACTTAGCAGCTGCAAAGGTACCCCATTGCAATTCCCGCTGTGGAACCTCTAGCACTTACCCCCTCCCTCGTCCCTTCTCTCTATCTGCACTTGCACTTTCTGAATGCTCACAAGGCCTAGTAGAACTGCTTCTTTCTTTTTTTTTCATTGTAATTATATTTGCCTTTCACCCGCATGTTCCCACCCTTGCCCTGTGGGCACTTTAAAACACAATTTATTTGATTTATAAGTGCCTTACAAATGCACAATAACTAAATAAATACATTTCCCACGCCACAAGGGAGGTGTGGGAACTGAGAAGTCAGAATCGTCAAACAGTTAGGTTGCAATCAGCATACTGAAACTGCCTTTCGTCAGTTAATTTCCAGGAGCCAGGTCTTGTTTCTTAGGGACTTCGTATAGGGCAAATAAGGTGAAAGTTTCAGCATAATGCGAGTTGGACTACTCCTCTAATCGGGAGTCAATTATTCTCCACGGTAAAAGCGCAGGGTCATAGTTTTCACAGTTGTTTTAACTGAGAGATTAGGACTCCATTGGCAAATCCTCTAAAGACTTACATGTTTGGGAACTCTTGAGCAGATCTCCACCTCTCAATTCACCACTTTTCAACGTAAAAAGTTAAATTCATGAGTGTCAGTGTTGGAAGCACACAGCCGATGCACTGACTAGCGATCAGCGTCTCTTTGTGTTATGCCCAGCTCTCTGCGCACTTCTGTTTCACAGCTCACTGTTTTGGGAAAAAACTAGTAGCGTCTGCAAGGGTCGAGGACCAGTGCTGATGAGCTTTCATGCTGAAAGCCAGGAAGCTCCCACTGATCCCTGCCAAAGTCTCAGCACGAATCGGTACCAAACCAAAACTCCAGAAAGATACTTTCATGTACGTAAACCCAACGAGAAGGACACTGATTATTGAGAAACGTCGAGCAGACTGTAAATAGTTTACAAAGAGAAAGAAATTGAACTACATTTGCCCAAAGAGATAATGAAGAAAGGAAAAGACTTACATAGCTTCTCGTGAGTTCCACCAGGAAATACTAAGGAGCGACAAATGGAAAGCAGTAGTTATAGTTCGGGATAGGTAGTATAGTCTAATAGTGCCTACAGTTGGTTTATTTAAAAAGAAAAATAAAAGAGGCTAGGACACTCAAAACACTTCCAAAAGCTCTCTTCAGGAGCTGGAGCTCCTGTCAGCCTTGTCAGAATGTCCCTAGCAGGGGAAGACTAGTCAGTTCCTCCCGCGGTATCACTGGTAATGGAGTGTATCAGGGAGGGATCCAGGTGAAGAGATCTTCAGAAAAGCAGGAATAGTTTAGTTACTTACCTTGTTGTTTCTGAGAGGGACATTGTGTTCTTTTTTATTTTATCCATTTCTCCTTACACAAAGGTGTTGTGTCTTCAGCTGGAGTTAAAACTAATTGTAGACAGAATGCCAAGGGGTATTGTAGAATTCAACATCTTCTGCGGATTGGGGTTTGCTGTGACCTGGCAGTGAGACCAAAAATATATGCATTATAATCAGGCATTCCCATAGGCAAAAGTGTAATACAGACATCACAAATACACCTCAAATCTCTTGTGTTTACTAAAGTGCCATTCTTTGGCCTAAAACCCACTGGGCTAAAAAAAAACTACAGGAAACACATCCAAAGATTGGCTAAGTACCTTCAGAATCAGTTTGAAATAGTTTTATATGAGTAAAAATGTCTCCATAAGAATAAAAGGGACAAAGTCATTAGGCAAATACGTGGTTACTAGCTGTCCCTGGCGTAACATACGCTGTTCTACCATATCTTAAAGGCCAATATTGGTAGGTAATTCATAGGGTCACTTCTGTCCCCCTTCTGAAATGTCAGAATTATCACTGATCGCTTCCAGGAAGGGGGCGTAGGTCCCTGTGACTTATTAATGGTCGTTGAAAAGACTAAACATATAGGAAACTGTCTTCTTTTGAATTTGAAAGGCATATTTGTATCAGATGGAATGAGAGGAATGTGCGGTATAAGAACTGTATCTAAGTTTAATCCATCAATTACATGGGCCTCTACGATGTGTCCTTGTAGACGCTTAATTGTCAACCTTGTTCCATTGCAGAGTCCCTGTGATGTCATAAGATTGCATGGTAGCATAATTGCAGCACCAACTTTCAGTTTTAGCTCGTGAGGAGGCATTCGTCCTACAACATTTTGCTGTTTAGAGACAGATATGTTGAGCCGTTAATTATCTGTTCATTGACACTTGGACTGCCCTGCCCTGTGTGAAGTGAAGTGGGGGTTGATAGAAGTAACTTGAAATTATTCTGTATTTTTGTGATAGTACAAGGTGAAGGTGACAGCGTAGAACCATGCTCATTCTGTTTGTTAAAATGATAGCTGTTGTTAAAGTGGAAGGGCACACAATGGTGTACTTTGCTATTTGGACAGCAGAGGGCAACCTAACTTTGATAAATTGCCTCAGCTGAGTACGGAAACATACCTAAGCGTTTTATATATATAGATGGGGAAAAAGAGGTAAGTCCCAGTTCTCACCTACAAGTGTGGATATGCTGGCTAACAGGGATGCCGCAGCACACCCTAAAGAAGAGCTCCAGTGTCAGGTTTGAGATCCAACAGCCCCAAGAAGACATGCAGCAAAGCAAAATTCAGCCCCCATGTGAGTCAATGGGAAATCATGTTTGAAAGCGACCTGCAGAACCCAACCATGACAGACCACGGGGACCCCTTGGAGTAAGTATCTTCAATAACCCTCTTACCCAGGGCCCAATTGCAAGTATTCATGATGATGGTTTCCTAAATAGTTGGCCCATGAAGCCCAAAAGAGCCTGTTGAATACAATTCAGATGCAGTTGACATGATCCGAACGGCCAGGGACTTGAACCACAGACCAGCAACAGCCCAGGCGACAGAAAAGAAGAAGTATCGCCCTTCCTAGGTGTGTGACCCTGAAGTCAAAAGTGGAACAAGCAGCCAAGATGGCGCCAGACAGATGGAAGAAACCAGTAAAGCAGTTTCTAGTGGCTCGAATAACAAAGAGATAAGGCAGGGTATTGTTGTCTCAACACCCGTCCAGGCAATGGCAGCTCCCAACACCAAGTGGGAGATGCAGGCAGTAAAAACATGAAGCAGCTATAGAACGGTCTAGAAGATGGTCCCATTATGGGACAACCAGCAAGGAAGACCGGTGGAAAAAGAGAACAGCCTAGGAAGGACGACCAGCAGCCAAAGATCCGAACCAGAGCTAAGCCCAGTACAGCGGATCCAGCCATATGGCCATATCTGATCCTATAAATGCAACAACAGCCCAAAGAAGGCAAAATCCACCAACAGGTAAGCAAACTACCTACCTTCCAGGAAAAGTCCAGCACAAGTAAGTGCAGGTTCAGGGGCTCCCCTAGATAGCCCACACACAAAGGTGCCAGCCTAAGCCACGCAGTATTCACAACAAAAGCTTAAAAACAAAGTGCTAGGCAGCCAGCTGATCAGGTGCACCCCTAAATGCACCAATAACCCAGGATCACCCCCACAGGATGTGAGATGGCCAGGTAATGCCTGGGACAGGTTCACACCAGGCCAAATCACTCTAAAGCGTGCATGGCTGAGCTCATGATTCCGCAGTCAAAGCATTGGCCCAAAAACAAAATGGCCAAGAGCAGGACATAAAAAAACACATGTAAGGTACATTGGGCTACTAATGTTGTAAATCGACTTGCACCATTGGTGAAGCCAAAACTAAAATACAGCTGACACCAGCCTACTCCCCAAAACCTAGTTTAGGTTATGGGGCACTTTGCAGAAGACCAACAGACCACAAGACATGGGTGTGATATGAGTCTCAACTGGCTTTATTTTTTTCAGGGTGGGTATGGGAGTAAGGCCTGTAGAACTTGGGGATTTCCCTCTAATAAAAGTATGTACTGTTCTCTGAGCAAAGGTGGAGGAAGGCAAGTGGCAGGGTTTGCCTATCTGGTAAGGATAGTGGCCTCACATAGATTCTCCCACTAATCTTGCAATCTTCCTCCAGTGTTGTAGTGCCTTTCATGCTTCTTGACAGTCTCAGGGTTATAGAACTCAGCGTAATGCATTGTCAGGTGGGTATAGATGCAAAATGGACTGTGCTCTCCCTCGCCACTATTAAAACCTGATGACAAATGTATTGAATTTCATTGAAACAAAATGTTATTGATATAAATGAGAGGAGATGATATAATGCCATGTATTTGTTCATTATAAGGCACCAGCCACTATTTCGGGCTTTGCACCAAAAAACACTCTTAATAACATGCCATGCTTTATAAAGGGAAGGATTCTGATCACCTAATTCTACACCCTCCCCAATTATGGAGAACATACACATTAAATAAGTATTATTAACATGACAACACATAGCAGATTTGGCAGTTCAACTCTCTGAAGCACCCAGTACAGTGCCAAAGAGCACTCACATGGCACTTTCCTATTCTCCAACAGCACTGACATTAGAATCAAACTCATTACCAATGACCCGGTCTGGAATTAAGGTGCCGATAACAACGTTACGGCATCTTTTCCGGACCAGGTCACTCAGAGTCTGCCGGTAGCGGCTGTGAACTACCGGCAGGCACGACCTGTCGGTAGTTCTGGCCCCTACCGGCCGATATTTGGCAGCAGCACTGTTACTAACCGTGATGGTGCTTCAGTGTTCCCATTCCCGTGGAGACCTATCGAACTCCACGCGGATTTGAACTTACCATTCTGCCGCCGCCCGTAATATACCGGCAACCTTGTAATGAGGGCCAAAGTCTTAGACCACACAAGATGGGTCAGTGCACATCCCCATTCAGATGGAATTATGGCATCCATGTCCTCTCGAATTTCAATGGTCCACTCTAGGCACAACACAGCACTCACATACACCTGGGCAATCCTAAATAATGTGCATGCAATGTTCAGGCCTATAGGCTACCGTTTGACATCAAATAGCTTAATGCCTAAGTGGGCACACATTCCACTGTGACGGAACAGGAGGTTGCAGACATCATAGCCTCACTCCAGCCCACAGTGTGCAATGAGACCCATGTCCAGTAGCCTATTGGTTATATTCCAACTATAACCAAATGTATTAATGCTTCCTGTGGCACTGCCTCTGTACCCGCTTCGATTAAGCAAGCATGGATACTCCTCCGCTAAGCAAGTCTTCTCTCAACCCTAGCCTAGTGATGAACTAACGGCCAATAACAAATGTACCTTTTTTACTGAAGATCATTGATAAGGTGACAGACCTGCAGATTCGCTTTAGCTAGAGGAATGCAATCTACTTGGTTGCTTGCAATCCGGATTTAGAGCCGCTCATGGCACAGGCACCGCCCTTTTAGATCTGACCTCTGGTATGCTCCAGATCACAGATAAAGGCGGCATGGCTCTTCTCATGCTCTTAAACCTCTCAATGGCGTTCAACCTGGTGGATTATTACGTCTTGACTGATAGACTGTTAGGGTGAATTCCCAAACCTAGTGAGTCCCCCAGCAGCTTTGCTGGATTTTTGGGGTTTATTTTTTTCTCTCCTGCTAAGAGTGAGATTCTTTTTGCTCCCACTCTTAGACATGATTTGAGGTGTTCCTTTTAACTTTCCATTTGTTTTATGGGCTACGGGGTCTTTTACTCCATAGGATCTCATGTGTTTTTTTGATGTGGGTTACACAGCACCTTCCGTGCCATAACCAAGGGGTCTCGTAGCGACCCCCCAACATAGACTCCATACCCTGGGACTGACTACTGTCTCCCAGGGCATGTAAAGTCACCATTGGCTTTGCTAGTCCCAAATTATGAACAGAAACCAGTACAAACCATCATATTGTGGACATACTGGTCGGGGCAATTCGATTGCCCCGGGGTCTGTTGTTTGAGGGGGCACGTCTCTGTCCCCCCTGATCGAGTTTTGGCTGGTAGCAGTGGATACTACTTTTTATATTCGACTGCAAATATATATCTATGGGATTTTCCCATTGTTCGAGGCTAGCAACTTTAATTATTTAATTCTTATAGCCTCGAACATACCGCCGGTTTATTTATTTAATATTAATTCGCCGGTTGATATTTTTTGCCAGAACTCAATTCTAAAAAATGGCGTTTGTGTTCTCTTCTGTGACTCCAACCCAAGTCATGCCCTTTGTTCCACTTTTTGGCAGGCTCTCCACAGAAGCCTCCAAAAGTGGTGCCACTCTGTCTGGGTACCACAGGGGGTGTGGGAGGGGGTTTAGGCACCCTGGACTGAGTTACCTTGGTAACTCAAGTCGCACTCTTGTGTGATTGGCCCAAGTGGTGAGCCGGCAGCTCACCACTTAGCATGTTTGATTGACAGCTAGGCTGAGTGAATGGGGGTGTGCTGCATAAAAGCAGGGCTTTGGGTGCTGGAACTTCAGAAGTCGCCACAGGACCTAAGAATCCGAGGAGAGAAAAGTTGAGCCGGCCTGCAACGACGACACCACCGGTGGAGCCCTGCTGAACCGTCTCACCACTTTTCCCAACGACAGAGGAGATTTCCAGCCCGGAGAGTCTTCTTCCTTCGACTGGTGGGGATAACCAGTCTACCTTCTTTTCGCCTTCCTGGAGCATCTCGTGGCCGCCTTGCCTGTGCCAAGCACCCCGGCAACCGGGATACCTCGTTTTCACCACTACCGCGAACCGAAAGGGTAGTACCTTTGTACCGGAGAACTCTGCGGCTGGTTTCTTCCCTGGCAGTGCAACAACCTTCATCTTTCCTCCATGACGAGATCTTCTCTTCCTCTGGACGATGCTGCGACTTGCACCCGCTGTCAGGAACAACTGCCCCCTCTGGAGGATCCTCTCCATTTAAGGTACCGTGTTCCGCCTGGCTTCCCTTGCAACCGATTGAACGGGGTGTATTAAATCCTCGTCTCTCGAACCTGGCTTAGCCTGGGACACCCTAGCTAACTTTTCTGAACTGAACTAAACCTTTTTCGAACTACCTCACAAACTTCGAAGACTCTGTGTAACTGTCTGATCTTGGGCATCTTCTGCCTGGCTCCCTGGAAAGTGGGCCTGGCACCTAAACTTCCTTGCTCACCAGTACACTGTGCCTTCCTAACTTGCTGGGGCTCTTAAAGAGTGTTTAGTGTGTATGCTTCCATAATTCTGCTTTTCCCTCCCTTTTTATTTAACTTGTTGGAGTGCCATCGAACGTTAAGCGCTCACCTCTGTCTGGAAATAAGTGGTGTTAACTAAGACTTGTCCAACAACTAATCAGGTATGTACATATGATAATAGTGATTGTGTTTTGAACTGATCTTACCAATTTAGTGCTAGTGTGTTTTATAAGTGTGTGTTAAATAAAAAATTATATACTTTTACAACCAAGCTCTGGCCAGTGTTTGCTTGTACTACTGTATTTCTGTACCTATTTTGTATACTCTATATACTGTCTAACTCTTCTTGAGGGAAGTCTGACTGCTCAGCCACAGCTACCAGGTAAATCTGGGTGGTGCAGACTGCCACCAATTGGGTTTACTGCTAACTCCTGTAGTCTTAAATCTTTTGCAGTGGTCCCTAAGGGAACTGCACAGGTTTCTGCCTAACATAGACTTCGGTCTACAGCTAATTTCTCAGCAAATGCTGTATGTTTGGTTCATTCTTTTTTATCTGGCCGTTCGGCTAGAGTCTTTAGTGAGTCAGATGTAGCCACCCCTGTTGATATATTGTACAGTGTACCTCAGGGTTCTTGCCTTTCACCGACCTTATATAATCTCTTCACAAAACCCAGATGACACACAGGTCTTGTTACATCTGACTGTGGCCTTATTCCGCCAGGATTCCGTTAATAAAATCTACAATACCATCCAGAGTTGAATGGCATCCAATGGGCTGGCTCTAAAGGACAAAAGCACAAAACCTTTGACTGTGGATAGCAGCAGATACTGAGTAAGCTCCCACAATATTTCTGATTGTAGGCTGTACCATCCCAGTGGCAGGAAAGGTCACATCACTGGGAGTGTACCGTGATGACACTGTTTCTAAGAATGCTCAAACCAATCATATAGTTTCTTCTACTTCTTACTATTTAAAGTTGTCATGTTGTATACACGCTTACCTCTCTTAGGAGAATTTTGCAGTGTTGGACTGTGGGCTACAACATCAACTATTGTGGTAGTATCTTGCATGGCTGCGCTCAGAGCAATATCTCTAAGCTCCAAACACTGCAACATGGTGCAGTCAGGATAATTAATCGATTGAAGCGTAGGGACCGTGTTAAAGAAGCGCGCTGTGTGCTGCATGGGCTTCCTGTGAAGGAACGTCTTGCGTTTCGAGTTGCCACCAAGAGCGGCCCAATTGGCTTTCGGCTCTATTGCTCCTAGTTTGTGGAATGACCTTCCTCCCGAACTGTGGATGACATTTGCTTCAAATGACTTTCTCCCGACCATCTTGTTCTCGATCTGGACCAACCTCTGAACTACCCCAGTTTGGCTTTGTTGCATATACATTGGTTAACTGTTTGTTGCCCTTGATTTTAGGGCACTGCGTGTTGTTGGTTTTTGTGTTTGTGCTATATGTGCGCCTCTAGGCGCAGTACAAATGGATAAAACTGGTGGCAGACGATTTACTCATTTAGTTTTTCACTTTTTGACGCAGACATACAGATGCACACACTGGGAACCAAAACAGCAACAAGTCACGCTACACATGACAGTGCCTTCAAGCGGCCTACAAGCACACCAGGTGAACCACCATCCAACCCAATTCGACACATACCCTCTTAAACGCGTGCACCATAATTTAACACACAAAGCTCCCCCCTCATATATTCCACTCTTAACCTTTGCTAACAAGACTCCAGTCTGAATGCAAATTCTGAAATTACCCGGAAACAATCGAGAGAGCTAAGACCACACCATCCTGTGTCTGTCATACCAGACTCTACCTCCACGATCTCCTGCCTGACCCACATGTAACCAGGGTCCTTCATTGTTTTTATTGATTGTAATGTGCCGGCACTTTCTGTATGTAACTACTAAGTTTCTCAAGCGCCCAGTTACCTCAGGGTTTAGTGCGCGATACAAATAATAAACAAATACAAATGCCATGGTTCATAGCAATGGCGGATGTGTAATTTACTGCATTCTGGCAGCTCACTTTCACCTCAAGCTACTGACTTGATTCCGATGACTGAATGTTCCTTTCTACTGCCCCAGTTCTGTATTGCACCCTTGACTTTCCCTGGGGGGTTGTTGGGGAAATTAATTACTCATGTTTGCTATTATTGTACACCCCCTCCGCCGCTGTCGCCCTCTTCATGGTTAGGTGGATGCTGTGTTTCACTCTGTCTTCTTGCATTACAGAATTTGACCCCTGCAGTCCCATTAACAGCGGTTGTTCAGTTAATGCAAACTGCACACGGGTGGCCGATGGTGATCGCATCTGCACGTGCAAGGACGGCTACACCGGAGACGGCATCCTTTGCATGGGTGAGTCCCTCTGTGTGTCAGTGAGCTGTATACATGGGATCCTGTGCCTGGATGGGTCCTCATCTCTGACAGAATGCTTTGCCTGTGTGCTGACCGAACAAAGGAAGAGGGCAGGACAAGGGATCTACAGCATGCATGAGTCCTTGTTGCTCTGAATGCGAGGCGTAGACGAGATCCTAGTCCTGAGTGAGTCCTTATTCCTGTCAATGAGATTTATACATAGGATCCTCTCCCTGGTATGGGTCCCTATCACTGTGAAGAAACACTTGAAGACGGATGCGTATGCCTGGGTGATGCCCTATCGCTGGTGCATGACAGGTCAGGAGATCCTCTAACTGTGTAAGTCCATGTTGCTCTCAATAAGAGGTGTAGATGAGAACCATGGCATGTGCGAGTCGGATTCGCTGTGAATGAGAGGTGCAGATGGGTTCTTTGAACTGGGGGAGCCCCATTTGCAATGTATGTGAGGCAGGGAGTGTGGGAGTCCTCTGTGTAGGTGGTTCGCATGAGAGAGCTCACTTACCACTCACATGCACTGCCCAGACATTAGCAGACCACACAAGGTAGTAACCCTGCCCACAAAAGACAGAATCAGATCACAAGTGACAGCTCCTAACAAAGAGATAGATCAGACCACTGGCGATGCTGCCACTTCCGGGCCAAGACGATCACTGGAGGAGGCTGGTGTCCCACCCACAGAAAGTTTCACTCCTTATCTCTGCAAGAACTGCATCCGCTCACAAGAGGAGATTGCTATCCACCCTGCTACCCTCCAAGATCAGGGTCAGATCATAGGTAGCAGTGCCCCGCCACACCCCATATCTGTTTCTGCTCAATGGAGGAGATTGCTATCCACCCTGCTACCCTCTGTTATAGAGTGCGTCACGAGGACGTTGCGTACCTGTTCGTCTGGTTGAAGACCTTGATGATGATGCCAGGCTGTCAGGAGTCCTGCGTTGATGTGGTTGATGACGCGAGAAGCCAGCCCAGCTCCCGCCCGAATGGAACCGGGTTGGAGATGAACCAGCTCCCAACGCCACGAGTCTGCTCACCCCTGATTAACGTGGCGTCAGGACAGTGCAAGCACTGACAGGGGGAGCCTTTCCAGATGACGATACTGAGTCCCAAGGAAGACTGGATCCGGAAGATGGAAGTCCCAAGGAAGACTGGATCCGGAAGATGGAAGTCCCAAGGAAGAGGACACAGTGGAGATTGGTAGGAGGCAGGATCCGGGAAGGAAGGTAGAAGAATGGCTCACAAGGTAGACACAAGGCAGAGGGAGGCTGAAATGAGCAGGCAGACAAGGTACAAGGGCAAGGACCAACTAATAAACACAGGGGAACCACCCAACTCAGAAGAGGGGAAAGGGAACCACCCAACCACAGGACAAGGGAAGGAAGGACAAGGCAAGGCAACTACAGATGTACCCGAGGGTACCAGGAACAAGGAGGACAAGAGTCAGGTAACAGGCAAGGAAGGCACAAGGAACCGGCGAGGAAACACGATCCTAATCAAACCGCGTTGAGACGCAGTTTGAATGAACGACCGGGCTCCTTAAATAGGACTGCCAACCCCTAGGAGGCTTGGAACGCAAGCCGAGCCGTCTCCCAAGCGTTGGTCGGCTCGGAGAGAGGCGTGGACCGCAAGGTCCTCCAAAGCGGGTACTCCGTGTAGCGCGCATGCGCGAAGAGCGCGGAACGGCCGCCCGCGCATGCGCTGACCAACCTGCCCAGGAAACCCGGAAGCGCGCGATGACCAGAACAACCCAGGAACCCCTAAGCGAAAGCGCGGGTACAGCCTCCAGGACGGGGCGCGCCGCTTCAAGTAAGTGGACCCCAATGCGGGCGGCGTGACACTATGCCCCCTCCCAGAAAGACCCGGGGCCCCCGGCTTCCAGGGACAACGAAGGAAAAAGTCACGAACCAGACGGGGCGCATGCACATGACAGCGGGGCTCCCAAGTGCGATCACAAGCAGGGTAACCTTTCCAATCAACAAGGAATTGGAGCACGCCCCGACGAATCCGTGAGTCACATATTTCCTGTACCTCAAATTCAGGGACCCCCCGTACTTGAATGGAGGAAGGCCGAGGACTGGAACGCCCAAAGACATCCTTCACAAAGGGTTTCAAAAGGGAGACATGAAACACTGGATGCACTCGCCAAGATTGGGGTAACACCAGTCGAAAAGCAACTGAGGACAAACGTTTGGAAATCCTGAAAGGCCCATAGAATCGGGGTGCCAATTTGGTGGGCAGATTGCGTACTGGCAGGTTCTTAGAGGACAACCAAACCAAATCGCCCACCTGGAGATCCGGCTCCGTAGTCCGACACTTGTCTGCCTGCTTCTTCATGCGCTTCCGTGTCTCAACCAGGGTACCCCGGGCCAGGTCGTGCTGCTTTTGGATGTCAGAAACCAATTGATCCGCAGAAGGAACAGCACTAGGTAGTACTGGAGTAAAAGGAACCAACTTGGGATGTAGTCCAGTAGAGCAAAAGAAAGGGCTGATACCAGTAGCAGTAGCTACCTCAGCCAAATCAAGATTCTTCACCCAGTTGGATTGAGTAGCATTGGCATAACAGCGTAGGTACTGCTCAAGGGTTTGGTTAGTTCTCTCCGTCTGTCCGTTTGTGTGCGGATGATAACCAGAACTCAAGGCTCTGCGGATACCAAGATGATTGCACAATTGATGCCAAAACGAAGAGAGAAACTGCGAGCCACGATCAGAGATGATCTTCTCCGGTAATCCATGTAGCCGGTAAATGTTGTGTAGAAATGCCAGAGCCATCTGAGAGGAGGTAGGTATCTTAGAAAAAGGTATAAAGTGAGCATACTTCGTGAAACAGTCCACTACTACCATAATGCAAGTATTGCCCTCAGAAGGCGGAAGCTCGACAATAAAGTCAGTGGCGATGGTGTGCCATGGGTAAGGCGGTGTTTCAGTAGGCTGAAGCAATCCCAAAGGTTTTCTTCTTAGCGTTTTAGTTTGAGCGCAAACTGGACAACTCTCCACATACCGCTTGACCTCCTTAGCCCAACCCGGCCACCAGAATTGTCTGGAAATCAGCTCTTGAGTGGCCTTGACGCCACGATGACCACCAACATGTGAATCGTGTAACCCTTGAAGGATGTCTAACCGGAGTGAACACGTCGGTAAGTACAGACGTTTCAAAAAGAACAAAAGACCGTTGTGTTCAGTGATCTGTGGTCGCTTCAGAATGTCGGCTCGATCAGGGTCCACCAATGTTTCTTGTACTATTCTCTGCAGATGAGGAGAAATTGTCAAAAGAAAATGCTTAGGAGAAATCAATGGAGTGTTCTGACTGCAATCCTTCTCTTCCTTCTCCAGAGAGCGCGATAAAGCGTCAGCCTTCAGGTTCTGAGAGCTGGGGATGTAAGAAATGATGAAGTCGTAGTGAGAAAAGAAAAAAGCCCACCTGGCCTGGCGAGCGGTGCGACACTGCAAGGATCGTAAATATTGCAGGTTACGATGATCAGTGCGGACTTCTACAGAAAAACGACCTCCCAGCAAGTGGTGCCTCCACTCCTCAAACGCAGTCTTTATGGCCAAGAGTTCCTTCTCTATGACAGCGTAGTTCTGTTCGCTCGGAGCGAGCTTTCGTGAGAAATAGGCCACCGGGTGTTCTTCGTCAGATATTGGATGCTTCTGTAGGAGAACAGCGCCAACAGCGATGTTGGAAGCATCAGCCTCAACGATGTAAGGCATCTCGTCGTTGGGATGACGTAAAACAGGAGCTGTACTGAACGCCGTCTTCAAACGGTTGAAGGCTGCTAATGCCTCTGAATCCCAAAGGAACGGAGTCTTAACGCTGGTCAAACGTGTCAACGAGGCCGTGATACGGGAAAACTGAGGAATGAAGCGCCGATAAAAATTGGCGAATCCCAGGAATCTTTGGAGGGACTTCAAGTCATGAGGTTGTTTCCAGTCTCGGATTGCTTGTACTTTATCAGAATCCATGTGGATTCCAGCCTCGCTGATTACATACCCCAGAAACTCCATCTTGTTCCGATGAAATGAACATTTTCCAGCTTTGGCGAACAATTGATACTGTGATAAACGTAGAAGGACCTCTCGTACATGTGAAACGTGTTCCTCCGGATTTTCTGAGAAGATCAGGATATCATCCAGATAAACCCAAACCGAAATGCCAATCAAGTCGCTGAAGATGTGATCCATGAACCGCTGGAAGACGGCCGGGGCATTACACAACCCGAAGGGCATTACCCTGTATTCGTAATGCCCAAATGGAGTCTTAAAGGCCGTCTTCCACTCGTCGCCCTCCTTGATTCTGACTAAATGGTAGGCTCCGCGAAGGTCTAGTTTGGTGAACTCTCTGGCTGACCGTAATGACTCCATGATGTTTCGAATCAAAGGTAACGGGTACCTGTCTTTAAGGGTGATGTCATTCAATTGACGATAATCGATACATGGCCGTAGAGTGCCCTCCTTCTTCTTCACGAAAAACAGCGGGAATCCCGCGGGGGATTTAGAAGGTACGATGTATCCTTTCTTGACACATTCATCCAAGTAGTTCCGAAGTACCAGTCTTTCGGTCTGGGTCAAGGAATAAACCTTCCATGTGGGATCACCGCACCCGGGATCAGGTCAATGGAGCAATCAAAAGTTCTGTGAGGTGGAAGGGGTATGTCTCCAGGTTCAGAAAATACTGTCCTCAGGTCAGCATACGCATGTGGAATCTGGGACAAGGAGCACAAACCAAGCGGGTTCTTACCAGTGGTAAGAGAGGTTGAGGTTGGTGGCTTCAATGACGTGCTGGAACCACAACATTCCTGAATACAAAGAGTAGAGGTAAACACTAGAATACGAGACTCCCAATTGATCGAGGGATTGTGTCGCTGAAGCCAAGGTAATCCCAACACCACTTGATATGAAGGCGTTTTGATGACATCGAGAGCAATCTTCTCCTCATGAGCCTCGATTCGCAATAGCATGCCAACAGTATGCAATCGTATAGGTCCGGAAGACAAAGGTGTACCATCAATGACCTCCACAGGTATCGCATTTCTTCTGGTGAGCAATGGTATGCCGTTGTTGATGGCGAATTCCTTATCAATATAATTACCGGAAGCCCCACAATCCAATAATCCATGAACATCAATTGTCTTCTCCTGCCACTTCAGACTGATTTTCAAAATCATCAAGACGGCTGGCTGCATAGGCGGAAACGCCGTACTGGCACAAGAAAGGACTTGTAGCAAAGAAGGACCTGTCGTGGCCTTTCCAATAGACGACAGGTCTCCTAGTTTCCCCCTTTCTTGATAGGGCGCAAAGGACAGGTACCCAGATAGTGACCGGCAGCTCCACAGTATAGACACAATCACAGACTTCTTCTGCGCTTCTTCTCTTCTTCTGATAAGGGACCCCTTACTGCACCTAATTGCATTGGTTCAGTAGAGGAATCCGAAGGTACTGGCAGTCCAGTCGGTAGGGTTGATGGCCTGGGGAACACCTTCTCAAACCGACGTCTCTCACCCTTTCTCTCGGCCAATCTCTGGTCTATCCTCAAAACTTGTTCAATAAGTTTCTGTAGATCTTCGGGTTCAGGAATGTGCAACAACTCGTCCTTGTATTCCTCTCTTAATCCCCGGCGAAACAAGGTCTTCTGTGTTATCTCTGGCCATAGGGAATCAGTCGCTAGTTGACGAAAACGGCTGATATAAGTTATTATATCGGAATTTGCCTGTTGAATGTCCATCAATAGATTCTGTGCTGTGGAAGCCAGATTAGGAGACTGAAAAACATCCAAGAACGCTTTTTCAAAGGCCAAGAAATCGCTAAGAATGGGGCTATTAGTAACAACCAGGGGTGTAGCCCAAGCAAGAGCATTCCCAGATAAATTGCCTAAAATGTAGCCGATCTTGGCTTTATCATTGTTGAAATGAGTCGAACGGTAGAGGAAATGTATCCGACAATGATTGCAGAATTCACCCACACGTCTGGGGTCTCCATCGAACTTGATGGGTGCGGTGTGGGCCATGGTGTTTTCAGACTGTGGAGATGCCCCTATGTTCTGTGTCACCATTTGACGTAAAGCCACGTTCTCCTGACGGAGTGCTGTCATCTCAGCACGAAGAGCTTGTACTTCAATACGAAGACCTGGGTCCTCTTCCATCTCAGAGTCCGAAGTATCCGAAGGCAGGCGTCTCAATCTGTTATAGAGTGCGTCACGAGGACTTTGCGTACCTGTTCGTCTGGTTGAAGACCTTGATGATGATGCCAGGCTGTCAGGAGTCCTGCGTTGATGTGGTTGATGACGCGAGAAGCCAGCCCAGCTCCCGCCCGAATGGAACCGGGTTGGAGATGAACCAGCTCCCAACGCCACGAGTCTGCTCACCCCTGATTAACGTGGCGTCAGGACAGTGCAAGCACTGACAGGGGGAGCCTTTCCAGATGACGATACTGAGTCCCAAGGAAGACTGGATCCGGAAGATGGAAGTCCCAAGGAAGACTGGATCCGGAAGATGGAAGTCCCAAGGAAGAGGACACAGTGGAGATTGGTAGGAGGCAGGATCCGGGAAGGAAGGTAGAAGAATGGCTCACAAGGTAGACACAAGGCAGAGGGAGGCTGAAATGAGCAGGCAGACAAGGTACAAGGGCAAGGACCAACTAATAAACACAGGGGAACCACCCAACCACAGGACAAGGGAAGGAAGGACAAGGCAAGGCAACTACAGATGTACCCGAGGGTACCAGGAACAAGGAGGACAAGAGTCAGGTAACAGGCAAGGAAGGCACAAGGAACCGGCGAGGAAACACGATCCTAATCAAACCGCGTTGAGACGCAGTTTGAATGAACGACCGGGCTCCTTAAATAGGACTGCCAACCCCTAGGAGGCTTGGAACGCAAGCCGAGCCGTCTCCCAAGCGTTGGTCGGCTCGGAGAGAGGCGTGGACCGCAAGGTCCTCCAAAGCGAGTACTCCGTGTAGCGCGCATGCGCGAAGAGCGCGGAACGGCCGCCCGCGCATGCGCTGACCAACCTGCCCAGGAAACCCGGAAGCGCGCGATGACCAGAACAACCCAGGAACCCCTAAGCGAAAGCGCGGGTACAGCCTCCAGGACGGGGCGCGCCGCTTCAAGTAAGTGGACCCCAATGCGGGCGGCGTGACACCCTCCAAGATCAGGGTCAGATCATAGGTAGCAGTGCCCCCGCCACACCCCAGATCTGTTTCCGCTCACAGGAGGAGATTACTATCCACCCTGCTACCCTCCAAGATCAGGGTCAGATCATAAGTAGCAGTGCCCCGTCACACCCCAGATCTGTTTCCGCTCACAGGAGGAGATTACTATCCACCCTGCTACCCTCCAAGATCAGGGTCAGATCATAGGTAGCAGTGCCCCGCCACACCCCAGATCTGTTTCCGCTCACAGGAGGATATTGCTATCCACCCTGCTACCCTCCAAGATCAGGGTCAGATCACAGGAGGCAGTGCCCCCGCCACACCCCAGATCTGTTTCTGCTCATGGAAGGAGATTGCTATTCACCCTGCTACCCTCCAAGATCAGGGTCAGATCACAGGAAGCAGTGCCCCCGCCACACCCCAGATCCGTTTCTGCTCACAGGAGGAGATTGCTATCCACACTGCTACCCTCCAATATCAGGGTCAGATCACAAGTAGCAGTGCCCTGCCACACCCCAGATCTGTTTCCCCTCATAGGGGGAGATTTCTATCCACCCTGCTATCCTCCAAAATCAGGGTCGGATCAGAGGAAGCAGGGCCCCTGATACACCCCAGATCTGTGACCGCTCAAAGGAAGAGATTGCTATCTACCCTCCTACCCTCCAAGATCCGGGTCAGATCAAACAAAGCAGTACCCCCACCACACCCCAGATCTGATTCTGCTCACAGGAGGAGATTGCTATCCACACTGCTACCATCCAAGATCAGGGTCAGATCAGAGGAAGCAGTGCCCCCGATACACCCCAGATCTGTTTCCGCTCACAGGAGGCGATTGCTATCTACCCTGCTACCCTCCAAGATCAGGGTCAGATCATAGGTAGCAGTACCCCCGCCACACCCCAGATCTGTTTCTGTTCACAGGAGAAGATTGGTATCCACACTGCTACCCTCCAAGATCAGGGTCAGATCAGAGGAAGCAATGCCCCCGATACACCCCAGATCTGTTTCCGCTCACAGGAGGAGATTGCTATCTACTCTGCTACCCTCCAAGATCAGGGACAGATCAGACGAAGCAGTACCCCAGCCACACCCCATATCTGTTTCCGCTCACACAGGTGATTGCTATCCATCCTGCTACCCTCCAAGATCAGGGTCAGATCACAGGTAGCAGTGCCCTGCCACACCCCAGATCTGTTTCCGCTCACAGGAGGATATTGCTATCCCCCCTGCTACCCTCCAAGATCAGGGTCAAATCACAGGTAGCAGTGCTCCGCCACACCCCAGATCTGTCTCCGCTCACAGGAGGAGATTGATATCCACCCTGCTACCCTCCAAGATCAGGGTCAATTCATAGGTAGCAGTGCCCCACCACACCCCAGATCTGTTTCTGCTCACAGGAGGAGATTGCTATCCAACCTGCTACCCTCCAAGATCAGGGTCAGATCAGAGGTAGCAGTGCCCCGCCACACCCCAGATCGGTTTCCGCTCATAGGAGGAAATATCTATCCACCCTGCTACCCTCCAAAATCAGGGTCAGATCAGAGGAAGCAGGGCCCCTGATACACCCCAGATCTTTTTCCGCTCAAAGGAGGAGATTGCTATCTACCCTGCTACCCTCCAAGATCAGGGTCAGATCAAACGAAGCAGTACCCCCACCACACCCCAGATATGTTTCCGCTCACAAGAGGAGATTGCTATCCACACTGCTACCCTCCAAGATCAGGGTCAGATCAGAGGAAGCAGTGCCCCCGATACACCCCAGATCTTTTTCCGCTCAAAGGAGGAGATTGCTATCTACCCTGCTACCCTCCAAGATCAGGGTCAGATCAAACGAAGCAGTACCCCCACCACACCCCAGATATGTTTCCGCTCACAGGAGGAGATTGCTATCCACACTGCTACCCTCCAAGATCAGGGTCAGATCAGAGGAAGCAATGCCCCCGATACACCCCAGATCTGTTTCCGCTCACAGGAGGAGATTGCTATCTACCCTGCTACCCTTCAAGATCAGGGACAGATCAGACGAAGCAGTACCCCAGCCACACCCCAGATCTGTTTCCGCTCACACAGGTGATTGCTATCCATCCTGCTTACCTCCAAGATCAGGGTCAGATCCCAGGTAGCAGTGCCCTGCCACACCCCAGATCTGTTTCCACTCACAGGAGGATATTGCTATCCCCCCTGCTACCCTCCAAGATCAGGGTCAGATCACAGGTAGCAGTGCTCCGCCACACCCCAGATCTGTCTCCGCTCACAGGAGGAGATTGATATCCACCCTGCTACCCTCCAAGATCAGGGTCAATTCATAGGTAGCAGTTCCCCACCACACCCCAGATCTGTTTCCGCTCACAGGAGGAGATTGCTACCCAACCTGCTACCCTCCAAGATCAGGGTCAGATCAAACGAAGCAGTACCCCCACCACACCCCAGATATGTTTCCGCTCACAGGAGGAGATTGCTATCCACACTGCTACCCTCCAAGATCAGGGTCAGATCAGAGGAAGCAGGGCCCCCGATACACCCCAGATTTGTTTCCGCTCACAGGAGGAGATTGCTATCTACCCTGCTACCCTTCAAGATCAGGGTCAGATCATAGGTAGCAGTACCCCCACCACACCCCAGATATGTTTCCGCTCACAGGAGGAGATTGCTATCTACCCTGCTACCCTCAAGATCAGGGTCAGATCAGACGAAGCAGTACCCCTGCCACACCCCAGATCTGTTTCCGCTCACACAGGAGATTGCTATCCACCCTGCTACCCTCCAGGATCAGAGTCAGATCAGACAAAGCAGTGCCCCTGCCACACCCCAGATCTGTTTCTTCTCATAGGAGGAGATTTCTATCCACCCTGCTAAGATCAGGGTAAGATCAGAGGAAGTAGTGCCCCTGATACACCCCAGATCTGTTTCCGCTCACAGGAGGAGATTGCTATCCACCCTGCTACCCTCCATGATCAGGGTCAGATCAAGGAAGCAGTGCCCCGATACACCCCAGATCTGTTTCTGCTCAATGGAGGAGATTGCTATCCACCCTGCTACCCTCCAAGATCAGGGTCAGAGCACAGGAAGCAGTGCTCCGTCACACCCCAGATCTGTTTCTGCTCACAGGAGGAGATTGCTATCCACCCTGCTACCCTCCAAGATCAGGGTCAGATTAAAGTAAGCAGTGCCCCCGCCACACCTCATATCTGTTTCAGGCTCACAGGAGGAGAATGCTATCCACCCTGCTACCGTCCAAGAACAGGGTCAGATCACAGGAAGCATCACTCCTCACCTTCTAGAGATCTGTTTCTGCCCACAGGAGTAGATTGCTATCCCACCCAGATCTGGGCAGATCACAGGAAGCATCACTCCTCACCTTCTAGAGATATGTTTCTGCTCACAGGAGTAGATTGCTACCCCACCCAGATCTGGGCAGATCACAGGAAGCATCACTCCTCACCTTTTAGAGATCTGTTTCTGCTCACAGGAGTAGATTGCTACCCCACCCAGATCTGGGCAGATCACAGGAAGCATCACTCCTCACCTTCTAGAGATCTGTTTCTGCTCACAGGAGTAGATTGCTACCCTACCCAGATCTGGGCAGATCACAGGAAGCATCACTCCTCAACTTCTAGAGATCTGTTTCTGCCCACAGGAGTAGATTGCTATCCCACCCAGATCTGGGCGGATCACAGGAAGCAGCACCCATTGTAGATATTGATGACATCACAGATTAGACCCCCCCCCTCGGCTACAGTGCAAGGTTACAGGAGGTAGCTACCACAGCCCACTCCCCCCGCCAGGATCCGGATCAGTTTACAGGGGGCAGTGGTCCCTCCCTCAACCCCACTAAGGGTCGCCAATACCCAGACTGGTGCTGTGCTATGGAAGCGGGGGATGGGGGGTGGGCAATTGATTTAAAGGGTCAGGAAGTTGCCGCACTGCAATGATATCCTTCATAAAGGAGCCAGCATCACAACTGTTAAAGGCCCTGCTCCCCAGTGGTGAGAAGGGTCCTCTCTGTGGCTGATTGTTAAAGGGAGTGCTGGGCACCAGGAGGGGCAGAAAGAAATAAGGGCCAGAGGCTCAAATTAGTTTAAACAAACATATCTTTTTCCAAGCTGTATGCATTTACAAAAAAAGAACACAACTTCATTCAAGTTCAGAAAACATTTAATACAAGAAAAGGTCTATACCACCTCCACTAGTTCACTGGTAGACTACAAATCCCAGCAAACACCTGGTTATACAGGTAGAACTGTCTTGGAGTGGAGATATGCACCTGAGGTTGGTCGTGCAGCTCACACAAATGGTTATTATGATTTAAATACAAACTATTATTCTCATATCTTTTCTCCCCAGAAATCGACGGCTGTCTGGAGAAGAACGGAGGTTGTCATAGCAATGCTGAATGCACCAAAACCGGGCCAAATCTGGTAAGAATGGCAATATTTAAGTGCGGGATGATGCACGTGTTTTACAGGATGCTTTTATTTGGGGCAGAGATGCTTGAAATGACAAGAGGAACTCATATTCATAGAGGCCTTTCAAGGATGTGCGCATGTACTTTTCTGCCCCTCGCAATGCACAGCATTCATTCATCATAGCAGTCCGGCCCCTTTATTAAGCCATTTGGGGACTGAATTAACCACCACACCAAGATTACAAACCTTTGTGCTATCATTAAAGGCTCCCCTGGAAATGTGGGCCTGGATCCTGCAGCGCAGCCCATTCCATTTCAGCAAGATCTCGCTCTGCTGATGGCATTCAAATATCTTCTCCTTACTGGTGAAGGCAAGCGTCCCCAAACAGCACGATCCTCCCCGCAATGAGAGACAATGAAGGACTCTCCCAAAATGGGAATAAGGCCAAGACAGAGTGCGGGTGAGCGTAAATGGGAGTTTATCAATCAGAATTGGGCATGCAAAGAACTCCGAGAGCGCTCTGTCTGACAATAGCAAAGACAGGCGTATTTATTTACAAAAAACGTCATAAGAACCTGCATACTATAGGGGGCACAAGTTCATGGGGATTGGGTGGCGACGACTAGCTATAGGTGCTGCTGTGGTGTGGTTGGCTTTGGCTGGAAGACGTCACTGGGCAGCCTCGTGGGTTGGGCTGGGCCTGGCAGGGTGGCAGGGTTCATCCAGGCGGTGTTGTGGGGCCATCGCGGCCCGTGGCAGAGATGAATGTCTTTTCCTGACTTCTTAGCCCTAGGCCATGCACACCACAGTCATTCAAGCATTTGTGGTATTATCTTCTTCAGTAAATCTTTCAATAGGTTATACAACAGGTTAATGCAACACAGGAGGAATGTACCTTGTGAGAGGACTGGAGGTAATACGTCAGGGCATGGTTACCAGTGTCCTGTTGACCGGGGCCATAGGTCGAGGGGTAAGCTTCAGGGCCTGGGACGGGCGGTACGGGTCTTCCTGCCTTGTTAGAAGTCGTTATGGATGTTCCGCTGTGTGTTGTCAGAGTGTTGGGTGTCCTGATTGCACAGGACCATAAGTCTGAGATGGTCCGGTGGGTTTTGAGGTTTACGAGGGGGCGCGTGTGTTCGAGCAGAGGTTTACTGCTGTGCTGTAAATAATGCATGTGGCAGGTGGTGGCCTTGGGTGCTACAGAGGGGGTTACAAGTCTTTGAAGCGGCTCCAGTCTGGTTGGGGGAGGTGACGCAGCGCGGCGCGGTCTCTGCTCTCATGCCTTGGCAGTCTCCGTAGGGTGGGAGGGGGAATGGCCTTGTACGTATTTCACAAAGGTATCTCCCTCGTGTGTTGCCGACTTAGGTAAAAACATCACGAACATTTGAATACTATATAATACTTATTCAAGAACAAAATATAAAACATGCATTTAACCTTTGCTGGGTGTGTCTCGATTATATCCAGTCTGAGCAACTTATTCATACATTATGTTTTACCAAGTACAGTATTTAGTTATATGCATATATATATTTGCAGTAAGTGAGGTAGAGTTAGGATTGGTGGAGAACATAGAAAGTGACCCGCCATTTGTTCATAACGGCGGTGGTGCATTGGGGCCTGGACGCGCACATATGACATGCGCCTTCCCATGCATTCTTCTCATGGGCCCTTGGTAGGGTTACATTTATTTTCTTATGTTCTCTAGCAGCATTAGTTCAGTTATGGCACAAGCCCATGGGGTGTAAGGTTTCCAGTCATACACGTAACGGCCATATTCCTGATGTGTGCCGTTATCGTTAGTACCCAACTGTAATGGTATATGTTCACCATCGCTTATCTCATGGGAGCATGATCTCTTGTAGTTATACATCTTGCAGGCTTTTGTAATATAAGGGATTTTATGGAAGAAAAGCATCCTTTGCAAGTAGTCTCAACATTCATGTACAAAGAGTGTTTGTCATACAATGACCAGTTTGCTGTTCTTTTCATTTGCCTAGGCCTGCTGGCCGGGTCATGCTGGGAACGATGATACACTGGGGGAGGTGAACTGTTACAATGTTAGTGTATTACACTAGCTCATGTCCGTCTTGTTCGTGGGAACGTGCTCGCAGCGGATCTGCCAGGGTGCTGCGGCAACAAGGACGACTGAAAACTCTCCAAGGGTGGGGGCCGCGCTACAGCGCGCTGAGCTCACACCATCTTTACCAGACAAAATGGTTTCTAGGCCTAGCTAAATTTTAATACATGTGGGCGATTAATACGTGTGGGCGATGTCTCCAGTGGGTGAACCCTCCACCACCTGGGCCCGGGTGACATGAGGGGACGCCCAAGAGAGCCATAGTCCTCACCTGGGGAGGAAGCGCAGGCGAAGGGGGTCTTTTTGGACCAGTCCTCCCCTACATTTCCCCCCTTTCGTTACTAAAGTAACGAATTCTTTAAATCTTCTGTCCTCCTACATTCTGCCTCGTCCATCACGGCCTCATCCCATGCGGGAGTTCCTTTGATGGGCATCCATGCTCTGCATACCCCCCTTAAGCTCTCACCCCTCCGGGCGTATTCATCTGGAGTACACATTAGATATATGCATCCACCATCTCCTTCCAAATCTACCCAAACCTCCTCATACCATTCTAATATACGGGGTTCTTTGATGGTGGTGTGCCACAACTTATCTACAATAACTTTATCGTGGTACATAGGCACCAGTTGGTACCTGGGTGAGTTATCTATCCCTGTTTGTACTTGTGCTTCTTGCATCGTTTTTATTGTACCGTGTGAGTTGCCCATTGTCACCATCATCATCGCACCATTTGGTATTGCGTTGGCACAAACTCGAAGACCCACCTGGCACAGGCAAAAAAGTAGAAGGAGAAACACAACGGCTGGTATTAAAAATTTTACAGTTGTTCCAAGCCATGAGGGAACCCAGGAGAAGATGTTATCGAACCATGTACTATCTTCTGCTCCGCCTTCCATCTTCATTTTTTCTCCTAGGTTGTGGACTGCTTCGATCACATGGGACAGGGAGCCGTTCTCTGCGTCTTCAGAAGGTACGAAGGTGCAGCAGGCACTTCCTATTTTTCGGCAAACACCGCCGTCCATGGCCGTCAACAGGTCCAGGACGTACCTGTTTTGCATGGTCATTAGTCGTAACGCTCTTAGTTCCACTTTGATTATATTGAATCCTTCTTCGGTGTCGTTAGCCAGCTGAATCAATTCCCACCGTGTTATCTGGAGCCATTTTGCGTTTGCCCTTGCTTGGACACTTGAGACGAGTGAGGCAAAGAATGTCTCTGCTGAACTGAATAATCGGTATTTGTCTGGGATCTGAGCCAATAGTTCTGATGATGCCTTGGATATGTAATTTGATGCTCGTCTGTTACGGGTTAGCACTTTTCCCTTGTTTCCAGAAGACAGGACATATAATTGTGTCTCTGCGGTTGGTTGAGCCACACTCTGCATGCGTTCCTGTGTCCCTTTGCTCCCGTCGATGTGGCTTTCTGGTATCACCATTAGGGCTGAGTGCAGAGTGGCCATTGAGCAGCTGCCACTCCATGACTGGGGGAGGTGTAGATATGCCTGTTTGCCGCACACCCAGTATGTGTCCATCAGGGCCGCTGTCCCTTTCCTTAAGTCTGGGATGGTGAGGGTCTTGTTGCAGTTTTTGTTTGTTCCCATGGGGGTTCTCCCTTCTCCTTTGAAGCACAGTTTGTAGTCCATCTCGCTCTGCAGTTTGAAGGGCTTTTCAATGGCTGTTACCCAAGTCAGTTTTGAAATGTGTTCTCTCCATACTGGTGTGCACGTTTCTTCTATCCACTGCAATTTCTCCGGTGCCACACCTCTCAGTGCTTCTGCTTTGCACAGTACCTCTTCATCCTTCTGCTTGTTGTCAGAAAAAAGTGTCCCTTCTATTACAAAAAATGGTTCTTTCAAACATACCACTCCTGCCGTTTTCGGGTAACACGTTTTTTCGTTCTGCAGCATTCGAAAAGTAACTTCGTGTGCCTGGAAGGTGTTCTTAATCCTGCACAACGTGAGATGAAGGAGACATTGGGCATCCACAATAGGCAACTCTTTTGGTAACAACACTTTGGGTGTACCTGATGCATGGGGAATGAGGGAACAGACATAACAGCTCTCGTTTGTTGTCTGTTTGGCTGTGGCACTCATGTCTGCATACCACTTATTTACTTGATGGGGGTGTCGTGGGTCTTCCATCTTATCTAGACCTAACCCATAGTACTCATCATACTTCCTTCTCCCTGCTTCTCTCTTTCGTCTGTTGTTCTTGTTACTCATGTACTTCCCAATCCCTTGGGCAGTGGACAGCCTAGACCCCCCTTTCTCATTCCCGCCCCCCTTGGACCACTCATCATATAGTTTTTCGTGCATTGCTAGTAGCTTTTCGTTTTCTGTCTTGACATTATCTGGCAGATTGTTTTCTGGGATGGGGGCAGGCTGGCTGGTGAGGGTGTTATACAACCATGATATGGCAGACGGGTTTCGGTCATTGAGACTGTGGGCATTGTAATTAGATAAGTGTGGTGGAGACACTGTGTTGCTCTGCATTTTCCCTTGTGGTTTTTCTCTTTGTGAAGTCACAACACTGGATGGTGTGGTATGATATCCCCACACAAGTTTAGTTCCGTCCCATATCAAAAAATCACCCTCCCTGGTATTGACTCCTGTAGTTGCATTGGACCCGATGGTATTGTTAATTGGTCCAGTAGTGTTGTTACTCCCTCCCCCCTCGTACATCTCGATAGAGATGAACGCTATACCCCAATATGTAATCAATCCAAACATTATCATAAAAAACAATGTGATGCATACTGATAATCCACACTCATACGAATATCTACATCTGTCATATACTAGTTCTCTCATTCTACTAATTCTATCCGTTGCAGGCTGCCCGTTAGTTGCCATGGACGCTCCTGTTTGAGATATAAAAGTGCATTAAGTGCATGCATGTAAACGTTTTGCTGGCACTGTCTGTGCCAATACATGTTGACGGGGAATGGAAGCGGGTGGGGATGTGGGGGAGTGGTATTCACAGACAAGGGTATATACAAAATAAAATATTACTATTTCATTAATTACATAGCAACTTATAAGAAAAAAAGGAAAACACACACACAAAAAACACACATTTTTTTTTTTTTCAATATCCTTGTCAGTCATTATTCCATTCCAGTCCAGTGCTGACACACACACACACACACACACACACTGATATTTAGACGTCCTCCTCATTTTCATCGTTTGCTGTTGTCTGTGCCCCCTCATCTATCTCTTCCTGTATATTGCTGTATGCTTTTCGTACGTCGGTCAAATGCACCCAGTACCTTAAGCCCTTCACCTTCACTGCCGTGGGTGTGCAGAATATTACTTCGTATGGGCCATGGAACCGTGGTGCGTTCCACCGGCGCACAAAGCTTCTGACATAAATGGAGTCGCCTGGCATCAGCTGTAGCTGTTGCTCTGGTTCAGTGATAGATCCTGTTACGTTTCCCTCTTCTCTAGTAAAGGGTGGGGAGAGTTGTTTAGAGATGGCGCGCGCCGCTCTTGTTAATTTTCGTAAATAGTCTGTAAACTCTTCTCCCAATATTGCGGCACTTCTGTGAGCATCTGACTGTTCGCGTGGTGGAGAGTGTGCTGTATTCATTCGTCTCCCAGTCACAATCTCGTGTGGGGACAAATGGTGGTCTTTGCTTGGTTGGTTTCTCAACTCAAATAGCGCCAGAGGTAGACAGTAAATCCAATTTTTCTTTAATGAGAAGCATAGTTTTGATAACCTACCCTTCAATAGTCCGTTCATCTTTTCCACTACGCCATTACTTTGAGGATGATAAATAGAACACAATTTATGTTTTATACCCAATAGTGTGGTCACTTCCTTGAAAAGTTCATTCACAAAATGAGAGCCGTTGTCTGAGCGAATCACGTCACAAATTCCCCAGCGCGGGAACACTTCCCTTACTAGGAACTTGGCGGCGCTTTTGGCGTCAGGTCGCGCACAGGGCCCTGCTTCCACCCACCTTGAAAAGGGGCACACAACCACGATCATGTACCGCGCGCCGTTACACCTTTCTCCCATGTCTGCGTAATCTATATGTAGTTCCTTGAATGGGCCAATGGGTTTAGGAATTGTTCCCCGGAGTGTGCGCAATGTCATTCCTGAATTGTATATTTGGCATGTTGTGCATTCCATTGTCAATCGAGACACATGCTCCTGGAGACAGGGCACGAACCATTCTTCCTGTATGTCCGCTGCGATGTGCTGTTTGGTATTATGTGCGGGGAAGTGCAGCTGTTGAAATGCAACTTCTAGTAGCTGTAGCGGCATTACCACTTTCCCTGAGTTGTTTTGTCGCCACAGCAGGTCTGTTCCCGACTGGCTGCACCCCCGTTTTGTCCATGTCAGTTTCTCCTCTGCACTAGCTCCTTCTTGCAATTCTAGTATTTGTGATATGGACATCATGTTGTACCCTTCTGGGGGCTCGTCAGTTCTCTTGTTCTTGAGCATGTACTCACCTGTGTCATATTTCTGGAAATAGGAAGCCTCCTTGGCGGCAGCGTCCGCTGCCGCGTTCCCTAAAGACACAACGTCTGTGTTGGATGTATGGGCCTGGCACTTCACTATTGCTACAGCAGTAGGGTTTTGTAGTGCCTCAATTAACTCTTTTAACAACTCTGCATGTTGTACTGGTGTTCCGTCCGCCCGTCTAAATCCCCTACGGCCCCATCTTGCAAGACCTCCATGTACTGTCGTAGTCATGTAAGCTGAGTCTGTGTAGATTGTCACTGCACAGCCCTTTGCTGCGTGTAGGGCTTCTATGAGCGCAACCAGTTCTGCTGCCTGTGCGGAGTAATGCGACGGGAGGTGGTACTGTACTAGTGTTTCAAACTCACCTTCTTCTAATCTCACTACCGCCATCCCAACGTGTTTTTCTCCTGTGTCCACATCAATTGATGCAGACCCATCCACAAAGTACACTTCCCCCTCATTCAGGGCGTTTTCACATACCACTGTACCCTCTCCACCTTCTCCTGTGTGGGTTGTGCAGTCGTGATTTTGCATATCCTCCAATGTGCACGCTTCTGTAATGAATGTGGCCGGGTTCACTGTTTTACATCTCACTATGTGAATATTGGCGCTGGACAATATGATTTCATATGCTGTTGCCCGCTGTGTGGTCAGTGTGCTTTTTGATCTTTCAAGTATTGCAAATAATGAGTGCTCCACGAATAATGTCACCGGGCACCCCATTACTATTGTGGCACTTTTCTCAATCGCGAATGCGGCTGCTGCGAGCGATTGTTCGCACGCGAAATGACCCTGCATCACGGCATCCAAAGTACCACTATAGTACGCCAGGGGTTTGTGTCCTAAGGATGTTTTTTGTGTCAGTACTGCTGTCATAAGCGTTCCCTTACAATGGGAAAATAAGTAAAATTCGTGTCCATAATCGGGGTTTGCTAGTACTGGAGCGCTTGAAATTAGCTCTTTCAGCGATCGAAACGATATGCTCATTTCTTCTGACCATTTTATTTTCTCATTCTCCTGTTGTGCTTCTTTGAGTGCTTGTAGGAGGGGCCTGGTGTATGCTGCATAGTCTAGTATCCATGCTCGGCAATAATTGCACATTCCCAAAAATTTCTGCATATCTTTCACTGTTGTGGGCTCTCCTACTGATCTTATTGCCTCCACTCTGTCAGGAATTATTCTCTTTCCGTCTTTTGATATGAGCTGTCCCAGGTATAGGACCTCAGTCAGGCAGTATTGTAACTTCTCCTTGTCTACCTTGTATCCTTTGTTGGCTAGTAAAGTTAAGAGCGTTGTTGAATCCTCTCTACATGTTGCTTCGTCTTGTGCACACACCAATAAATCATCTACGTACTGAATAACCGTACTCTCTACTGATAGGTTTCCCAAGTCTTCATGCAATATGCGGTTGAATATGCTTGGGCTTTCACAGTATCCCTGTGGCAGTCTGCAGTGTTCGTATCTTTTTCCCCCTAGTGTGAACGCTGTAAGGTATCTGCTCTCTTCAGCCAGGGGTATTGAGAAAAATGCGTTTTTCAAGTCCACTACTGTAAAATGTGATGCTGCTTTTGGGATACTGCATAGTATGGATGCAGGGTTCGGGACTAGAGGGAACTCCTTCTGAATTACATCATTGAGGGGGCGTAAGTCCTGTATCATCCTCCAAGATCCCCCTTTCGCTTTTTTGATTGGATAAATACATGTGTTACATGGTGAGTTTGAAGGCACTATTATCCCTTGTACTAGTAGTGCATTTATCGTTTCTTTTATCCCTTCTTCAGCCTCACGGGACAATGGATACTGTTTGACTCGGGGTAAGATAGCTCCTTGCTTTAGTTTTATTATCACAGGTTGTACTCCGTGCAATAGCCCTACATCATGGGGGCCTGTTGTCCATAATTTGTTTGGCACGAGCCTCATGTCGTCCTCAAAAAATGACGGTGGTGTTCCTACCACTGCCATCAATTGGGCGGGGATCTCC
This sequence comes from Ambystoma mexicanum, assembly GCF_040938575.1. Classification (NCBI taxonomy): domain Eukaryota; kingdom Metazoa; phylum Chordata; class Amphibia; order Caudata; family Ambystomatidae; genus Ambystoma; species Ambystoma mexicanum. The sequence goes on along the minus strand of NC_090923.1, from coordinate 26,314,919 downwards.
CTGGCTTGGATCAAAATATCACATGGCATCGCTATTTCCATTACTATCTCACCATCCCCTTCTGTGTCTGAAAAGAGGTCCTCATCTGTTACCTCGCGTAGGGCAAGGTTTGGGTTTGTGCACAGTACTGTTCGCCATTCACATCCTTCTCTGTCCATTCCAATTACAGCGATCCGTTTTGTTGATACCTGCACAGCGTGCAAATCCAACGACACCACTGATCCTGGTGCTGCGTTTGGACTCACTATGGGGCGGAAGAGGAACTCTGCTGGAATCCTCCAATCCATGCTTTTTAGCTCTGGAACTATGAGGGCCAGAATCTTTAGCCCCTCAATAAATACTTCTTCATTTTGTGGCAGCCCTCGTATTTCCTGTGTGGTTGTGTGTGCTTGTACTACCAACATTGCACGCAAGGGGCATATCCCGGGGGTAGAACACACTATTCCTCCTTCAGTAAATGATATGGTCATGTTAAGTTTACTCATCAGATCCCTCCCCAACAAGTTTATCGGGGACTGTTCGTAATATAGTAAGGGGGCCTTTACCGTCTTGCCCCCCACTGTTACATCCAAAACTTCTGTGTAAGGACCTTCAATTACAGCCCCAGAGAACCCCTGCGTCTCTAACTTCCTGTTAGATAACGGGAATCGGCCCTCTCTAACACATGATTTCTCCGCTCCCGAATCAACCATGAATATGAACTGCTTGTCTCCTATCTGCGCCCCTACCAATGGTTCCTCTGCTGCACTGTAGGTGGTGGATAGAACTGGACACGCAAGTTTTCTCTGTGGGCTGTCCTATGCGGGGTGTCTCATTGCCCCCCCTTCATTAAATATATTTCCTGAGACCACTGACATGCCGTTGTACGGTGCTGGGGCGGGGGCCCCGTTTGCTGTTGTCGCGAAAGGGTTACCTGGCATATATTGCATACTGTCATTGTTTTGTGGGTGGTTCTGTGTTCTGTACTGGGGTCCCTGTGGCTGGCCCGTGATACCCTGGCCTGGGTCTCTCTGCTGCTGCTGCTGTCCCATCGGAAGGCCATATGGGCTTCCTGGGTGGGGGTGTCCATACTGTTCTACCCCCTGGAACCCATTGTTTTGTCTACTTCTGCATTCCCTGGAGTAATGTCCCCATCGTCCACAGTTCCAACAACTCCCCTGGGGGCCCCTGGGACCTTGCCATCCATTTCCTCCCATTCCCCCGTTCCCCTGTGGTCCACCTCCTCTTCGGCCCCTATACCCACCTCGTCCCCCTCGAGGGGTCCACTCTTGCCACTGCGGACCTCCACCTTGCTCCTGCTCGTTCCACTGCCGCTGTCCTGCTCCCGCCCAATTAGCTGCCATCCTTCCTTGTATTGCTATCAGCCCCTCCTCCTCATCTTCTCCCTCCCTGCTATGTGGGAGTGCAGCTACTGCCGCTGTGACCTTCACCAATTTTGTCTGTACTAACTTTGCTTCGTCTGCCAATCTCTTCTGAGCTACCTCCCTCTCCCTTTCCTTTATTCGTTTGCAATGGTGAACTATTATGCTCTGAATTTCTGGCCATCCCTTTGCTTCAATACCTGCTATTTTGTCGAGCGCTTTCTGCACTTCCTTTGGGAGCCCTCTTTTTATAATGAAGTAAAACAAAGAGGTCGATTGATACCAAGGCGTACCCGTTTCCGCTCTCCACATCTCTTGGACCCGAAAAATGTAATCCATAGCCTCCTCCCCGTCATTCATTGTACACTGCATCACTGACTGTAAGTCGGGTGTATCTGGAAATGTTTCGCGTAGGGCGTCCCACACCCTAGCCCTCACTGTGTTAAAGGAGGCCCCATCATGGCGGTCACAATCTAATGTAACTCCTGGGAAACCAGCTTTAACCCTTACTCTTTCAGCCTGATCGCCCACCGCTGATACGAGCAGACTTTTCACATCTCCTACAGCTAGGGGTACCCCTGCAGTATGTTTTTCGAAGGCGTATATCCATTTACTTGCCCCTCCTGATAACGGGGGCAATAGCTTTAATAAGTTGGCTTTGTCCATTTGTGCCCATGTGCCCTCCTCCTCTGTGTATCAATGGGAGCTGTAGCTTTCCTTTCGTTGCGGCACCCGGACCTGATGGAGGTGCTGATGTCCCTAGTGATGCCATTTTACCCACTCTGTTCCTCAATCGCCCCGTCCACTCATCATCCAGGGTTCTCATTGAACATGGACCATCCTCCCCTTCACTTCCCCCTCCTATTGCCATACTCAACCTGTCGCTTTCGTCTAGCTCCTCTCTAATATCACATAGTAATTCCTCTCTAATTCCTCCAAGCCTTTCTTCGTTACCACCATCTTCCTCTCGGGTCCCCACCTCTATTATTCGCGTTGGTTCTTCCTCGATCCTAAACAGGATCTCGCCCTTTTTCCACCCCTCTTCGGGCCTTCTGCTTTCACCTGATGCTCTAGACGTCCGCCCTGTTCTACTTGCATCCAGTGCTGTTCGTTCGCATATGTCCTTTATCCTTGAGAGCTCATCTTTTGCTATCGACAGTCTTGATTCCAGGTCATCAGTGAGTTTCTCTATGTCTACTCTGTGTGTGCCTGCCTGCGTTCGCTCGCTCGTGCTTTCATATGGCGGAGGTGCCGTGGGCCTGTGGGGTGTAGTAGCTGTCGGGGGTGGTACATAGGTTGGATCACTGTATCCTTCTGCGGGTACTGGCTTTTTTAGTATCGGGTACAGACTTATTACCTCTATGGGTGGTGCTACACTTGGCAATTCTTTGACATCTCTCTGTATCATCAGTGGATTGTCAGTAGTGGATGGGAGATCAGGATTTACTACTGGTGCTTTAGGCGGTGGTATCTCTTCAAATAACCTCCAAAGATCTAATATTTCCCTTCTATTTTGCAACTGTTTCCCTTTATACTTCAAGAAAATGCATGTGACCACCATATCTAGAACGCTTTTATCAAATGACCCTCCCTCTGGCCATATCTGGGGTAGCCCCTCTCCCTTCAACTCAGTTACCCATTGGTCGTGATATTTCTTAATCCGCTCCGCGTACCCTGGAAGACTTTTGCACATATGTGATAAGGGTGTTTCAGCCCCCATTTCCGTGCCCTCCTAGTGTTTATTTGTCTCTGTGTGTTTGCAACTGCAATATCAAAATACTACCACTATTATTGTCCGTATTCTACTTCACATTCAATGTTATGCTCAGTTGGGCTTTCACTCCCTTGACTGCTCAATACAAAAACTGACCGTACACAATTTCTACTTTGTTCTCTTTGGGGGACACATACAAGAGCAACCCGTCATTTATTTTGACAACATCAACTCGGAAATGAAAAGGCACCCACTCACGTCACTGTATCAGCGTTGCCTTTAAAAGTTTTATCCGGTCACACTTACCATGACCATTTAGCAATTATACATTTATAGCCGTTTTACACACTCGCAACATTAAAGCCGTCCTCTGACACATACGAGGTGCACACACCTCCTGGTAGCATTCAATTCACCATTCGAGCTGCCCTCCCTTTACTCCCTAGCCGGCTGACCCTGTCGGTCTTACTTAGATAAATGGATGCGCATACACATATATCAATAGGTTTTAACCTGCTCTCCCCCTTTTAGTAGGCCCCCTTTTTTCTCTTTCTGTCTTCCCAAGTTCGTGCTAATCGTGCTTTTTTATTCTCCCCCTACCCTTAAAGAAAAAGGAAAGAAAGAAGTAATAGCGATCACTAATATATTCTCAGTGTCCCCTTTTGCTGAACACTTTTATCTTGTATTTCACTTCGTCATATAATCCCAGTACTAGTCAATATAGCACTATGCGGCGCCGCCTTCCACCCCCTTTCGGAGCTAGGTTCCCGTCACTCTTATCTCTTATTCACCTCGTAATCCTAATGGCCATATGCAAAGAAAAAGCAAGAAAAGTTCAAGATGATCCTTAGTAGATCCGTGTACCCCCTCTTCGTTTCCTGTCCTACACTTCACTCCCCGCTCCCTTTAAGATCGCTCGCACTCAGTACTCACGTGTCCGTCTTGAACCGATAGTCTCCGAAACTGGGTCCGTCCAGGCAGTGTCGCCGTCAGCTCAACAGTCAGCCCCGGCTCCGGCGAGCGGTACTCAAAGGGGATTTTTCAACCGGGATCCCGTACCCCCTCTCTATTGAGTGCGCACTTCTTAGTGTACCGGTCGCCGTTGGCGGGCAACCTTCCGGAGCCGGCTCACCGTGCGTATCCCTTTTCGACCGGAGATTCTCGTGCCAAAAAGGAGACGGTTATAACGAGTTTAGGAAGAAATAAAATCACGCTATCGGGGTCACCACTGAAGGCAAGCGTCCCCAAACAGCACGATCCTCCCCGCAATGAGAGACAATGAAGGACTCTCCCAAAATGGGAATAAGGCCAAGACAGAGTGCGGGTGAGCGTAAATGGGAGTTTATCAATCAGAATTGGGCATGCAAAGAACTCTGCAAAACTCCGAGAGCGCTCTGTCTGACAATAGCAAAGACAGGCGTATTTATTTACAAAAAACGTCATAAGAACCTACATACTATAGGGGGCACAAGTTCATGGGGATTGGGTGGCGACGACTAACTATAGGTGCTGCTGTGGTGTGGTTGGCTTTGGCTGGAAGACGTCACTGGGCAGCCTCGTGGGTTGGGCTGGGCCTGGCAGGGTGGCAGGGTTCATCCAGGCGGTGTTGTGGGGCCATCGCGGCCCGTGGCAGAGATGAATGTCTTTTCCTGACTTCTTAGCCCTAGGCCATGCACACTGCAGTCATTCAAGCATTTGTGGTATTATCTTCTTCAGTAAATCTTTCAATAGGTTATACAACAGGTTAATGCAACACAGGAGGAATGTACCTTGTGAGAGGACTGGAGGTAATACGTCAGGGCATGGTTACCAGTGTCCTGTTGACCGGGGCCATAGGTCGAGGGGTAAGCTTCAGGGCCTGGGACGGGCGGTACGGGTCTTCGTGCCTTGTTAGAAGTCGTTATGGATGTTCCGCTGTGTGTTGTCAGAGTGTTGGGTGTCCTGATTGCACAGGACCATAAGTCTGAGATGGTCCGGTGGGTTTTGAGGTTTACGAGGGGGCGCGTGTGTTCGAACAGAGGTTTACTGCTGTGCTGTAAATAATGCATGTGGCAGGTGGTGGCCTTGGGTGCTACAGAGGGGGTTACAAGTCTTTGAAGCGGCTCCAGTCTGGTTGGGGGAGGTGACGCAGCGCGGCGCGGTCTCTGCTCTCATGCCTTGGCAGTCTCCGTAGGGTGGTAGGGGGAATGGCCTTGTACGTATTTCACAAAGGTATCTCCCTCGTGTGTTGCCGACTTAGGTAAAAACATCACGAACATTTGAATACTATATAATACTTATTCAAGAACAAAATATAAAACATGCATTTAACCTTTGCTGGGTGTGTCTCGATTATATCCAGTCTGAGCAACTTATTCATACATTATGTTTTACCAAGTACAGTATTTAGTTATATGCATATATATATTTGCAGTAAGTGAGGTAGAGTTAGGATTGGTGGAGAACATAGAAAGTGACCCGCCATTTGTTCATAACGGCGGTGGTGCATTGGGGCCTGGACGCGCACATATGACATGCGCCTTCCCATGCATTCTTCTCATGGGCCCTTGGTAGGGTTACATTTATTTTCTTATGTTCTCTAGCAGCATTAGTTCAGTTATGGCACAAGCCCATGGGGTGTAAGGTTTCCAGTCATACACGTAACGGCCATATTCCTGATGTGTGCCGTTATCGTTAGTACCCAACTGTAATGGTATATGTTCACCATTGCTTATCTCATGGGAGCATGATCTCTTGTAGTTATACATCTTACAGGCTTTTGTAATATAAGGGATTTTATGGAAGAAAAGCATCCTTTGCAAGTAGTCTCAACATTCATGTACAAAGAGTGTTTGTCATACAATGACCAGTTTGCTGTTCTTTTCATTTGCCTAGGCCTGCTGGCCGGGTCATGCTGGGAACGATGATACACTGGGGGAGGTGAACTGTTACAATGTTAGTGTATTACACTAGCTCATGTCCGTCTTGTTCGTGGGAACGTGCTCGCAGCGGATCTGCCAGGGTGCTGCGGCAACAAGGACGACTGAAAACTCTCCAAGGGTGGGGGCCGCGCTACAGCGCACTGAGCTCACACCATCTTTACCAGACAAAATGGTTTCTAGGCCTAGCTAAATTTTAATACATGTGGGCGATTAATACGTGTGGGCGATGTCTCCAGTGGGTGAACCCTCCACCACCTGGGCCCGGGTGACATGAGGGGACGCCCAAGAAAGCCATAGTCCTCACCTGGGGAGGAAGCGCAGGCGAAGGGGGTCTTTTTGGACCAGTCCTCCCCTACATTTCCCCCCTTTCGTTACTAAAGTAACGAATTCTTTAAATCTTCTGTCCTCCTACATTCTGCCTCGTCCATCACGGCCTCATCCCATGCGGGAGTTCCTTTGATGGGCATCCATGCTCTGCATACCCCCCTTAAGCTCTCACCCCTCCGGGCGTATTCATCTGGAGTACACATTAGATATATGCATCCACCATCTCCTTCCAAATCTACCCAAACCTCCTCATACCATTCTAATATACGGGGTTCTTTGATGGTGGTGTGCCACAACTTATCTACAATAACTTTATCGTGGTACATAGGCACCAGTTGGTACCTGGGTGAGTTATCTATCCCTGTTTGTACTTGTGCTTCTTGCATCGTTTTTATTGTACCGTGTGAGTTGCCCATTGTCACCATCATCATCGCACCATTTGGTATTGCGTTGGCACAAACTCGAAGACCCACCTGGCACAGGCAAAAAAGTAGAAGGAGAAACACAACGGCTGGTATTAAAAATTTTACAGTTGTTCCAAGCCATGAGGGAACCCAGGAGAAGATGTTATCTTCTGCTCCGCCTTCCATCTTCATTTTTTCTCCTAGGTTGTGGACTGCTTCGATCACATGGGACAGGGAGCCGTTCTCTGCGTCTTCAGAAGGTACGAAGGTGCAGCAGGCACTTCCTATTTTTCGGCAAACACCGCCGTCCATGGCCGTCAACAGGTCCAGGACGTACCTGTTTTGCATGGTCATTAGTCGTAACGCTCTTAGTTCCACTTTGATTATATTGAATCCTTCTTCGGTGTCGTTAGCCAGCTGAATCAATTCCCACCGTGTTATCTGGAGCCATTTTGCGTTTGCCCTTGCTTGGACACTTGAGACGAGTGAGGCAAAGAATGTCTCTGCTGAACTGAATAATCGGTATTTGTCTGGGATCTGAGCCAATAGTTCTGATGATGCCTTGGATATGTAATTTGATGCTCGTCTGTTACGGGTTAGCACTTTTCCCTTGTTTCCAGAAGACAGGACATATAATTGTGTCTCTGCGGTTGGTTGAGCCACACTCTGCATGCGTTCCTGTGTCCCTTTGCTCCCGTCGATGTGGCTTTCTGGTATCACCATTAGGGCTGAGTGCAGAGTGGCCATTGAGCAGCTGCCACTCCATGACTGGGGGAGGTGTAGATATGCCTGTTTGCCGCACACCCAGTATGTGTCCATCAGGGCCGCTGTCTCTTTCCTTAAGTCTGGGATGGTGAGGGTCTTGTTGCAGTTTTTGTTTGTTCCCATGGGGGTTCTCCCTTCTCCTTTGAAGCACAGTTTGTAGTCCATCTCGCTCTGCAGTTTGAAGGGCTTTTCAATGGCTGTTACCCAAGTCAGTTTTGAAATGTGTTCTCTCCATACTGGTGTGCACGTTTCTTCTATCCACTGCAATTTCTCCGGTGCCACACCTCTCAGTGCTTCTGCTTTGCACAGTACCTCTTCATCCTTCTGCTTGTTGTCAGAAAAAAGTGTCCCTTCTATTACAAAAAATGGTTCTTTCAAACATACCACTCCTGCCGTTTTCGGGTAACACGTTTTTTCGTTCTGCAGCATTCGAAAAGTAACTTCGTGTGCCTGGAAGGTGTTCTTAATCCTGCACAACGTGAGATGAAGGAGACATTGGGCATCCACAATAGGCAACTCTTTTGGTAACAACACTTTGGGTGTACCTGATGCATGGGGAATGAGGGAACAGACATAACAGCTCTCGTTTGTTGTCTGTTTGGCTGTGGCACTCATGTCTGCATACCACTTATTTACTTGATGGGGGTGTCGTGGGTCTTCCATCTTATCTAGTCCTAACCCATAGTACTCATCATACTTCCTTCTCCCTGCTTCTCTCTTTCGTCTGTTGTTCTTGTTACTCATGTACTTCCCAATCCCTTGGGCAGTGGACAGCCTAGACCCCCCTTTCTCATTCCCGCCCCCCTTGGACCACTCATCATATAATTTTTCGTGCATTGCTAGTAGCTTTTCGTTTTCTGTCTTGACATTATCTGGCAGATTGTTTTCTGGGATGGGGGCAGGCTGGCTGGTGAGGGTGTTATACAACCATGATATGGCAGACGGGTTTCGGTCATTGAGACTGTGGGCATTGTAATTAGATAAGTGTGGTGGAGACACTGTGTTGCTCTGCATTTTCCCTTGTGGTTTTTCTCTTTGTGAAGTCACAACACTGGATGGTGTGGTATGATATCCCCACACAAGTTTAGTTCCGTCCCATATCAAAAAATCACCCTCCCTGGTATTGACTCCTGTAGTTACATTGGACCCGATGGTATTGTTAATTGGTCCAGTAGTGTTGTTACTCCCTCCCCCCTCGTACATCTCGATAGAGATGAACGCTATACCCCAATATGTAATCAATCCACACATTATCATAAAAAACAATGTGATGCATACTGATAATCCACACTCATACGAATATCTACATCTGTCATATACTAGTTCTCTCATTCTACTAATTCTATCCGTTGCAGGCTGCCCGTTAGTTGCCATGGACGCTCCTGTTTGAGATATAAAAGTGCATTAAGTGCATGCATGTAAACGTTTTGCTGGCACTGTCTGTGCCAATACATGTTGACGGGGAATGGAAGCGGGTGGGGATGTGGGGGAGTGGTATTCACAGACAAGGGTATATACAAAATAAAATATTACTATTTCATTAATTACATAGCAACTTATAAGAAAAAAAGGAAAACACACACACAAAAAACACACATTTTTTTTTTTTTCAATATCCTTGTCAGTCATTATTCCATTCCAGTCCAGTGCTGACACACACACACACACACACACACACTGATATTTAGACGTCCTCCTCATTTTCATCGTTTGCTGTTGTCTGTGCCCCCTCATCTATCTCTTCCTGTATATTGCTGTATGCTTTTCGTACGTCGGTCAAATGCACCCAGTACCTTAAGCCCTTCACCTTCACTGCCGTGGGTGTGCAGAATATTACTTCGTATGGGCCATGGAACCGTGGTGCGTTCCACCGGCGCTCAAAGCTTCTGACATAAATGGAGTCGCCTGGCATCAGCTGTAGCTGTTGCTCTGGTTCAGTGATAGATCCTGTTACGTTTCCCTCTTCTCTAGTAAAGGGTGGGGAGAGTTGTTTAGAGATGGCGCGCGCCGCTCTTGTTAATTTTCGTAAATAGTCTGTAAACTCTTCTCCCAATATTGCGGCACTTCTGTGAGCATCTGACTGTTCGCGTGGTGGAGAGTGTGCTGTATTCATTCGTCTCCCAGTCACAATCTCGTGTGGGGACAAATGGTGGTCTTTGCTTGGTTGGTTTCTCAACTCAAATAGCGCCAGAGGTAGACAGTAAATCCAATTTTTCTTTAATGAGAAGCATAGTTTTGATAACCTACCCTTCAATAGTCCGTTCATCTTTTCCACTACGCCATTACTTTGAGGATGATAAATAGAACACAATTTATGTTTTATACCCAATAGTGTGGTCACTTCCTTGAAAAGTTCATTCACAAAATGAGAGCCGTTGTCTGAGCGAATCACGTCACAAATTCCCCAGCGCGGGAACACTTCCCTTACTAGGAACTTGGCGGCGCTTTTGGCGTCAGGTCGCGCACAGGGCCCTGCTTCCACCCACCTTGAAAAGGGGCACACAACCACGATCATGTACCGCGCGCCGTTACACCTTTCTCCCATGTCTGCGTAATCTATATGTAGTTCCTTGAATGGGCCAATGGGTTTAGGAATTGTTCCCCGGAGTGTGCGCAATGTCATTCCTGAATTGTATATTTGGCATGTTGTGCATTCCATTGTCAATCGAGACACATGCTCCTGGAGACATGGCACGAACCATTCTTCCTGTATGTCCGCTGCGATGTGCTGTTTGGTATTATGTGCGGGGAAGTGCAGCTGTTGAAATGCAACTTCTAGTAGCTGTAGCGGCATTACCACTTTCCCTGAGTTGTTTTGTCGCCACAGCAGGTCTGTTCCCGACTGGCTGCACCCCCGTTTTGTCCATGTCAGTTTCTCCTCTGCACTAGCTCCTTCTTGCAATTCTAGTATTTGTGATATGGACATCATGTTGTACCCTTCTGGGGGCTCGTCAGTTCTCTTGTTCTTGAGCATGTACTCACCTGTGTCATATTTCTGGAAATAGGAAGCCTCCTTGGCGGCAGCGTCCGCTGCCGCGTTCCCTAAAGACACAACGTCTGTGTTGGATGTATGGGCCTGGCACTTCACTATTGCTACAGCAGTAGGGTTTTGTAGTGCCTCAATTAACTCTTTTAACAACTCTGCATGTTGTACTGGTGTTCCGTCCGCCCGTCTAAATCCCCTACGGCCCCATCTTGCAAGACCTCCATGTACTGTCGTAGTCATGTAAGCTGAGTCTGTGTAGATTGTCACTGCACACCCCTTTGCTGCGTGTAGGGCTTCTATGAGCGCAACCAGTTCTGCTGCCTGTGCGGAGTAATGCGACGGGAGGCGGTACTGTACTAGTGTTTCAAACTCACCTTCTTCTAATCTCACTACCGCCATCCCAACGTGTTTTTCTCCTGTGTCCACATCAATTGATGCAGACCCATCCACAAAGTACACTTCCCCCTCATTCAGGGCGTTTTCACATACCACTGTACCCTCTCCACCTTCTCCTGTGTGGGTTGTGCAGTCGTGATTTTGCATATCCTCCAATGTGCACGCTTCTGTAATGAATGTGGCCGGGTTCACTGTTTTACATCTCACTATGTGAATATTGGCGCTGGACAATATGATTTCATATGCTGTTGCCCGCTGTGTGGTCAGTGTGCTTTTTGATCTTTCAAGTATTGCAAATAATGAGTGCTCCACGAATAATGTCACCGGGCACCCCATTACTATTGTGGCACTTTTCTCAATCGCGAATGCGGCTGCTGCGAGCGATTGTTCGCACGCGAAATGACCCTGCATCACGGCATCCAAAGTACCACTATAGTACGCCAGGGGTTTGTGTCCTAAGGATGTTTTTTGTGTCAGTACTGCTGTCATAAGCGTTCCCTTACAATGGGAAAATAAGTAAAATTCGTGTCCATAATCGGGGTTTGCTAGTACTGGAGCGCTTGAAATTAGCTCTTTCAGCGATCGAAACGATATGCTCATTTCTTCTGACCATTTTATTTTCTCATTCTCCTGTTGTGCTTCTTTGAGTGCTTGTAGGAGGGGCCTGGTGTATGCTGCATAGTCTAGTATCCATGCTCGGCAATAATTGCACATTCCCAAAAATTTCTGCATATCTTTCACTGTTGTGGGCTCTCCTACTGATCTTATTGCCTCCACTCTGTCAGGAATTATTCTCTTTCCGTCTTTTGATATGAGCTGTCCCAGGTATAGGACCTCAGTCAGGCAGTATTGTAACTTCTCCTTGTCTACCTTGTATCCTTTGTTGGCTAGTAAAGTTAAGAGCGTTGTTGAATCCTCTCTACATGTTGCTTCGTCTTGTGCACACACCAATAAATCATCTACGTACTGAATAACCGTACTCTCTACTGATAGGTTTCCCAAGTCTTCATGCAATATGCGGTTGAATATGCTTGGGCTTTCACAGTATCCCTGTGGCAGTCTGCAGTGTTCGTATCTTGTTCCCCCTAGTGTGAACGCTGTAAGGTATCTGCTCTCTTCAGCCAGGGGTATTGAGAAAAATGCGTTTTTCAAGTTCACTACTGTAAAATGTGATGCTGCTTTTGGGATACTGCATAGTATGGATGCAGGGTTCGGGACTAGAGGGAACTCCTTCTGAATTACATCATTGAGGGGGCGTAAGTCCTGTATCATCCTCCAAGATCCCCCTTTCGCTTTTTTGATTGGATAAATACATGTGTTACATGGTGAGTTTGAAGGCACTATTATCCCTTGTACTAGTAGTGCATTTATCCCTTGTACTAGTAGTGCATTTAGGGTAGGATAGCTCCTTGCTTTAGTTTTATTATCACAGGTTGTACTCCGTGCAATAGCCCTACATCATGGGGGCCTGTTGTCCATAATTTGTTTGGCACGAGCCTCATGTCGTCCTCAAAAAATGACGGTGGTGTTCCTACCACTGCCATCAATTGGACGGGGATCTCCCTGGCTTGGATCAAAATATCACATGGCATCGCTATTTCCATTACTATCTCACCATCCCCTTCTGTGTCTGAAAAGAGGTCCTCATCTGTTACCTCGCGTAGGGCAAGGTTTGGGTTTGTGCACAGTACTGTTCGCCATTCACATCCTTCTCTGTCCATTCCAATTACAGCGATCCGTTTTGTTGATACCTGCACAGCGTGCAAATCCAACGACACCACTGATCCTGGTGCTGCGTTTGGACTCACTATGGGGCGGAAGAGGAACTCTGCTGGAATCCTCCAATCCATGCTTTTTAGCTCTGGAACTATGAGGGCCAGAATCTTTAGCCCCTCAATAAATACTTCTTCATTTTGTGGCAGCCCTCGTATTTCCTGTGTGGTTGTGTGTGCTTGTACTACCAACATTGCACGCAAGGGGCATATCCCGGGGGTAGAACACACTATTCCTCCTTCAGTAAATGATATGGTCATGTTAAGTTTACTCATCAGATCCCTCCCCAACAAGTTTATCGGGGACTGTTCGTAATATAGTAAGGGGGCCTTTACCGTCTTGCCCCCCACTGTTACATCCAAAACTTCTGTGTAAGGAACTTCAATTACAGCCCCAGAGAACCCCTGCGTCTCTAACTTCCTGTTAGATAACGGGAATCGGCCCTCTCTAACACATGATTTCTCCGCTCCCGAATCAACCATGAATATGAACTGCTTGTCTCCTATCTGCGCCCCTACCAATGGTTCCTCTGCTGCACTGTAGGTGGTGGATAGAACTGGACACGCAAGTTTTCTCTGTGGGCTGTCCTATGCGGGGTGTCTCATTGCCCCCCCTTCATTAAATATATTTCCTGAGACCACTGACATGCCGTTGTACGGTGCTGGGGCGGGGGCCCCGTTTGCTGTTGTCGCGAAAGGGTTACCTGGCATATATTGCATACTGTCATTGTTTTGTGGGTGGTTCTGTGTTCTGTACTGGGGTCCCTGTGGCTGGCCCGTGATACCCTGGCCTGGGTCTCTCTGCTGCTGCTGCTGTCCCATCGGAAGGCCATATGGGCTTCCTGGGTGGGGGTGTCCATACTGTTCTACCCCCTGGAACCCATTGTTTTGTCTACCTCTGCATTCCCTGGAGTAATGTCCCCATCGTCCACAGTTCCAACAACTCCCCTGGGGGCCCCTGGGACCTTGCCATCCATTTCCTCCCATTCCCCCGTTCCCCTGTGGTCCACCTCCTCTTCGGCCCCTATACCCACCTCGTCCCCCTCGAGGGGTCCACTCTTGCCACTGCGGACCTCCACCTTGCTCCTGCTCGTTCCACTGCCGCTGTCCTGCTCCCGCCCAATTAGCTGCCATCCTTCCTTGTATTGCTATCAGCCCCTCCTCCTCATCTTCTCCCTCCCTGCTATGTGGCAGTGCAGCTACTGCCGCTGTGACCTTCACCAATTTTGTCTGCACTAACTTTGCTTCGTCTGCCAATCTCTTCTGAGCTACCTCCCTCTCCCTTTCCTTTATTCGTTTGCAATGGTGAACTATTATGCTCTGAATTTCTGGCCATCCCTTTGCTTCAATACCTGCTATTTTGTCGAGCGCTTTCTGCACTTCCTTTGGGAGCCCTCTTTTTATAATGAAGTAAAACAAAGAGGTCGATTGATACCAAGGCGTACCCGTTTCCGCTCTCCACATCTCTTGGACCCGAAAAATGTAATCCATAGCCTCCTCCCCGTCATTCATTGTACACTGCATCACTGACTGTAAGTCGGGTGTATCTGGAAATGTTTCGCGTAGGGCGTCCCACACCCTAGCCCTCACTGTGTTAAAGGAGGCCCCATCATGGCGGTCACAATCTAATGTAACTCCTGGGAAACCAGCTTTAACCCTTACTCTTTCAGCCTGATCGCCCACCACTGATACGAGCAGACTTTTCACATCTCCTACAGCTAGGGGTACCCCTGCAGTATGTTTTTCGAAGGCGTATATCCATTTACTTGCCCCTCCTGATAACGGGGGCAATAGCTTTAATAAGTTGGCTTTGTCCATTTGTGCCCATGTGCCCTCCTCCTCTGTGTATCAATGGGAGCTGTAGCTTTCCTTTCGTTGCGGCACCCGGACCTGATGGAGGTGCTGATGTCCCTAGTGATGCCATTTTACCCACTCTGTTCCTCAATCGCCCCGTCCACTCATCATCCAGGGTTCTCATTGAACATGGACCATCCTCCCCTTCACTTCCCCCTCCTATTGCCATACTCAACCTGTCGCTTTCGTCTAGCTCCTCTCTAATATCACATAGTAATTCCTCTCTAATTCCTCCAAGCCTTTCTTCGTTACCACCATCTTCCTCTCGGGTCCCCACCTCTATTATTCGCGTTGGTTCTTCCTCGATCCTAAACAGGATCTCGCCCTTTTTCCACCCCTCTTCGGGCCTTCTGCTTTCACCTGATGCTCTAGACATCCGCCCTGTTCTACTTGCATCCAGTGCTGTTCGTTCGCATATGTCCTTTATCCTTGAGAGCTCATCTTTTGCTATCGACAGTCTTGATTCCAGGTCATCTGTGAGTTTCTCTATGTCTACTCTGTGTGTGCCTGCCTGCGTTCGCTCCCTCGTGCTTTCATATGGCAGAGGTGCCGTGGGCCTGTGGGGTGTAGTAGCTGTCGGGGGTGGTACATAGGTTGGATCACTGTATCCTTCTGCGGGTACTGGCTTTTTTAGTATCGGGTACAGACTTATTACCTCTATGGGTGGTGCTACACTTGGCAATTCTTTGACATCTCTCTGTATCATCAGTGGATTGTCAGTAGTGGATGGGAGATCAGGATTTACTACTGGTGCTTTAGGCGGTGGTATCTCTTCAAATAACCTCCAAAGATCTAATATTTCCCTTCTATTTTGCAACTGTTTCCCTTTATACTTCAAGAAAATGCATGTGACCACCATATCTAGAACGCTTTTATCAAATGACCCTCCCTCTGGCCATATCTGGGGTAGCCCCTCTCCCTTCAACTCAGTTACCCATTGGTCGTGATATTTCTTAATCCGCTCCGCGTACCCTGGAAGACTTTTGCACATATGTGATAAGGGTGTTTCAGCCCCCATTTCCGTGCCCTCCTAGTGTTTATTTGTCTCTGTGTGTTTGCAACTGCAATATCAAAATACTACCACTATTATTGTCCGTATTCTACTTCACATTCAATGTTATGCTCAGTTGGGCTTTCACTCCCTTGACTGCTCAATACAAAAACTGACCGTACACAATTTCTACTTTGTTCTCTTTGGGGGACACATACAAGAGCAACCCGTCATTTATTTTGACAACATCAACTCGGAAATGAAAAGGCACCCACTCACGTCACTGTATCAGCGTTGCCTTTAAAAGTTTTATCCGGTCACACTTACCATGACCATTTAGCAATTATACATTTATAGCCGTTTTACACACTCGCAACATTAAAGCCGTCCTCTGACACATACGAGGTGCACACACCTCCTGGTAGCATTCAATTCACCATTCGAGCTGCCCTCCCTTTACTCCCTAGCCGGCTGACCCTGTCGGTCTTACTTAGATAAATGGATGCGCATACACATATATCAATAGGTTTTAACCTGCTCTCCCCCCTTTTAGTAGGCCCCCTTTTTTCTCTTTCTGTCTTCCCAAGTTCGTGCTAATCGTGCTTTTTTATTCTCCCCCTACCCTTAAAGAAAAAGGAAAGAAAGAAGTAATAGCGATCACTAATATATTCTCAGTGTCCCCTTTTGCTGAACACTTTTATCTTGTATTTCACTTCGTCATATAATCCCAGTACTAGTCAATATAGCACTATGCGGCGCCGCCTTCCACCCCCTTTCGGAGCTAGGTTCCCGTCACTCTTATCTCTTATTCACCTCGTAATCCTAATGGCCATATGCAAAGAAAAAGCAAGAAAAGTTCAAGATGATCCTTAGTAGATCCGTGTACCCCCTCTTCGTTTCCTGTCCTACACTTCACTCCCCGCTCCCTTTAAGATCGCTCGCACTCAGTACTCACGTGTCCGTCTTGAACCGATAGTCTCCGAAACTGGGTCCGTCCAGGCAGTGTCGCCGTCAGCTCAACAGTCAGCCCCGGCTCCGGCGAGCGGTACTCAAAGGGGATTTTTCAACCGGGATCCCGTACCCCCTCTCTATTGAGTGCGCACTTCTTAGTGTACCGGTCGCCGTTGGCGGGCAACCTTCCGGAGCCGGCTCACCGTGCGTATCCCTTTTCGACCGGAGATTCTCGTGCCAAAAAGGAGACGGTTATAACGAGTTTAGGAAGAAATAAAATCACGCTATCGGGGTCACCACTGAAGGCAAGCGTCCCCAAACAGCACGATCCTCCCCGCAATGAGAGACAATGAAGGACTCTCCCAAAATGGGAATAAGGCCAAGACAGAGTGCGGGTGAGCGTAAATGGGAGTTTATCAATCAGAATTGGGCATGCAAAGAACTCTGCAAAACTCCGAGAGCGCTCTGTCTGACAATAGCAAAGACAGGCGTATTTATTTACAAAAAACGTCATAAGAACCTACATACTATAGGGGGCACAAGTTCATGGGGATTGGGTGGCGACGACTAACTATAGGTGCTGCTGTGGTGTGGTTGGCTTTGGCTGGAAGACGTCACTGGGCAGCCTCGTGGGTTGGGCTGGGCCTGGCAGGGTGGCAGGGTTCATCCAGGCGGTGTTGTGGGGCCATCGCGGCCCGTGGCAGAGATGAATGTCTTTTCCTGACTTCTTAGCCCTAGGCCATGCACACTGCAGTCATTCAAGCATTTGTGGTATTATCTTCTTCAGTAAATCTTTCAATAGGTTATACAACAGGTTAATGCAACACAGGAGGAATGTACCTTGTGAGAGGACTTGAGGTAATACGTCAGGGCATGGTTACCAGTGTCCTGTTGACCGGGGCCATAGGTCGAGGGGTAAGCTTCAGGGCCTGGGACGGGCGGTACGGGTCTTCGTGCCTTGTTAGAAGTCGTTATGGATGTTCCGCTGTGTGTTGTCAGAGTGTTGGGTGTCCTGATTGCACAGGACCATAAGTCTGAGATGGTCCGGTGGGTTTTGAGGTTTACGAGGGGGCGCGTGTGTTCGAGCAGAGGTTTACTGCTGTGCTGTAAATAATGCATGTGGCAGGTGGTGGCCTTGGGTGCTACAGAGGGGGTTACAAGTCTTTGAAGCGGCTCCAGTCTGGTTGGGGGAGGTGACGCAGCGCGGCGCGGTCTCTGCTCTCATGCCTTGGCAGTCTCCGTAGGGTGGGAGGGGGAATGGCCTTGTACGTATTTCACAAAGGTATCTCCCTCGTGTGTTGCCGACTTAGGTAAAAACATCACGAACATTTGAATACTATATAATACTTATTCAAGAACAAAATATAAAACATGCATTTAACCTTTGCTGGGTGTGTCTCGATTATATCCAGTCTGAGCAACTTATTCATACATTATGTTTTACCAAGTACAGTATTTAGTTATATGCATATATATATTTGCAGTAAGTGAGGTAGAGTTAGGATTGGTGGAGAACATAGAAAGTGACCCGCCATTTGTTCATAACGGCGGTGGTGCATTGGGGCCTGGACGCGCACATATGACATGCGCCTTCCCATGCATTCTTCTCATGGGCCCTTGGTAGGGTTACATTTATTTTCTTATGTTCTCTAGCAGCATTAGTTCAGTTATGGCACAAGCCCATGGGGTGTAAGGTTTCCAGTCATACACGTAACGGCCATATTCCTGATGTGTGCCGTTATCGTTAGTACCCAACTGTAATGGTATATGTTCACCATCGCTTATCTCATGGGAGCATGATCTCTTGTAGTTATACATCTTACAGGCTTTTGTAATATAAGGGATTTTATGGAAGAAAAGCATCCTTTGCAAGTAGTCTCAACATTCATGTACAAAGAGTGTTTGTCATACAATGACCAGTTTGCTGTTCTTTTCATTTGCCTAGGCCTGCTGCCCGGGTCATGCTGGGAACGATGATACACTGGGGGAGGTGAACTGTTACAATGTTAGTGTATTACACTAGCTCATGTCCGTCTTGTTCGTGGGAACGTGCTCGCAGCGGATCTGCCAGGGTGCTGCGGCAACAAGGACGACTGAAAACTCTCCAAGGGTGGGGGCCGCGCTACAGCGCGCTGAGCTCACACCATCTTTACCAGACAAAATGGTTTCTAGGCCTAGCTAAATTTTAATACATGTGGGCGATTAATACGTGTGGGCGATGTCTCCAGTGGGTGAACCCTCCACCACCTGGGCCCGGGTGACATGAGGGGACGCCCAAGAGAGCCATAGTCCTCACCTGGGGAGGAAGCGCAGGCGAAGGGGGTCTTTTTGGACCAGTCCTCCCCTACACTGGCAGCAGGACCTGCTGGATATGCCCGATACAGACCCATGCCAAGGCCCTGCCCAAGATGCCATGTCTTGGAGAACCAGCAGAATGCCCAGGTCAGCTCTAGATAACATAAGGAAAGAAGCACCGGCTGGAAAGGTATAGAGCTACACATACCTGTAGCAAAGGCTTTGTAAGACATAGGAATGGCACAGAGCAGGATCGGGAGAGGCTTAAACAGTCACTAGTATACTTCAGGGAACAGGATATAGACTGAAATGCAGGTGTCTGAGAAAGGTGAAAACCTAAACTGTGAAAATGCAATCTTAGAGGACCCTAAACTTGAACTGTCATAAACCGGCAGCTAGCATGGAAAGTAAAGCACCACGGGTCCTTCAGTGCAGGAGGGTGACGTCACAGATGCTCTCTGTATCTTTCCAAAACGCAAAATAAGGGAGGTCTTGCACTATCGTACTCTAAAATAGCAGTAAACAAGGTGCAATACACACATGAGGACATACATGAAGATAGCGGGCCTGGGATGAAAGGTTTGCTAGAGCGCCACACTGGCAAACTGCAAAGCTCACCAACTCGCACACTAAACACTACGAACAAGCAAAGGCATGTAACATCACCCGACATATGGTGAGGAAAGGAAGGCACCGGGTGGAGGAGATTGCCCTCCAGAAGCCGAAGAAAACTGCTGGACAGAAAACAGGGCAGAAAAAAGAAAAGAGAATGGCGCCGCCGCAAAGCACAACTTGAGTCTGTACATGTGTATTAACCTAGATGACCCAGGGACTCGAAACATAGCTATTGACAAATCCAGAAGCAGGCACCTGGGCATAGGGAGCCAACAGATACATGTTCTGGCACTGCCCAGCTGGCACAGGAAGCTAAGAATTGCCATCTCAAAGGGCTGCTCAGGAGCTCTTGGGGCCTGGGAGGCATATCAGAAGGGAGCACTGCAGTGCTAAATAGGGAAACATGTCTGTGCACAACATAAGAACAATGGTCAGGGGACAGGTAGTGATTACCTGGACCCATTTCCGGGTGTGGGGATTGGGCAGCCAGTAGGGTCCTAGTCTTTGCAGTTCTGGAAGTAGGGTAATTCTGACCAAATGGTATATGCAGGAGCCTGTCAACAGGATTTCAACGAATTCAATGAATTGTAAATGCCCAACAATGTTGCTTGGACCGCAGAGCCTGATAGCTTGAGCACAGACTCCTAGCAGCTTGATATCTCTGGAACAGAAGGCCGTGTTCAGATCACTGAGTCGTCATTAATGGTTGCTCGCTTGCGCAATCGATTACTAACCCATGTCTTTTATACCCTCTGCAGGTGGCCTGTAATTGTCTACCTGCTTACAGTGGTGATGGAAAGAAGAGGTGTGAGCCCATCAACATTTGCAAAGAGGTTTGCCACCCGCCCTTAATTTCCATTATAATGTTAGACTGTGAACTCTCAATGTGTTGTTAACTTACTGTACGCATCTATGTCTCACCTCTACTCCTCTTTTTCAAGGTTGACGCACTTACCATACCTTGCTCACACATTTTAGGCCTAGCTCAGTAGATCGATCAATTAAGTTTGCTATTTGGAGGTCCATCTAGCGTTGGGCAACTAAATATTTGCTAATGGTCTTCCCGTTGAAACTTGAATTGAGACTGATTCCATGAAGTGCCAGTGAGTCCTTAAATGTGAGTAGGTTCTTGTTTATGGCTCCTAGTGTAGAATGGGTATATATTCATAAAAGCAGGTAAAGTGCTTATTCAAGGCCTTTCTCATAATAGCGATAAACCATACATTTCCTGACAGCGTGCATGGCACCGGTTCCGCAGAATCATTGGGGTCATCACACACCATTATTCTCCCAGATACAGGAAGGGACATCACCTGAAAGATGACCAAGGTAACTTCAGAAGCCATGACATCATATCACGATGAATCCCAGTCTTCTAAAAGCTCCCTGGTGACCCCTAAACTGCACCCTGCATTTGATTACTTGCTGCACAATAACATAAGGAATCTGTGGAGCTTTCTGATCAGACGTGCTGCACTCAGCCTATAGGTGAGGGTTACAGGCAGTCACACCAGTCAAGGACCCTATACTAGGGTAACCCACACCACTGTCAGGTGCTAGAGAATCCATTCTTGCGGGAGATGCTACACCCCGTACACCCCTGCCAAGCATCCTGCCTGCCACTTATTTATCTTTTGGGGCATTCCATCCAAAGGGAAGTGGATAAAATACTAAACATCAGGTTGGGAAGAAACCCTCATTCGGTGAGCTTGACGCACGCTGAGACATGAAAGACACATGCAAACTCTCCTTACTCTTCAATGTCAAATATTGTAGTTTAGTTTGTTTATTTGTATAGCGCATCAAACCCTGGGGTAACTGGGCACATTAGACTTATGAAGCAACATAGGTTACATAAGGTTGCACATGTAATAGACAGCAGAAGACGATAAATACAATAATTGGCATGAGGGACCAGGTTACAGGATGGTCTGCAACAATGGAGAGCATCAATAGTTACAAAATGGACCGGGTTACAGAGTGGTCCGCGAATATAGATAGCACAGTATTACAGGGTGAGGGAGTTTGCAGAAGGCGGATGACAGGCTATTGCTGAGTCATTAACAGAGCCTTCACCTTAGCTCTGAACGACCAAAACGAGAAGTCAGCTCTTATTTCCATGTGAAGTGCATTCCAGCATTTAGCTGCTAACACAGGGAAGCTTTGTCCCCCTGATGTTTTCAGGTTAAACTTCAGAATGTTTAGTTGGTGCAGATAAGGGGATCTGGTCGGTCTGGATGTGCTTTGTCTGGTGAATTTGTCTGATAAGTAACGTGGGGCTGTCAGGGAGAGGCATTTGTGTGTAATGACGAGTGAACGTAGTTTGATTCTGTCACGGATAGGAAGCCAGTGAACTTCCTTTCTGATGGTGGTGATGTGGGCCTTGCGGGGAAGATTAAGGGCACATCTGAGGGCGTTGTTCTGCAGGACCTGTAATCTGCTCATATTGTGATTAGTGGAACCAAGGAAGAGAGTGTTGCAATAATCCAATCTGGACAGTATCAGTGTGAGGCAACCGTGGGTGGATAAGAATGGTTTACAGACATTGATAAGTTTATTACTATAAGCAGTGGAAGAGATAGTGGCGTTTATTTGTTTTTTAAGTCAGAGTGTGGAGTCGAGGTACACACCAAGCGTTTTGACTTCTTGTGAGACTTTTATAATGTTGCCTTCATTGGTGAAGGACTGGTACCTGGGGGCGTGTTTGTTAAGACGGGCCTGGGAACCGACGATAAGCAGTTCCGTCTTGTCGTCATTTAAGCAAAGGCTGTGGGTAGCCATCCATACTTGGATTTCATTTAGTTTTACAACATCTTTCTCATAGCACCCGGTGAGTGTGATGAGGACCTGGGTATCGTCAGCATAGTTTGTATATGTGACACCCAGGTCATCAAGGCGGTCAAAGAGGAGCTCGGTAAAGATGTTGTAAAACGTAGGGGAAATACAAGATCCTTGGTGGACTCCACATTGGATTGGGACTTGGTCGGCCGCAGCAGTGGGGGCGAAGACCCTGGTCGTTCTGTTGGACAGGAAGGACCAAATCCAATTGGTGGCATTCTGGGCGAATGTGGCAGCCGAGGAGAGGTGTTTGGTCAGAATTTGATGGTCGACCAAGTCGAAGTCTGCAGACAGATCCAACAAGAGCAAGATGGCCAAATTGCCCTTGTCTTTAGCTTCATCCATTTGGATTTTTAGGTCGAGGAGGGCTGTTTCAGTCCCATGCCTGGGTCTAAAGCCAGATTGTCACAGGCCTAAGAGGTTGTTGTCTTCCAAATGCCGTTGTATTTAGATGTATGCCACTCTGTCATGTATTTTCAGGAGAAAAGGGATAGTCGTAATGGGTCTATAGTTGGTTGGTATATTGGGGTCTAGGTTAGGTTTTTTGAGAAGAGGTATGGCCCATGCTTCTTTGAGGTTGTTGGGGACAGATGAGTTCTTAAATGATGAATTGATCAGGGTGGTGATGAAAGGAGCTAGGTCTTTAGCCCCATCCTTGATAACCGAGGCAGGGCACAGGTCACCTTGACAATTAGAAGGTTTGAGGCTAGCAATTGTTACTTCGTCCTCTGTGACTGGAGAGAAGTGGAAAGGGTGGCAGTTGGGTTGGGGAGAGCTATGTTTATTGCAAGAGTGGTCTTTGGAGGCAAGGTTGGCTTTCTTGGATTCTATCTTGGCTTGTAAGAGAGCTATTTTGTTTGAGAGAGCTTGCTGGATGTTATTACACCAAGCTTTATCCTTGATGCAGTCATCAGTGGGGGGCACTGGTGATTCCAATTCTCTTAGGATAGAGAATAGCTCTTTCGTGCCAGATTTGGCATTGTGAATTCTTTTTTGGCGTTCGTAATGGCAGCTCTGTAGGTGGCGGCTGCGGTGGAGGAGCTTTCTTTAGTGGAGAGAGAAGGGGCTTTTCTCCAGCTGGTTTCAGCTGATGTTTTGATATTACGAAGTGCTTTTAATTCTGCTCAGAACCATGTGTTCCGGTGGGCAGTTGGTTTAACTTTTATTAATTTAAGTGGTGCTATTTGGGTTAGAGCTTGTTCCAAAGTGTCGTTATAGAGTTTGACTAGGGAGGTTGTGTTTGAGTTCGTGGTGGTGTGATCAGTGTTGGTGATCGGATGTAGTAAGGGTCTTAGATTCTCTATGGTAATATTATGTTCGTTCTTAGCTATAGTTTGTGGTGCAGTGGTTGTGGCAGCACTTTTTAGCGTATCTTTAGGTATGGTGAAGGTGATAAAGTGGTGGTCTGTCCAGGTGCATGGTGTGATGTCAGTCAAGGAGATGTCACAGTTGACGTCGTCCAACCAGTCCAAAGTTCTACTTTTGGAATGTGTAGGCTTATTAATGCTTTGTGTGAGACATAGTTGAGTGATAGTATCATTAAGCAGGGAGGCGTTCGCATCGTTAGGGTAGTGAAGGCCAAGGTTGACGTCGTCCATTAACATAATTAGTGAACCTGGTTTTGTGTTAGATGTCAGTAGATGGGAGATGTCCTCCTCAAAGGAGGTGATGGCACCTGAGGGTCTGTAAATAAGGTGAAGTAGTGTAGTTCGGGTATTAGATAGTGGGAGTTTAATAGATAGAAGTTCAGCAGAATGTAGACCTGGATAGGCAACTTCTCTGATGTTCAGATTGGATATCGCAATGACGGCCACACCGCCCCCAATCCCGAACTTTCTATCCGTCCGGAAGATAGAGTAGTTATCTGGTATGGCAATTGAGAGTGCAGGACCATCAGTGGGATGTAGCCATGTTTCCGTAATTGCGAGGAAGTCCAGGTGATTGGACATGATCAGGTCAGCAATATCGGGGGTGTCAGCTACTAGGGATCGAGCGTTGATGAGAGCGTCCTTGATTGTCGTAATGGCAGGTGTCACTGAGTCTCCTAGTGGGAGATCAGGTGACGTGGAGAGACTATGGTCATTAAGAGTGTCAGTATGTGCCGCTGGGGGACTGGGCGGCAGCAAGTTGTTGTCCCTGGTGTCCAAGGTGAGAGTCCTAGGAGCCTTAGGCTTGAGACTGGTACAATAACCTAGTCTTGCATTTCTCAGGTGTGTGGGACATGGGACACAAGGATTGTAGTCATTAAGAGTGCTGGAGCGAGAACCTAGTCTTGCGTACTTGTACTTACAGCACCCCCTCTCAATATCTGACTATCTGTAGTCGTAACTGGAATCTTTGGTGTTTTGATTCTGTAATGTTTTCTCTTAATTTTTTCTGTGTTCTAACAATGTTCCTTCTAATTCTGTCAAAACTATCCTACTCTTTCCCTAACTCTTACTCTACTAACTAAGAACACAGGATTTTCCAATCTAAATTCATTGAATAGACCTTATCTAAAGAGTTGTTTTCTCCTGAAGAAGTGCAGTGAAGTAAGTCCGAATCTTCGGTTCTCCCTAAGTTAATTTTTATTTTTTACAAATGCTTCTGATGTCACACTACCTTTTTTTGAAGATTTACCTTCAGGGCTGCGTCACATGCCTGCAGCTTTCAATTGTCACTTGATTTGTCCGTGCCTCAGAAAAACCTCCCAGGTGTGGTGGTGTCCAGCTGCACGGGGCAACTCTGCAGCATGCCGCATGCAGACATACAGGTCCTTTCCGTGAGCCCAAGCACACCCATGTACGCCTCAAACTCTAAGCGGTTCTTTGTTCCTAAACCATGCAGATTAGAAGCTGCTGCTGGGCTTGTGCACATTACAGTTTTCTACTTCCTGTTTTTCTTTTCAATCCGAAACGGTAATAATAGAAATGTCCTGATCAGTCACCACAGCATCTTCTCTAAAGATCCTGCAACTTCCTTCTTTTTTCAAGTACCTTGTGACCTTTAAATTAATCAAATGAACTTATAATTTGAGAAACAGCAAATAAAGATATATGGATCAGGTGACATGACCACTGGAGATGGTTGCAAGGGGTCAAAGAGCTGCATGCACAGCATTGGCATGGAAGCTTCCTCAAGGGCCCACTGTGAAGCTGGCAAGCTGCTCTTTTGAAATAGGAAACCAGAAGGCGGTCTGAAATACCGCTGCCCATCATGGGCATCAGGAAATAGGCAGTAATCAGAGAGGCACTGCGAAAGAACTAGCCATGCCTGCCCCAGCTTTACTGCACTTGCTTTATCCCTCAGGTAGCTTGAGAACTTTTCCAGTGAACAGTTAAATAGCCCCTCTCTTTGCTCCCTTCTTACACAATCTTGCTCTGGATAAGTCAGCACTATATAACAAGATGATGACCGAAGCTGTAGATAGCCTAGCTCCTCAGAAACTAAGACCAGAAATAAACATTCCATCCAAAAGCTGGTTCACATCAGAAATATGAAACCTGAAAATTAAGAAAAGCAAGACTCTGGGGAAATGGAAGAAATCACTTTCTGCTGATGAGAAACCAATGTATGTATAGCCGCGCCGATAAAGAGCACAAAGAGGTTATCTGCACCGCGAAAAAATACTCCTATGACAATAGAATTAAGACTGCCGCGTCTGACACAAGGGAACTTTTTAAGATCCTAAAAGAAGTGGAAGACCCCTGCCCCATCAACGGCAGTCGTGAAGACTCAGACTGGTGCTTCCGAATTGAAAAGGATATGGGCAGTACGATCTCCATGATCAAAGGGGACATTGAAACCAGGCTTGCCCAATTGAATCCGCCATCGCTCTCTGTTCATGTTCAACACCAGTCACCCCCGATCAATCCTTTTACCTTTCTAGAGGTGACTGAAACAGAAGTTCTGGGTATAAAGCCTACCAGTTGCAGGGGAGATATCGGCCCATTTAAAATAGTGAAAGCTTGTGGCCAGTCACTTGCCCCGCTGATTGCTAAGTTTGTAAATGCATTGTTTAGAGGCATGTCAGACAGTACCCATAGACGTCAAACAAGCATGGATCACTCCTCTTTTGAAGAAGCCTTCATTAGACCCATGTGTAGCAGGCAATTATCACCCGATTACTAAGTCCCACTTCCTTCTGAAGGTTCTGGGCAAAATAGCACATGGACAGATTCAGGCTTTCAGAGTGCACATAGCATACTAGAACATAAGCAATCAGGCTTTCAGAGTGCACATAGCATACTAGACCACAAGCAATCAGGCGTTTCTGAGTGCACATAGCATACTAGACCATAAGCAATCAGGCTTTCAGAGTGCAAATAGCATACTAGACCATAAGCAATCAGGCTTTCAGAGTGCACATAGCATACTAGACCACAAGCAATCAGGCTTTCAGAGTGCAAATAGCATACTAGACCATAAGCAATCAGGCTTTCAGAGTGCACATAGCATACTAGACCACAAGCAATCAGGCTTTCAGAGTGCACATAGCATACTAGACCACAAGCAATCAGGCGTTTCTGAGTGCACATAGCATACTAGACCACAAGCAATCAGGCTTTCAGAGTGCAAATAGCATACTAGACCATAAGCAATCAGGCTTTCAGAGTGCACATAGCATACTAGACCACAAGCAATCAGGCGTTTCTGAGTGCACATAGCATACTAGACCACAAGCAATCAGGCTTTCAGAGTGCAAATAGCATACTAGACCATAAGCAATCAGGCTTTCAGAGTGCACATAGCATACTAGACCATAAGCAATCAGGCTTTCAGAGTGCACATAGCATACTAGACCATAAGCAATCAGGCTTTCAGAGTGCACATAGCATACTAGACCATAAGCAATCAGGCTTTCAGAGTGCACATAGCATACTAGAACATAAACAATCAGGCTTTCAGAGTGCACATAGCATACTAGACCATAAGCAATCAGGCTTTCAGAGTGCAAATAGCATACTAGACCATAAGCAATCAGGCTTTCAGAGTGCACATAGCATACTAGACCACAAGCAATCAGGCTTTCAGAGTGCAAATAGCATACTAGACCATAAGCAATCAGGCTTTCAGAGTGCACATAGCATACTAGACCACAAGCAATCAGGCTTTCAGAGTGCAAATAGCATACTAGACCATAAGCAATCAGGCTTTCAGAGGGCACATAGCATACTAGAACATAAACAATCAGGCTTTCAGAGTGCACATAGCATACTAGACCATAAGCAATCAGGCGTTTCTGAGTGCACATGGCATACTAGACCATAAGCAATCAGGCTTTCAGAGTGCACATAGCATACTAGACCACAAGCAATCAGGCGTTTCTGAGTGCACATAGCATACTAGACCACAAGCAATCAGGCGTTTCTGAGTGCACATAGCATACTAGACCATAAGCAATCAGGCTTTCAGAGTGCACATAGCATACTAGACCATAAGCAATCAGGCTTTCAGAGTGCACATAGCATACTAGACCACAAGCAATCAGGCGTTTCTGAGTGCACATAGCATACTAGACCACAAGCAATCAGGCGTTTCTGAGTGCACATAGCATACTAGACCATAAGCAATCAGGCTTTCAGAGTGCACATAGCATACTAGACCACAAGCAATCAGGCTTTCAGAGTGCACATAGCATACTAGACCATAAGCAATCAGGCGTTTCTGAGTGCACATAGCATACTAGACCATAAGCAATCAGGCTTTCAGAGTGCGCATAGCATACTAGACCATAAGCAATCAGGCTTTCAGAGTGCGCATAGCATACTAGACCATAAGCAATCAGGCTTTCAGAGTGCGCATAGCATACTAGACCATAAGCAATCAGGCTTTCAGAGTGCACATAGCATACTAGACCATAAGCAATCAGGCTTTCAGAGTGCACATAGCATACTAGACCACAAGCAATCAGGCGTTTCTGAGTGCACATAGCATACTAGACCACAAGCAATCAGGCGTTTCTGAGTGCACATAGCATACTAGACCATAAGCAATCAGGCTTTCAGAGTGCACATAGCATACTAGACCACAAGCAATCAGGCTTTCAGAGTGCACATAGCATACTAGACCACAAGCAATCAGGCGTTTCTGAGTGCACATAGCATACTAGACCACAAGCAATCAGGCGTTTCTGAGTGCACATAGCATACTAGACCATAAGCAATCAGGCTTTCAGAGTGCGCATAGCATACTAGACCATAAGCAATCAGGCTTTCAGAGGGCACATAGCATACTAGACCACAAGCAATCAGGCGTTTCTGAGTGCACATAGCATACTAGACCATAAGCAATCAGGCTTTCAGAGTGCACATAGCATACTAGACCATAAGCAATCAGGCGTTTCTGAGTGCACATAGCATACTAGACCATAAGCAATCAGGCGTTTCTGAGTGCACATAGCATACTAGACCATAAGCAATCAGGCATTCAGAGTGCAGATAGCATACTAGAACATAAACAATCAGGCTTTCAGAGTGCACATGGCATACTAGACCATAAGCAATCAGGCTTTCAGAGTGCACATAGCATACTAGACCATAAGCAATCAGGCGTTTCTGAGTGCACATAGCATACTAGACCATAAGCAATCAGGCTTTCAGAGGGCACATAGCATACTAGACCACAAGCAATCAGGCGTTTCTGAGTGCACATAGCATACTAGACCATAAGCAATCAGGCTTTCAGAGTGCACATAGCATACTAGAACATAAACAATCAGGCTTTCAGAGTGCGCATAGCATACTAGACCATAAGCAATCAGGCTTTCAGAGGGCGCATAGCATACTAGACCATAAGCAATCAGGCTTTCAGAGTGCACATAGCATACTAGACCACAAGCAATCAGGCTTTCAGAGTGCACATAGCATACTAGACCATAAGCAATCAGGCGTTTCTGAGTGCACATAGCATACTAGACCATAAGCAATCAGGCGTTTCTGAGTGCACATAGCATACTAGACCATAAGCAATCAGGCTTTCAGAGGGCACATAGCATACTAGACCACAAGCAATCAGGCGTTTCTGAGTGCACATAGCATACTAGACCATAAGCAATCAGGCGTTTCTGAGTGCACATAGCATACTAGACCATAAGCAATCAGGCTTTCAGAGGGCGCATAGCATACTAGACCATAAGCAATCAGGCTTTCAGAGGGCGCATAGCATACTAGACCATAAGCAATCAGGCTTTCAGAGGGCGCATAGCATACTAGACCATAAGCAATCAGGCTTTCAGAGTGCACATAGCATACTAGACCACAAGCAATCAGGCTTTCAGAGTGCACATAGCATACTAGACCATAAGCAATCAGGCGTTTCTGAGTGCACATAGCATACTAGACCATAAGCAATCAGGCGTTTCTGAGTGCACATAGCATACTAGACCATAAGCAATCAGGCTTTCAGAGGGCACATAGCATACTAGACCACAAGCAATCAGGCGTTTCTGAGTGCACATAGCATACTAGACCATAAGCAATCAGGCGTTTCTGAGTGCACATAGCATACTAGACCATAAGCAATCAGGCTTTCAGAGTGCACATAGCATACTAGACCATAAGCAATCAGGCTTTCAGAGGGCACATAGCATACTAGACCATAAGCAATCAGGCTTTCAGAGTGCGCATAGCATACTAGACCATAAGCAATCAGGCTTTCAGAGTGCACATAGCATACTAGACCATAAGCAATCAGGCTTTCAGAGTGCACATAGCATACTAGACCATAAGCAATCAGGCTTTCAGAGTGCACATAGCATACTAGACCATAAGCAATCAGGCTTTCAGAGTGCACATAGCATACTAGACCATAAGCAATCAGGCTTTCAGAGTGCACATAGCATACTAGACCATAAGCAATCAGGCTTTCAGAGTGCGCATTGCACCAAGTCCACCCTTCTGGACCTTAAGACTAACATCTTACAATATATATGGATGAGGGTAAAACATCTCTGCTGACCTGGTAGATCATTCCATCTTAGCCAGCAAACTGCTAGAGCGAGCCTTTTTCTCTAATGAAGCGGTCAGCTGGGTACCATCATTTTTGTCAGACCGGACTCATGTCAGAAGGATTGGCCCACAAGTGCGGAGTGCCACAAGGCTCGTGCCCATCTCCTGCCCTTTTCAATATATTGATGCTCACACTTTTTGATCAACTTGTGGATGATGGTACCTGCTACGCTAACTATGCTCATGATACTCAGTGTCTCTTTCCACTTTCAGGTGATTACATCAAAGACACTGAGGTCATCAATGCCACGTACAACCAATCCATCTCTGGATGTTTCTTAATGGCCTAGCCCTGAACAACTCTAAAACAAAGATCATAATCCTGGGCACTGGCCGTAAGCTGCGCTATCTTGACCAAGCCTACTCCTCCTTCCAAATGGCTGACTGTCTTCTCCCTCCCCTCAAGAAAGTGAAAACTTTGGTGTTACCATTATTCAAGAGCTCTCACTGAGGGCCCATATCAGCTGCTTAGTGTCAACCACAACGTATTACATCAAACACCTGGCAAATATTACACTGTACCTTGATGCAGCTAGCTGTGCTATCTTATACGGGGGTATCACTGGGAGGCGCTTGGACTAATGTGCCAGTACTTTACCGGGCGCTGAAAAAGTTGAACTTAACCGTTTGCAAGTGGTTCAAAACAATGCAGTGGGGGTTTTAGCGTAAAACTGATCATGTGTCAACAGCTCGGAGAGCGTTACACTGTCTTCACATAGCGAAGAGAGTCATGTTTCGTACTCTTTTCATTGCACACTCCTGCCTGCATGGCAAGAGTCCGTCCTACCTGGCAGCTCAGCTTAAATGGCTACCGGATAGACGCAGCCTTAGATGCAACAACACTGGTTTACTCCATATAGCCAAAGAAGGACTGGCACATGTAAAAAAATGATGTTTTCCATTTTCGACCCCACGCCTATGCAATACCCTTCTGCTCGACCTGATGCTATGCCCTAGTCTTCCCAGTTTCAAACGCAACCTGAAAACCTTCCTTTTTGAATGAAGTATGGCACCTGCCTTGTCTTACCTCCCACTGGCTTTCCTTCCTGAGTTACTGCTTTACATGTTTTGTGTTGTATGTTAGTCTCAGCGCTCCCATGCCTTCGGGATTTTGTTCCAGCGTGTAAGAAATAAAATGAATAAATAAATAAGTCAGTATCGACTCGGAATTCCCCCACTGTTCTCCAAATTCACAAAACTCTTTAAGAATGTCTTTTTCATCTGCCCCTGACCATGGACTAATCTCAATGGATGGTGTGATCAACCTGAGGGAATTCTCACTCCTATTCCCCATGGGTCTTCTGCGCAGGTGGCCAGGGAAAGGCCATCGCTCTTGCATCCCAAACCTGGGGGTGGACAAGCGAGGGAGGATCACCTGTGTGGAGGGTCCTTGGGGACTGGGAGTTGGATGAGACATGGTATCCCCCCTTTCCTACTAATGACCCACCCAACCCCGCCTTCATGGGGTATTATGAGTAAACTCCCCTGACTTCCTCATACTACTGACAGTACTGGGACGAAGAAGAGGCAACCAGGAGTAATTAAGAGTAGGTGCTTTTACCACTCTGCTACTTAATGATGGGCAGGCAGGGCCAATTGTACATTCGCACCTGGACCCTGTTAAAGCTGTTCAAAAAAGCCCAATGAAGTGATATTAGAGAGAGAAGCAGTGGCAGTGAAGGCGGAGAAGCAAAAGAGAGGCCAAGAGAAGCAACAGGGAGCGGGCGTGTGGAGCACACCTGCGGTACAGGGGAGAGCGGCCCGGGAGCCGGGGCTTTGTGGTACCGAATTAACATTGAAAAGGGAGCCGTGCAGGGAGGCTTCCTCTTTTTCTGGTGTTCAAAGTGCTCATTCTCCTGGGGACGGAAGCCGACCCAGGAGTGCCTGAGGGCAGGTGGTGGAGCCCTGAGGTGGAGACCAGAAGGTCAAGAGAACTGTGGCGCAGGAACTTGCAACCAGTGTGTTTTTCTGAAAGCAGAAACCCGGTATGCCAGTGTTTGTTGTTTCGTGCAAGGGTATTTTGTATCGGAGTGGTCGTGTGAATGATGAGACACGTTTTTGAAGGTCTCCGCTCCAAATCCTTGCTAACCAACGAACAATAGAGCGTGTTAATCATTGCACAAGTGTACTTTGTTACGGAGTGGTCGTGTATCCATGAAAGAACATTTACGAAAAGTGCTGGGCACGTTTAAAGGCACACTACAAAGACATACTACAACAAAATGAACTGAATATAACAACAAAGTGATTTAAATGAAAACATTTGACAATTATTGAATGCCCAAACGAATGCAAAGCCTAACAAATATGTCTGCATACTTATTGAATACCGCATTGAAAGACAACTGTTACCTATGAAAATGTCAGGCTGGTAATATCCACATCCAACGCAGGAGCTGCTGAGTCCCACGATCCCACTAAGATGTCTAGCTCACAACTAAACTGAACAGCTGAGTACTAGACACCCCTGGGGGGAAGGGGGAAAAGTGGATAAAATAACAAATCAGACACTGGATCTTCTATCTTCATCCGGTCTCTGCATGAATGAAAATTGTTAAGCATTAAATAATATTACAAAACTAAACAACTATTATTTTATGAATATCAACAATCCTACCTGAATACCCTCTGCAAAAAGCCCAGAGGATGATAATTATTTCTATATATTTTTTTTAGTTTTGAAATAACTCCAACTCTTTTACCCTAAAAGCAAACTTTGGTGGTCATGTTTCATAACTGTGCTGCTGAAAACCAATGAACTGAATGTCATTACAAGTGACTAAACTGATGGAGGTTCCTTGTGGAAATAAATGAACTTGAAGAAAAGAAAATGTGTTTCGAAACAATGTCAATAAAACTGTGAACACAAACTCCACAATGTCTCAAGAAGATGAGTCTTTTGAATGAAGCACACTTGAAAAAATAGTTGAAAACACAGAAATAATCTTTTGTTTTCCTTAAAATGATACTATTTCCTTAATCAGTTCATTCCATTTCATTTACCTCTCTTTATGGAAATAGTTCAACAACCAAAGGAAATACCATTTAATGTTGAGTACAGTTTTAAAGTAAAGTTATTCCTCAAAAACGTCTTTGCATGTAATGAGATGCATTTGGAAGATTCCTCATATAATATGGTAAACAATTCTTATATATTTTCCTCTTTGTTAAAAATACCTTGGCTCAAAAATAAATATCCTTCTTGGTGCTGCTTTTAACTTTAATAGCCTTTAAATATCATGTTTTCATGACTTATTCTCTGATGAATGAGTTTGCCATGTAAAAACACTGGCTTCACAACACAACGTCTTTTAATCCTTGCACTTCAGAGGAGAAAATAACAGAAGATAAGGCTAACTTTGGCAGTTCATTTAGATTAATTACATAAAAAGTACTTAGCTTATTTTTTGCTTTAGAAGACCTCACAGCGTTTTCTTCCACAGGGAAAATTAATTTCTTTAGAGTAGATGTAACTTGAATGAGTTGTCTCTTTTTCTTTTAGTCTTGAAGATATTTTCTTATGAGTTTTCCAAGGCCCAAAACATAGGAGATAAACAGAAACATGACCAGCTCAGGAAACTAAACTAATGAAAGGCAGTTTAGAATGTTGGGAGTCACACCATTGTCAACCTGCCACCCAATCAGAACTCCTGCCTCTGCCCTCCATCTTGGCTTGGGGTATCTGCAGTACTCTGAATATGGAAGTTAAGGCCCAACCATTTTAACAGTGAAAGGACTATATTTAGTTTTTAAACCTATCAATGAAATAAACAAAGAACATAAGGATAATAATTCTTTAATTACCACCTATTTACTATGGAACCTGACAGAAAAGGAACAACACTTTACAATTTAAATAAACACACAGTGTGCCAAACTCAAAATTGAATGAATCTTTAAATGCAAGTTAAATTCATGTATGTTTAATCTACGAATCAATCAAACTTTGGATCGAAGAGACCAATACATATTGAACCTGAAAGATCTTTAGCAATGCAAGTGGACCCAACGTATATTGGACTCCAAAGTGAATGGAACTTTGGAGATGAACTTTAACAAGTGAACCAAAATTAACTACACTTTTTGGCGAAGACATTTTTGTTGTACAAATATATTACTGAAAGTGTATCTTGGGGAAGGGAACCTCCTCTAACTCCAACTCTCTGCTTGGCAAAACTTCTCCAAGCAGAGAGTGGGGTGCTAATCTCTCTCTTCGGCTGGTGCCTCTCTTTAGAACAGCCTCCCTGCCCCTCTCAGACTTGAGCTGGACCGCCTTACGCTCCAGAAACCTCTTAAAAATTCTGCTTTTCTCTACCTCTTTCCCTCTATCCCTTCCCTGCTAATCACCATAATGAATCCCCCAGGTACCAGACCGGTGCCCTCCCCCCCAGCACTGCCCATGTGGGCCCCTTACCGGGTGGCTGTGCATCCCACCTGTGGGATCCCCCCATCCTAGTACTTAGCCAGCGGTTCCTCCCCTGGCACCCTCGGCACTTCCCTCCCAGGCTCTCACCAGCACTTACCCATACCTTCCTCCCACCCCCCTCTTCCGCACTTCTTTTCACAGCACTTGCACGCCCGAATGCCTCAAGACCTAGTAGGACCACGATTGTATATTTCCTGTCTTTTCCCATTATGTATTTTACCTCCCCTTGTTCCCGCCCCACTTTGCCTTGTGGTGCTTTGACATACTGTTTTGTTGTACCGGCACCGAACAAATGCTCAATAAATAAATAAATAAGCCCTGAGGTTTGAACTACTTATTGACTTGAGGACAGAGCCTCAAGATATATTGTGTTTTGAACTGTGTTTTGGAACTTGGGGAAGGGAACCCTGAGTACTGGTTAATACAATATCATCCTGAACTAAAGGCAATCCTCAGACTTTTGTTGAAACTGCTTTATACTTGGGGGAGGGAGGTGAAAGAAATCTGCGAGCTGGACAGCGCTCCAAACTTTGTATTGAACATTGTTTTGTTGGTTGCTGACATCTCTGCACATTGTATGGAGTAGTTGTGAGGGCAAGTATAGGTTTTGGGCACAAACAGGTTCCAAAGTTGAACTCTTGGACTTTGACCTTCCTTAGCTTTATTTAGGTAGGGAAATCCCACCATATTATAGGGCAAGATAGGCCTTTTTCCATCCTCAGCTTTATTGTTAATTCAGAGTCTGTTGGCTGTGTTTTACTCCAAGATCGTTTCACAATACACAGAATGTAACACAGTGCTCTGCTACTGTTAAAAGACCTTGAATTGTAATTGTAATTGTTTATTTATACAGCGCGTATACACAGATGGAGTGCTTGAATAGCGCTCCTCTGCTTTTGAGCTAGATCTGCTCTTTAAACAAAATAAAAATAAAATAAAATGAGCTGTTGAATCGTGAGCCAAATTTGCAATCCTTGAAATAATTATATTACTACTAATGAGGCAGCCTTGCAGATTTCATGAGCATCAGCTGAGGACTCATCAGAGAAGATGTGGGTAAATGTTACCATTTCTCTTCTGTTCTACCTAAACCTCTGGAACACCCAGTCTACTCTCTTTCCATCAATCTGGAAGAGAACTCTCTCGATCTTGGTTCCATCCTGCCCCCTCTACAGGCACTGCTCTTCGTCATATCAACGTATTTCGTACGTCTTCTCATCAGGTGTAGAAATCTTTTCTCTTAATTCTTCCTGATCTGTCCACTGCTTCTGATACAGTGGACCCCCCCAGATTCTTTATTCTCTTGGGATTTCGGGTACTGTTCAGTCCTGGTTCTCTTCTCCTCTCTCTGATCGTCCATCTGCTGTATCGTGGTTGGGAATGCTTCCGCCTCTATACTGATCCACTACGGCACTCCACAAGGCCTTCCTCTTTCTATACTATCCCTCATTCTATTATCCAATCATTTGGTTTTCCTTGTCATTTCTATGTGTATTATGGTTCAGAAGTCCTTGGGTGGAAGGCAATGTTTTATCTTCCCGAGGAGGGTTATCTGGTACCAGGTAGTTGGGCCCTTTTTGTTAATATGTTGTTGGAAGGAGAGAGTGTGGTCTATAGTGATCCCAAGTGATTTAGAGGTTAGGGCCGGGTTAGGTATCACACTGTCAAGGTGCATGTCATTTAGCCACCCCAGATTGGTATCCTGCATAGATGGGCACCCGAGGGGGCGTTCTTCTCCTCCCTGTTGTCTTTATTCTGATGATCTTACTCTACCCCTTTTCTATCTATGGTTCTAAGCAATTCACCTCCTCGTTCCTGTCCCTTCTCTTGGGCGGTTCTTCGTTCACCATTGCTGCTTGAATCTCTCACACCTTCCTACTCTTTCACCTATCCTGCTCCTCTTTCCCTCCGCTCTCTTCTCCCCTTCCTCCTCTCCACTCTCTCTACTTCTTCACACCACCTCCTTGCCACTCTGCCTCCCTCTACATGTCTGTCTCTGCTGCACGACTGGCGTCTTAGCTCCTAACTCCCCCACTCCCTCTTAGCCTCATGCCCTCTTCATACTCGAGCGATGTGTGGGATTTGTGGGAGGTGTAGCAAGAAGGTGCCATTGTATGGCTGCTTGCGTGTTTGACCACCTCATGGCTCTGCGCACCAAGGGTCTATATGGGCCTGCCACCTTCTTGGATTTAGTCAGTATCTTACTCCCAGCCACCCTGATCTCTGATGCCGGCTCTGTACGTTCCTGTTCTGAGGTATAAGAAATTATTTCTTCCATGTGACCTAGATTTTCTGTGGACTGAAATGGAAATAGTTTGTGGTGACTCCCTTCAGCGGCCCTAGCAAACCTGCTTCTTTCTGCCAGTGTATGTGTGTCAATGATACTGCATGGTACATTGAGCCCTTCAAGTTCATGTCCACAAACGGACAGGATGAGCTCTCGAAACATGGGGTTCCAGTAACTTGACCATAGTTATTGGGTTCTTGGGTTCTTGGGTTCTTAGGGACTGGCAGATGACTTAATATGCTAACCATGGCAGAGTTCTAGAGATGAGCCACCCGGTGGGTTGGGAATCTACTGGATCCTCCATATAGTGCCACCCCTGAACGAGGCCTAGTGACAATCCCTGAAAGATGCATATATGCCGAAGAAGTGAAGGATTGCTGAAGGTGTGTGGTGCCGTGCAGCTGTGAAGGATTACTGGAGCGTTGGTGCAGTGGAGCTGTGAAGGATTGCTGGAGCGTTGATGCCTGTAGCTGTGAAGGATTGCTGGAACGTTGGTGCCAGTAGCTGTGAAGGATTGCTGGAGCTTTGGTGCCAGTAGCTGTGAAGGATTGCTGGAGCTTTGGTGCCATGCAGCTGTGAAGGATTGCTGAAGGTGTGTGGTGCCGTGCCGCTGTGAAGGATTGCTGGAGCGTTGCTGCCAGTAGCTGTGAAGGATTGCTGAAGGTGTGTGGTGCCGTGCCGCTGTGAAGGATTGCTGGAGCGTTGGTGCAGTGGAGCTGTGAAGGATTGCTGGAGCGTTGGTGCAGTGGAGCTGTGAAGGATTGCTGGAGCGTTGGTGCCAGTAGCTGTGAAGGATTGCTGGAGCTTTGGTGCCAGTAGCTGTGAAGGATTGCTGGAGCTTTGGTGCCATGCAGCTGTGAAGGATTGCTGAAGGTGTGTGGTGCCGTGCCGCTGTGAAGGATTGCTGGAGCGTTGGTGCAGTGGAGCTGTGAAGGATTGCTGTAGCGTTGGTGCAGTGGAGCTGTGAAGGATTGCTGGAGCGTTGGTGCAGTGGAGCTGTGAAGGATTGCTGGAGCGTTGATGCCAGTAGCTGTGAAGGATTGCTGAAGGTGTGTGGTGCCGTGCCGCTGTGAAGGATGCTGGAGCGTTGGTGCAGTGGAGCTGTGAAGGATTGCTGGAGCGTTGGTGCAGTTGAGCTGTGAAGGATTGCTGGAGCGTTGGTGCCAGTAGCTGTGAAGTATTGCTGGAGCGTTGATGCCAGTAGCTGTGAAGGATTGCTGGAACGTTGGTACCAGTAGCTGTGAAGGATTGCTGGAGCGTTGGTGCCAGTAGCTGTGAAGGACTGCTGGAGTTTTGGTGCCGTGCAGCTTGAAGGATTGCTAGAGCTGTGGTGCTGTGCAGCTGCGAAGGATTGCTGAAGCTTTGGTGTCATGCAGCTACGAAGGATTGCTAAAGGTGTGTGGCACCAAGCGGCTGTGAAGGATTGCTGGAGCATTGGTGCCAGCAGCTGTGAAGGATTGCTGGAGCTTTGGTGCTGTGCAGCTGTGAAGGATTGCTGGAGCTTTGGTGCCATGCAGCTGTGAACAATTGTTGAAGCTTCGGTGCCGTGCAGCTGTGAACAATTGCTGAAGCTTCGGTGCCGTGCAGCTGTGAAGGATTGCTGGAGCTTTCGTGGCAGGCAGCTGTGAAGGATTGCTGGAGCTTTCGTGCAGTGCAGCTGTGACGGATTGCTGGAATGTTGGTGCCATGCAGCTGTGAAGGATTGCTGGAGCTTTGGTGCAGTGCAGCTCTGAAGGATTGCTGGAATGTTGGTGCCATGCAGCTGTGAAGGATTGCTCGAGCTTTGGTGCCATGCAGCTGTGAAGGATTTCTAGAGATTTGGTGCCATGCAGCTATGAAGTATTGCCGGAGCTTTGGTGCCATGCAGCTGTGAAGGATTGCAGGAGCTTTGGTGCCATGCAGCTGTGAAGGATTGCTGGAGTTTTGGTGCCATGCAGCCGTGAAGGATTGCTGGAGCTTTGGTGCCAGACAGCTGTGAAGGATTTCTGGAGCTTTGGTGCCATGCAGCTCTGAAGGATTGCTGGAGCTTTGGTGCTGTGCAGCTGTGAAGGATTGCTGGAGCTTTGGTGCCATGCAGCCGTGAACAATTGCTGAATCTTCGGTGCCGTGCAGCTGTGAAGGATTGCTGGAGCTTTGGTGCTGTGCAGCTGTGAAGGATTGCTGGAGCTTTGGTGACAGGCAGCTGTGAAGGATTGCTGGAGCTTTGGTGCAGTGCAGCTGTGAAGGATTGCTGTAATGTTGGTGCCATGCAGCTGTGAAGGATTGCTGGAGCTTTGACGTCATGCAGCTGTGAAGGATTGCTGGAGATTTGGTGCCATGCAGCTGTGAAGGATTGCAGGAGCTTTGGTGCCATGCAGCTGTGAAGGATTGCAGGAGCTTTGGTGCCATGCAGCTGTGAAGGATTACTGGAGCTTTGGTGCCAGACAGCTGTGAAGGATTTCTGGAGCTTTGGTGCCATGCAGCTCTGAAGGATTTCTGGAGCTTTGGTGCGGTGCAGCTGTGAAGGATTGCTGGAGTTCCGGTGTCATGCAGCTGTGAAGGATTGCTGGAGATTTGGTGCCATGCAGCTGTGAGGGATTGCTAGAGCTTTGGTGCCTTGCAGCTGTGATGGATTGCTGGAGTTCCGGTGTCATGCAGATGTGAAGGATTGCTGGAGTTCCGGTGTCATGCAGCTCTGAAGGATTGCTGGAGCTTTGGTGCAGTGCAGCTGTAAAGGATTGCTGGAGATTTGGTAACAGGCAGCTGTGAAGGATTGCTGGAGCCTTCGTGCCAGACAGCTGTGAAGGATTTCTGGAGCTTTGGTGCCATGCAGCTCTGAAGGATTGCTGGAGCTTTGGTGCAGTGCAGCTGTGAAGGATTGCTGGAGTTCCGGTGTCATGCATCTGTGAAGGATTGCTAGAGCTTTGGTGCCCTTGCAGCTGTGATGGATTGCTGTGGCTTTGGTGCCATGCAGCTGTGAACGATTGCTGGAACTTTGGTGCCATCCAGTTCAATAGAGGTTCCGCCCCAGTGGCAGAAGATGCTGATAGGGTCCAGTGATAGTGGTGCACGTAGGTGGCATACCGCTCCAGCATTCACTTCAGCTATGTCTGAATTATAGCAGTAGTTTTGCAAGTCTTTTGCAGTCCCAGGCCTCAGATGGGGGTGGTTGTCAGGGCTCTCACCGTCTTCTACTCTCAATGTTTTGTTTCAAGTCTGTCAGCTTGGCTGGTGCTACCGCAGATGGGGTAGAGAACACTCCTCCTTGTTTCTCCCTGGTAACAGGATGGCTGGCTGGGCATCCTGTTACCAGAGAGAAGCAAGGTGTAGTGTTGCCATCAGGTAAGGCCTTGGCAGGTTGCAGATCCAGGCAGGGCATACTGGTGATCTGTCTTTCCTTAGGAACTGGAGCTGGTGCCCAGGGATTACTGCTCACGGAAAGCATGTGGCGTAGCCCAGTTCATTACGTCACAGAAGTCTGCATAAAGGGAACATGGAGTCCCTGTTCAAGAGTCACTACAGTGAATAACCTGTACTTTCTGTTTTTTACACTGAATTGTCTATGTCCGAATGTTTAAAGAGTACATGGGAATGTTCTAGTCAAATACTTGCTATCACCATGTTTTTAAATGAATGAATCTGCATTATGAACATGTGAGCTATTAATAACCATCTTGTAGCACACACATAGAACAGGTCTTACTGATCCCTTGTAGAAAGGACCTGAGCTGGGGTGCCCAGTACTGCGGATCCCCCCCCCCCGATAGCAAGGCTGCTTCGTACTCTGATGATAACACGCCTCCTTCTGTCTTTTCCCCACAGAACAGGGGTGGCTGCAGTCGGTTTGCGGATTGTGTGTTCACAGGACCTGCCACTCGAAACTGCACCTGTAGGAGGGACTATGTCGGGGATGGACTCACCTGTGTGGGCAAGATTCTAACGGTAATCTCTGCTTTATTTCTTACTTCTACCCTATATGCAGTGTGGTTGGGCAGCGGGCATTCTTCGTGCGGGAGTTGGGGGCTGTGTATCACTGAGCGAGTAATGGGGGCGACATGAGATTCTTTCAGTTGCAACTGTGCCATTATGAGCCAGCATCTCCTAGCATCTCCTAGCATCTCATAGCATCACCCAACTCTTAGAGGTATGGCAGTGTTGGAGCGGGCACATAGAGGCCTGTGATCTGGAAGACTGGGCTGTGGGCTCCCAGTGTGTACTGGGATGATGTGGGACATGGAGTGACAGTTTGCTGTTCACACCTCCTGTTCTTTCTCACTCTGCATATACTGCTCATTTTGGTCAAACATGACTATGCAGTCTCCACTCTTCTCACTCTTCTCACTCTCCTCTTGTCATTCTGCCTGATGTCC
Source organism: Ambystoma mexicanum (assembly GCF_040938575.1). Taxonomy (NCBI): domain Eukaryota; kingdom Metazoa; phylum Chordata; class Amphibia; order Caudata; family Ambystomatidae; genus Ambystoma; species Ambystoma mexicanum. Next base: position 26,273,679 of record NC_090923.1, on the reverse strand, counting down.
TCTTATACCTATACTTGCTATACGTTCCTCTCTCCCTTTATTCCCTGGCTAGATGTGCACTTTGTCTCTCTCATAGTTTCTCTTGGAAGTCACATGTTTTCTGTTACATATTCATCTCTCATTCCTATATTCTCCCCTGGTATATCATTGTCTATATCTCTTTCTCTGACACACACTCAACCTACACTCTAATCTCTCTGCTTCACTGTAGTCTTAAAGGGAGTTCTGCAGCCTGTACAGAAGAAGCTGTAGGTGCCTTTCCCCGGCTTACTACGTGTGAGAGAAAATAAAATAACCGACACAACCCCTTGTCAGGGAAGGAGGCACTGAGACCCGGCTGCAAGAGTTCAAAGGATGGTTTATTTCTCCAGCTAGGAAATAACCCAAAAAACCCTCAAACCCCTCATTACATCACACTTGTATTTATATCAATTAAAGTAACTTTAACAAAAAATGCTAAATGGACCCGATTGGCCAGGCGGTGTGGTGCTGTAGGTGTGGGTGGCATCTCTTCCTTCTGGTTGGCTGAGTGGCTGACGAGATGACGGACGTCAAATATCTTGTGCTCCACGCAGGTCAGGGTCCGGTCACTGTGGTCACTACCTAAGCTAATATGTTAAACATTAAATAACAAATTATCTAAAACATTTTATGCTACTTTTCACATTTCTACATAAGTCACACACAATGATTATTGTCAGTACAATTGGGTCATTCGTGGCTTGTAATTGAAGGCCTTGACCCTTATTGTGCATGTAAAAAGAATCGGCTGTGTTTTGCATCTCTCCTAGGTTTCAAACTCATTATTACAAGTAAAAACATATATAGTAGTAAAAATGCTTAGGGTTAGTAAGGAGTGTGTTGGGAGGGTTTTGCAACACAGGCGAGGGTCTGGCACTTAAAAGAAATACCTTCCTGGGAGCGTAGGGTCAGGAGGGCAATAAATTGTTCTAAAATGGGGATGGGTGGCTGGCACGTTTATGGGGATGAATCGAGCAGAAAGTGCTTAGCTCATTCTGGTTCACATGCTGGTTCTCAGGCGAGCAGTGATCTCAGAGGAAGAAAACTGTATCATATTGGTTGTTGCAACTTTCTCGTGAGAATGGAAGCGCTGAGCTTTCCTTTGCAGGGGGACTGCAAGGGTGGGGGCCAGCCAGCTGCCTGTGCGCCTTGTGTGTGTATGTGTGTCTCTGTCCTTGGCTGCTGCGGTGGAAGGGGAGCTGAACATTGCTGTACTATCGCAGTGAGGCCTGTTTACCCGAGATGGAGTTGAAAAGGGGCACGAAAGATGGATGCCCTGTGTCCTGCTCAGTAGTCCCATCTATGTTGCGGTCAACCGTGGTTAACTTTACATAAGGACGAGGGGCAATCCCACTACCGGAGGCACATGGTCCAAGCCTTGTACTAAGGAGTGTACGACGCGAGGGGGCCTGAGGACATTACATACATTCCCCCCTTTCGTTACATCTAAAGTAACAAACTACTTATCTCGTTCTTTCCGTTCTTTCCGTTCTCCCTTCGGTAGCGCTCAGCTTCAGCCACAGCCTCATCCCAAGCAGGTGTACCCTTTATTGGCATCCATGCTTTGCACGCACTTCTTAAGCTGTTACCCCTTCTTGCGTATTCTTCTGGGGTGACCATTCAATATATCCCACCATCCCATCCCCATCTAAATCTATCCAAACCTCATTATACCACAGCAAGTTCTTTGGTTCTTTAATGGTAGTGTAATGTAGATTATCAACCACGTCCCCATACTGTCTATAGATGGCAGTCATCCTATACTGTGGTGTGGTGTATTCTCCGGTTTGTACTTGGGCATCTATCATGGTGGCACCGTTGTCTGTCTGCCCACTGTTACCATCATCATCGCTGAATTAGGCATATTATTTTCACAGCATCTTAGTCCCAATTGGCACACACAGAATATTAGGAGAAGAAAGACAATAATGGGAATGAGTATCTTCGCTGCTATGTTCACCCATGATGGTATCCAGCTGAACAGATTGTCGAACCACGTGTCGTTATCTGCTCCACCTTCTGCTTTCATTCTTTCTCCTAAATTATGTACTGCTGTTATCACCTGTGACAGTGTGCCTCATTACACGGTAGGCGCTAAAAAACGGGATTTACCGGCATGGCGCTATTAGCGTGTCCGCCCTCACAGGAGACCGCCAATAGCGCACCATTACGAGTAAGCGGACACGCGCATAGGGCCATGCCGGTAAATGACCCTACCGCCATGGCGCAAAAGCACCTTACCGTGCCCGCCCAAAGTGCTGATAGCACCTCCGCCCTCACTGTACATGCTATTTGCGGTCACCTCTATTAGCGATGACCGCTATTAGCGGTGACCGCTATTAGCATCGACCGTTAAATAGCGGAAGCGGAAATAGCGTCATCGCACCGGAACGGGAAAGAGCACGGCGGCCATCTTTAAAAACACAATCCATTGCCATCCTCTGCCCCCTGGACCATATTGGAGTAGTGAGCTGTGTGAAATCGACCGTGACACCTGCATCATGCCCAAGGCCCTGAAGAAAACATGTGACAGGCAGCGGAAGGAAAAGTACACCAACGAGGAACTGGTCATGTTGACGCAGACCCTTGCAGAGCATGCAGAGGTCGTCTTTGCAAATGATATGCGCCGTGCCACCTTGCTCAAGAAGAAAACCATCTGGGAGGAGGTGGCGGTCAAAGTCAGTGCCGTGGGCACCAGCACGCGCACTGTGCGTGAATGCAGGAAGAGGTGGGACGACCTCAGGCTGCGGGTGAGGGGCATCCTGGCGGAGAACCACCGCATTGCCACTGCTGGCGGAGATGGCTCCCCAATACACCTGAAGGAATGGGAGGAGACATGCGCCAACATGATAGCCACCGAGAGCATTGAGGGAGTGGGCAGCATGGAGGTCGGCGTGGCTACCACTTCTGATGCAGGTGAGTGTACACATGACAGGATGCGGTGTGAATGCACAGTCACCCCCATATGTGAGCCCAGACCCCACTCATGCATGGACACACATCCACACATGCACCCATCCATCACCATGTCAGTGTCAGACCCAAACACACACACATGCACACATCACCAGAGACAAGTCCCAAACTCAAACATGCATGGATGAGGCACTGAACTGGCACATCACCTGCATCCACAACTGCTAAGTCCCAATGGCCACAACTGCATCATTCCTGTAATCTTCATTAAGTAAATTGAATCGCAACCAATGATATCCCCCTTCTCGTCCCTGACAGGCTCACATACAGATGGGGAGGATGCCGCTGATGCATCAAAGGCACCAGCTACATGCAAGAGGCCAAGGGCACAGGAGCCGGAGGAAACCCCTGCAACATCCAGGGGCAAGGGTGGAAGGCCACACCTGAAGAGTGGCAGCCTACGTCACAGTGCCACTGCCAGGGCAGCAGTAGCTGCACCACCAACTGTGGGCCCACCACCGGAGGCAAACCCACTGGCAACAATGCCAGACACCCAGGGCCCACCATCAGCTGCGGCAAGCTCTGCTGGTGAGGCAGCCGCCACTGGCCCCCAGTCCGATCCAGAGGACACCCTACTCCAGCACATGGAGATGCACACCCCAAGCCACCCAGGAAGCCCAGAGCCCATGGCATCCCAGACCCCTGGTTCTGATGGGACTTTCGAGGCACCAACCCTGCAATAATGTCACCCATGCTACATCACCTGTTGCATTGGAGCCATCTGTGGGCACGGCATCCAATGCACGGTCACCCGGCACTGATCAGCAATTCACCGCCATCCTGCAGCGCCAACAGGAGCTGACCGTGCTGGTTGGGCAGCATGTCGCTGAGGCAGCAAATCTCACCGAGAAGATAGTCCAGACGGCGAGGCACTCCACTGAGCACATGGACGCCAACACGGACAGGATCTGCAATGAAATTGCAAGTCTTAGGGAGGTGCTTGTCCGCATGGCAGACACAATGGACCGCCACTTTCACCCACAAGGCCAGTCTGCCCCATCCTCGACTTCCGGGTCGACTCAAACAAGCCCCCTCAGGCGCTCGATGAGAACCACCAGGCGCACGTCTGGCAACCCTCAAGACCCTTCCAAGGACAATTGCAATTAGGGGGCTAATGGGGATACCCCGGTGTGCATTGGCCATGGCAGAAATGGCAGAGACATGAGGGACTGTTGTGGGGGGTGGTGGGAAGGGTGTTATGGGTCTGTTGGGGGGGGGAAGGGTGTTATGGGTCTGTTGGGGGGGAGGGTGTTATGGGTCTGTTGGGGGGGAAGGGTGTTATGGGTCTGTTGGGGGGGGGTGTTATGGGTCTGTTGGGGGGGAAGGGTGCTATGGGTCTGTTGGGGGGGAAGGGTGGTGGGATGTTTTTGGGCTTGCACTACTACACCTTCATGTCACTCAATACACTGGTTTCTGAACAAAACACAGGCTTGGACATCTTCATTGTGTGTGTGTACTTTATTGGCAACAGGGTCCATTGCGTGCTTCAAAACATACACCAGTGCATTACCCCCCATATCCATGTGACAGTACGGAAACATGTTTCTCAGAATATTTGGTGGATCAGATGCCGTCTCACAGCACGTCCCTCCTGGCCATCCCCTCTTGCAACACCTGCATCCCCTTCACCTCCGTCCTCATCACCATCATCATCCTCATCAGGTACTTCTATTTCTACGTCAGGGGGCAGTGGCACATTCTGTCTGATACACATATTGTGCAGCATGACACATGCCATGGTGATCTTGGACACCTTCTCATGTCCATACAGGAGAGCACCACCAGACCTGCTAATGCACCTGAAACGTGACTTCAATAGTCCAAAAGTCTGCTCGATCACGATGCGGGTACGGGTATGTGCACGATTGTATTCCTCCTCGTTCCTGTTCTGTGGGTTCCGTACAGGTGTGAGGAGCCAGGGCTTCAGGGGATAGCCCGCATCACCTGTATAGGGGAATGAACGGGGTCCTGTTACTGTTCACCTCAAAATCGGCCTGTTCACATCACACAAATTGACATTGCATTGTGATTCAGGTACTAAATTGACAGCATTCATGCAGATGGTCTGTGTGACAGCAACGTGCAAGGGGGAGGTCGACCCTGCAAGTAGAAATGCCACATTCATGCCTCCAACAGTAATTGACATGTCATGGGTGAGGCCAGGTCTTAGGTGTCCCTGGCCCATACAAATTAGGTAACACACTGCTAGTGTACTGACATCCTGACACCGATGTTGCCATGCTGTGAAGCATCACTTCAGTGGTGCCATAGGTGTGTGGTTCAGTGCTATGTCTAGGGGGGATCCCTTTGCATGCATTCAAGGGCGCGTTGCTGGATTGATGTTGTGCTGCACTGATTCTGTATTACGGTCTTGACACCATGTTGCAGGTTTGTGTAATATGTGGCGTGGCATGATGTGCAATGTGGATGGATGTGTGATATTTTGCAACCTGCATTGTTCTCAATGTTCTGCACCTTCGAATTGCATGTGGGTTCCTCTCAAGTACATCGTGGCCTTCCCTGAAGGACATTGGCGTACATCTGTATGTCCATTTCCCCTACGGACGCCAGTCAACACCCAGTTGGAGTATGTATCTCCCCCCCCCATTCACACCCAGTTGGAGCATGTATCTCTCCCCCCCATTCACACCCAGTTGGAGCATGTATCTCTCCCCCCCCATTCCCCCCATTCACACCCAGTTGGAGCATGTATCTCTCCCCCCCCCATTCCCCCCATTCACACCCAGTTGGAGTATGTATCTCCCCCCCCCACTCCCCCCATTCACACCCAGTTGGAGCATGTATCTCTCCCCCCCACATTCACACCCAGTTGGAGCATGTATCTCCCCCCCCCATTCCCCCCATTCACACCCAGTTGGAGCATGTATCTCCCCCCCCCCCATTCCCCCCATTCACACCGAGTTGGAGTATGTATCCCCCCCCCCAAATCACGCAGCCATGTGCTTGCCCTGCTACTCACCAAGTAGCCACGAATGTTGTCCGGTGTGTCGCTCCATGTAGCGTGGGATAGTTGAGTTCCGCAGAACCATGGAATCATGTGTTGATCCTGGGAATCTGGCACAGCAATGTGTGATTATCTTGTTGGCGTCACATACCATTTGGACATTGATAGAGTGGAATTGCTTCCTGTTTCGGTACACTACTTCATTGTGATGTGGGACCACCAATTCCACATGGGTACAGTCGATGGCCCCGATGCAACTTGGAATGCCTGCCAGTGAATAGAAGCCAACTTTTGTGTTTGCAATCTCCTGGGCATCTGTGGCATGGATATGTGTTCAGGTGCATGCTTCAGGAGTGCATCGAGTACCTGGTTCAGCGTGCGTGAGAATACTGGTTGTGAGATGCCATGCATCTGTCCCACTGTATGCTGATAGGTGCCTGTGGCCAGGAAGTGGAGCACACTCACCACCTTCAGTAGCGGGGGGATGGCAGTTCTGATGTCTATGAGGCTCACAATGTCGTCGTGGATCATGTCCACGATGCTGGTGATGGTAGCCCTGTCCAGATGGTACAGGGTGTGTATCTGCTCAGGGGTCAGGTTAAATGGACTGGCTCTGATCCTGGGTATTGGTGGGTGCCTCTGTGGTATGATTAGGTGGCGTTGTGGTGCCTGCTGTGCCTGTCTTGCCCTCCTCCTCCTCCTCCTGCGTCTCCTTTGTGCTGCCTGTTGTTGTAGCAGCTGCGCTGCAATGAGGTCCTCCAGGCCATGTAATGCTGCCAGTATTGGAACCATCTTGGTGTGGGGAGGGGTGTGGGAAGGGGTGTGGTGTGCTCCTTTTGAGCTGCCACAGTCTCCATTGCCTTCACCAGTGCTGATTTGGTGCACCTGTGGCAGGTGGGAACACTGCTCATTTCCCTTAACGGGTGGTCCGCGATGCCGGTATTTGCACCATGGCGGTAAGGGGTTTGGGGGGATTTACCATGCCGCTATTAGCATGTGCACTGGCCTTGTGATGCTGTGCTAATAGCGGCATGGCGTAATTAACGGGATGGAGGGTCGCGCGCACGCGGACTGCCCGCTATTAGTGGCACCGTAATTAGCGGTACCGTTAAATAGAGGTGTGCCGGGTCAAGATCCACATGGGGATTTAACGTTACCGGTAATACATTACCGGTAACGTTAAATCCCTACCGCCATCCGTGTAATGAGGCCCAGTGTCTCGTTATCAGCATCCGAAGTTGGTACGAACGTGCAACACGCCCCCCCAATTTCTTTGCAAACACAACCGTCCATCGCCGTGATAAGATCTAAGACATATCTGTTTTGCATCGTCATTATGATGTTGAATCCTTCTTCAGAGTCGTTAGCCAGCTGGATGAGCTCCCAACGTGTTATCTGCAGCCATTTCGCGTTTGTCCTTGCTTGAACGCCTGGTGCTAGAAATGATGCAAAAAATGTCTCTGCAGATGAGAAAACCCTGTACTGCTGCGGGATTTCAGCAAGGAGTTCTGACGATTTGGATGAAATATAATTGGATCTTTTGCTGCTTGACAACTTGGTTTTCAAGGTTTCTTCTGACAATAGTTCGTATGCTGGGGGCTCTGTGATTGTCTCATCGGGCGCTGTCGATGGTTCAGCCGATTGCCCTGCTGCCGATGTGTCAGCAGATTGGCCTGCTGTCGAACTGTCAGCCGAAGGCCTTGCTGTGAACTGAACGTGAGAGAGAGAGAGAGAGACAATATGTAAAAACATTTTGCTTTTCCACTATACTTTCCCTGTTTAAGTTGCAGTTTTCATCATGTCAGAATGTGCTAGCGATGGCATCCACACAGTCGGTTTCATTTTGGGGAAGTGCGATGCTGTGCGCCCTTCTCACATCTGAGAGGTGCACACAGTATTTCAACCCCTTCACTTTAACTGCAGTTGGGGTGCTGTACATCACTGTGTATGGACCATGAAATCTTGGTGAATTCCACCTTCTTACAAAATTTCTAACATAGATGTATTCCCCTGGCATTAAAGGCACCTCTGGGCTATCTGCTATCGGCACGGAGGTGTTTGTTGCTACATCTTCAGTAAATGGTGGAAAAATGTGTTTTGCTATGCTGCGTACTGCGCACGTTAGCTGTGCTAGGTATTCCTTAAACTCTTCTCCCAGCACTGTGGCAGCCCTGTGCGCATCAGACGCCCTCCTAACAGGGGAGAGCGGTGTGTGCATTCTTCTCCCCGTCACGATTTCGTGTGGGCTTAAATGGTGATCCTTGCATGGTTGATTTCTGAGTTGGAACAGTGCTAGGGGCAGACAATATACCCAATTATTTTTCAACGTGCTGCATAATTTCGATAAATTGCTTTTGAGCAGCCCGTTGATCCTCTCCACAACTCCATTGGCCATTGGATGATAAATCGAAGATAGTTTATGTTTCACCCTCAGAAGGGAGGTTACTTCTTTGAAGAGATCATTCACAAAGTGCGTGCCGTTGTCTGAACGGATCACGTCACAGATTCCCCACCACGAGAATACTTCTCGCACAAGGAACTTGGCAGCACATTTTGCATCAGGATGGGGACAGGGGCCCGCTTCTACCCACCGTGAAAAAGGGCATACCACCACAATCAAGTATCTTGCTCCATTACATCTTTCTCCCATATCAGCGTAGTCGATATGTAGTTCTCTAAATGGACCTGTAGGGCGTGGCAAAGTGCCACGCAGAGTTCGTAATGTCATCCCTGAATTGTAAGTTTGGCATGTAGTACATTCAATCAGAAATTTAGACAAGTATTCGTGCAGATTAGGAACAAACCAATCCTCCTGAATATCTGAGGCGATGTGTTGTTTTGCAACCTGAGCTGGGAAATGCAGTTGTTGGAATGCTACTTCTAATAATTCTACAGGCATCATTACCTTGCCTGTCGTTTCCTGTCTCCAAATGAGATCTGTAGCTGATTGCTTACACCCTTGTTTGCCCCACAACTCCTGTTCTTCTGGTGGGGCCCTTCTCTGGAGTTCTATCAATTGTGCTATGGGCGTGTTACTGTATGCTTCTGCTGGTTGTTCTGCTGTGGTTGTTTTTACAATGTACTCTGATGTTGGTGTCTTATTGAAGTACAAGGCTTCCTTCGCTGCTGCGTCGGCTGCAGCGTTCCCCAATGATGCGGCGTCTGTGTTATTGGTATGGGCTTGGCATTTAACCACTGCTACTACCGATGGCTCTGCTAAAGCTTCTATTAGTTCATTTAGCAACGTGGCATGTTGTACGGGGGACCCGTCTGCTCTTCGGAACCCTCTCCTACGCCAACGTGATAGCCCTGAGTGAACTGTGGTGGTGACGTAAGCTGAGTCTGAATATATTCTTTCATGCGCACTACTGCCACCCCCACATGTTTCGCTCCTGTCTCTGAGTTTATGGATGCTGACCCGTCTATGAAATAAGTTTCTCCTTCTGTAAGGGCATCTTCTCTTGCTTTGGGAATGTCATCGCCCTCTCCCTCATACGTGCTACAATTGTGTTCCTGTAAATCCTCAGTTGTGCATGGCTCTGTAAGGAATGTGGCTGGGTTCACTGTCTTGCATCTGACCACATGTACATTTGGACTTGATATTATTATTTCATAAGCAGATGCTCTCTGTGTTGTGAGAGTAGATTTTGATCTTTCCAAGATAGCAAATAATGAGTGTTCCGCATATAGCGTCACTGAACATCCCATTACGATCGTGGCACTTTTCTCAATGGTGAAGGCTGCTGCAGTGGGGGCCTGTTCGCAAGCGAAATGTCCCTGCATTACTGGGTCTAATATTCCACTGTAGTACGCTAATGGTTTGTGGCCTAGCGATGTCTTTTGTGTCAATACTGCTGTCATCAATGTTCCATTGCTGTGTGAAAACAGGAAAAATTCCCTTTCATAATCTGGATTTGCAAGGACTGGGGCGTCTCAAATAAGGTCTTTTAATCGAGAGCATCGGGCGATTGTCTCCTGTGTCCATTTTATTGGGGTTCTGTTCTTTTGTGCTTCTTTCAGTGCTTGTAGCATTGGCCGTGTGTATGCTGCGTAATCGAGCATCCATGCTCGGCAATAGTTACATATGCCAAGAAATTTCTGCATGTCCTTACTGTTTTTGGTAAGATAATGTGTCGAATGGCCGCTGCTCTGTCTGGTAGTATTCTTTTTCCGTCTTTAGATATTTGCTGGCCAACATATACAACGTCTGCAAGGCAGTATTGTAACTTTCCTTTGTCCACCTGGTATCCCTTGGCAGCCAATACGTTAAGCAGTTTTATCGAGTCTTTTCTACAATCTTCTTCTGTTTTGCTGCAGATGAGTAAATCGTCTACGTACTGTATAATGGTGCTCCCTACATCTATGTTGCTGATATCTTCTCGTAGTATCCTGTTAAAAATGCTTGGGCTCTCGCAGTACCCCTTTGGGAGTCTGCGGTGTTCATATCTGCTGTTTCCTAATGTAAAGGCTGTAAGGTACTGCGACTCTAGTGCGAGTGGCACAGAGAAAAAGGCATTTTTCAGATTAATGACAGTGAAGCAAGTTGCCTCTTTTGGTATACTGCACAATATTCATGCCGGGTTAGGCACTAATGGGAGCTCTTTTTGGATGACGTCATTGAGTGGGCGGAGGTCCTGGACCATTCTCCACGCCCCTCCTTTTGCTTTCTTAATCGGAAAAATCGCTGTGTTTCATGGGGAAGTTGATGGCAATAAGATACCTTGGCTTAGGAGTGCATTCACTGTTTCTCTAATACCTTCCTCTGCTTCTTTGAATATTGGGTATTGTTTCACTCTTGGTGGGAGGGCACCTGGTTTCAGTTTTATTTTTATGGGAGTTACCTCGTGCAACAATCCTACATCGTGTGGTCCTGTAGTTCAAATTTCAGGTGCTACCCTGGCCATATCTTCCTCAAATATTGTCACTGGGGCCTTTATGTTAGCCATGAGTGGGTTGTGTATTTCTCTGTATTGGATCATAATGTCACATGGTATGCTTATTTCCATTATTATTTCTCCATCCCCTTCGTAATCAGTAAACAATTCTTCATCAGTTACATCTTTTAGCATTATGTTTGGCTCTATGCATAGCACACTTCTCCACTCGCGTCCCTGCACATCCAGGCCTATGACCACAATGCGTTTGTTGGAAACTTGAACTGCCTCAATGTCTATAGATATAATTGTGCCTGGTACTACATCTGTTGGTGTGATTGGGCGGAATATGAAGTCTGATGGTATTCTCCACTCTTTTTGTGTTATTTCAGGCACTACTAAGGGCTAACACCTGTATTCCATAGACGAACATGTCCATGTCAATGGGGATCCCTCTTACTGCAACTTCCTTTGTAATCGTGCTTATTATCAGGAGTGCTCGTACTGGGCATACCCCTGGTGTCGAGCACACTATCCCTCTCTCAGTAAAGGCTATGGTCATGTTTAACTTCCTGAGCAAGTCTCGTCCCATCAAATTGATTGGCGCATCTTCGTAATACAATAAGGGTGCGCGCACTGTTTTTCCCCCTACTGTTACATCAAGATCTTTTGTATAAGGAACTTTTAAAATAGCCCCAGAGAACCCCTGTGTCTCCAAATTTCTTCCCGAGAGCTGAAACCGCCCTTCTGTAAGACATGATTTTTCTGCTCCAGAGTCTACCATAAAGATAAACTGCTTGTTTCCTATCTCTGCCGCCACTAGTGGTTCCTCATGTGCACTTTGTGTGGTGGATAGGATTGGACACGCAAGTGCTCCCTGTGGGCTGTCCTAGTCTTGGTATCTTTGCTGACCTGGCACTGAAAAAACGTTGTCACCTACGATAGTTACGCCACGGAATGGGGCAGGAGCGCCGTTTGCGTCCTCTGCAAAAGGGTTATTATTTATGTTCCCTACTGGGTTTTGTCTCACCATGGGCTGTAGTGCGTTTTGCTGTTGTGGCTGCTGCTGCTGTTGCTGCTGTTGTGGGGCTGGCTGTCTTTGTTGCATTTGGGGGTCATAGCAGTACTGATCTTGTTGCCCCCCCTCCCCATTGGGGCTCCACAAGGGCTACCTGGGTGTGGGCAGCCCCACCCCTGTTCATTGTTCATGGGCTGTTGCTGTTGTTGCTGAAAATACCCTAATGGTCGCATTCTACAATCTTGTGAATAATGTCCCCATCTTCAACAATTCCAACACGACCCCTATTGTCCTCCTCTTGGTCCTTGCCCACCATACCCTCTGTTTCCCATTCCTCCGCATCCTCCCCTCTGCCTGCGGTACCCACCTCTTCCTTGGGCCTGCCTGTTCTGCCACTGTGATCCTTGGCATGGCTGTTCCTCTCCGTTCCACTGTCCTTGGTCCTCTCCAACCCACTGCGCTGCTATCCCAACGGGCCTTCCTCCCGCGTTTTCCTCTCCTTCGTTTCCTCTGTCTGCAGTTACACTGGCAGCCATGGCGGCAACCTTCACTAATTTCGTCTGTACTAATTTTGCTTCGTTGGCCAGCCTCTTTTGCGTGACCTCCTTTTCCTTCTCTTTGATCCTCCTCCAGTGGTGTACAATTATGCTCTGTATTTCAGGCCACCCTTTGGCTTCGATCGCAGCTATTTTGTCCAAGGCCTTCTGCACTTCTTTCGGCAACCCTTTTTTAATGATAAAATAGAATAAAGCTGTTGATTGATTCCATGCCGTACCAGTTTCGCTTCTCCATAAGTCTTGCACTCGCAAAATGAATTGTGCAGGATCCTCGTTCTCCTCCATCGTGCAGTGCATCACTGCATGTAAATCTGGGAAAAGCCCGCCGCAATGCATTCCACACTTGTGCTTGAACATTGTTAAATGGTGATCCATCGTGTCGATCACAGCTCATTGTTACTCCCGGGAACCCTGCTCTTTCCCAGATTGTGTCTGCTTGGTCCCCGATTGCTGATACTAATAAACTTTTTACATCACCTACAGCTAACGGCACGCCTGCCGTGTTCTTCTCAAATACATGTATCCACTTACCAGCCCCTCCCGTCAGCGAGGGGAAGAGTTTTAACAGGTTGGTTTTGTCCATTTGGGCCCACAGAATATAGTTTGGCCTACCTGCTCCTTTGTGTATCAGTGGCATTTGTAGTTTCTGTTTCTTTCCCGTTTTGCTCGTTCTCCCTTTTTTCGTTTTACTTACCAGTATGTTCCCTGTCCTCCCTGTCCGTTGTCTTAATCTACCTTGCCATAATGGAGGTGATAGTGTGTCTGGGTAATGGCAGTTTGGCAGTGGGGAACCCTCTGCGGCAGCTGCCTCTTCGTATTCATCTAAATCATCCCATATTTCTTCTATTTCTGACTCTAGCTCGTCATTATCCTCCCAGTTTTCCTTGGGTTCATTTCCTTGTCTTTCACCCTGATCTCCACTTTGTTGACTTTTCGGTGTATCTGGGTGTATAATTCTCACTGGTTTGTTATTCAATTGGAACAGGAACTGTCCTGGCTGCCACTCTTGTTCTTGTCTCTGCTGCGATGACGTCCCTTGTGATGCTATAGATTGTCCTGATACCGAGGCTGCTGGGGTTGCATTGCTTGCTGCCCCTATCAGGGGTGTGAGATCTGCCAGTGACAGCGGGGGTACCTCCCCTCCCCCTGGCAGCATTTGCCCTTTGTCACATAAAGCTCTTAACTGTGTTATTTCCATTTGTGCGTGTGCTAACTGGCGGTTCAAATCACCTGTTAAACGTGCTATGTCCACAGGAGGCGCACTCGTGGGGCCGTACATGCCTCCTTTGTCATATGGTGGAGATTTGGGGGCTATTGCCCCGCCCTGAGCAGTGGCGGTGGGTGGTATATACAGGGGTTCACTAAACCCTACCAGTGGCCTAGTCATTAAGGGATAGATCGTTTTCGGTTGTAGTTGTTGAGCATTCCCCTTTTGGTGTCCCGCCTACTTCTTCAGGTTTTTTCTGCTTTTCTATCATTCGGCTTGTACCTACCTCTGCCGTGGGGGTAACTTCTTCGAACATTCGCCATAAATCTAATACTTCTCTTCGGTTCTGTAACTGTTTCCCTTTGTATCGTGCTAGTAAATGTGTTGATACTAGGTCCAATACTCTTTTGTCAAATGACCCTCCTTCTGGCCAAATTGGTGTAACCCCGTCTCCTTGTATCTCAGTGATCCACTGATCGTGTTACTTCTGTATCCTGTCGCTATATAGTGGAAGGTGCTGGCAAATATGTGCCAGTGGTGTTACTCCCGCCAATGGCAATGTTTCTTTTCCTTTCTTGTGTATTCTGGTACCCTTGAATCTCTTCCCTCCTCTCACTTGGTATGTCAGTTACAATATGTGGAAATAATACGTTCTTTATCAATGCTCACAATTACCATATGTCACATTAGTTTTCTGAGAGGTGTTACCTGGTCACCTCTCACAATTTATTTCTTTGCCTATTTTATATCAATCACAAATTACTTGTACTGAAATACTTTAGCGGATTCAACAAGACATATACACAAAGCAGACCAACAAACATATAATCATGCAACATACACATGCACTGCCTGCGCGTGTTTGTTCTTTCCCTATTTCCGTTACTGTCCCTGGTTTTTCTTCTTTCCTATCCTATCTACTATTTCACATTCACTCCCCACCCCTTTCACCTTTATTATATCTCAGGATTTCTTACCTTCATGGAAAAAGAATATTCTAAAAAACTACTCCGAGTCTACTCGAGACCCCTACTATTTTTCTCTTTATCTCTATTCTGCACTTGGTCGGGACAAATTCTATGCGGCGCCGCCTTCTACCCCGTACGGGCTAGGATACCACTTCTCTTCTTCTCACATCTTACAACACCTAATGGCCATATAAAGGATAGATCAGAAAAGCCTCACCGTCACTCACGCAGACCCTATTCTTAACTACCTTCCCTTTGTTGCTAATTCCCTTCTTCCCGTATTTCCCCTTACCTTCCTTTGGGGTCTTTGCAACCGGGACTCCACGCGTTCAGTCAGGCACTCTGAGGGTCGCCGCTCATGACCGGACCTCGCTCAGGTCCATCCCCCAACCAAGCCGTGGCCTGCCTTGGCGAGCAGCTTTTTCGATCGGGTATTCGTCAACCGGGAACCCTTGACCCTTTCTTCTTGGTGTGCACAGTCTGGTCAACCGCGGAGGCTATGGTTTTGCTGGGGGCACCCTGGATCTCGTTGCCGGGCGGTGCAGGCCTCAAGGCACCTCTCAAAATCACGTTGCGGGGGTCACCAAAAATGTAGGTGCCTTTCTCCGGCTTACTACATGTGAGAGAAAATAAAATAACCGACACAACCCCTTGTCGGGGAAGGAGGCACTGATACCCGGCTGCAAGAGTTCAAAGGATGGTTTATTTCTCCAGCTAGGAAATAACCCAAAAAACCCTCAAAACCCTCATTACATCACGCTTGTATTTATATCAATTAAAGTAACTTTAACAAAAAAAGCTAAATGGACCCGATTGGCCAGGCGGTGTGGTGCTGTAGGTGTGGGTGGCATCTCTTCCTTCTGGTTGGCTGAGTGGCTGACGAGATGACGGACGTCAAATATCTTGTGCTCCACGCAGGTCAGGGTCCGGTCACTGTGGTCACTACCTAAGTTAATATGTTACACATTAAATAACAAATTATCTAAAACATTTTATGCTACTTTTCACATTTCTACACAAGTCACACACAATGATTATTGTCAGTACAATTGGGTCATTCGTGGCTTGTAATTGAAGGCCTTGACCCTTATTGTGCATGTAAAAAGAATCGGCTGTGTTTCGCATCTCTCCTAGGTTTCAAACTCATTATTACAAGTAAAAACATATATAGTAGTAAAAATGCTTAGGGTTAGTAAGGAGTGTGTTGGGTGGGTTTCGCACCACAGGCGAGGGTCTGGCACTTAAAAGAAATACCTTCCTGGGAGCGTAGGGTCAGGAGGGCAATAAATTGTTCTAAAATGGGGATGGGTGGCTGGCACGTTTATGGAGATAAATCGAGCAGAAAGTGCTTAGCTCATTCTGGTTCACATGCTGGTTCTCAGGCGAGCAGTGATCTCAGAGGAAGAAAACTGTATCATATTGGTTGTTGCAACTTTCTCCAGCTTCTGCGTGAGAATGGAAGCGCAGAGCTTTCCTTCGCAGGGGGAGTGCAAGGGTGGGGGCCAGCCAGCTGCCTGTGCGCCTTGTGTGTGTGTGTCTCTGTTCTTGGCTGCTGCGGTGGAAGGGGAGCTGAACATTGCTGTGCTATCGCAGTGAGGCCTGTTTACCCGAGATGGAGTTGAAAAGGGGGGACAAAAAAAGATGGATGCCCTGTGTCCTGCTCAGTAGTCCCATCTATGTAGCAGTCAACCGTGGTTAACTTTACATAAGGTCGAGGGGCAATCCCACTACCGGAGGCACATGGTCCAAGCCTTGTACTAAGGAGCGTATGACGCGAGGGGGCCTGAAGACCCCTCGCTCCCATACAAAGCCTAGTGCACTGACAGCTCTGCACACATGCAGCCCTGTACAGAAGAAACCCAGTGCACTGACAGCTCTGCACACATGCAGCCCTGTATGGAAGAAGCCCAGTGCACTGGCAGCTCTGCACACATGCATTCATGCACAGAAGAGGTCCAATGCATTGGCAGCTCTGCGCGCGTGCAGCCTTGTACAGAAGAAGCTTAGTGCACTAGGAGCTCTACACGCATTCAGCCCTGTACAGAAGATGCACAGTGCACTGACAGCTCTACACACATGTATCCTTCTCAAGAAGAAGCCCAGTGCACTGGCAGCTCTGCACACATGCATTCATGCACAGAAGAGGCTCAATGCACTGGCAGCTCTGTGCGCATGCAGCCTTGTACAGAAGAAACCTAGTGCACTGGCAGCTCTGCAAACATGTAGCCTTCTACAGAAGAAGCCTAGTGCACGGACAGCTCTGCACACATGCAGCCCTGTACGGAAGAAGCCTAGTGCTTTGGAAGCTCTGCACACATGAAGCCCTGTACAGAAGATGCCCAGTGCACTGGCAGAAGAGGTCCAATGCACTGGCAGCCCTGCGCGCGTGCAACCTTGTACAGAAGAAGCTTAGTGCACTAGGAGCTCTACATGCATACAGCCTTGTACAGAAAATGCCTAGTGCACTGCCAGCTCTTCACAAATACATGTATGCACACAAGAGGTCCAATGCACTAGTAGCTCTACACACATGCAGCCATCTACAGAGGCGCATGCAGCCCTGTACAGATGTAGCCTAGTGCACTGTCAGCTCAACACACATACAGCCCTGTACAGAAGAGGCCCAGTGCATTGGCAGCTCTGCGCACCTGCCACCCTGTACAGAAGAGGCCCAGTGCACTGGCAGCTCAGCACACATGCACCCCTCTACAGAAGAAGCCCAGTGCATTGTCAGCTCAACACACATGCAGCCCTGTACAGAAGAGGCCCAGTGCACTTGCAGCTCTTCACACATGCACACCTCTACAGCAGATGCCCAGTGCATTGTCAGCTCTACACACATGCAGCCCTGTACAGAAGATTCACAGTGCAAGGGCAGCTCTACACCAATGTAGCCTTCTACAGAAGAAGCCCAGTGCACAGGCAGCTCTGCATGCCTGCCGCCCTGTACAGATGAATCCTAGTGCATTGTCAGCCCAACACACATGCAACCCTCTACAGAAGAAGCCCAGTGCACTGGCAGCTCTGCACACATGCAGCTCTCTACAGAAGAGGCCCAGTGCACTGTCAGCTCTACACACACAGCTCTCTACAGAAGAAGCCCAGTGCACTGTCAGCTCTACACACACGCAGCTCTCTACAGAAGAAGCCCAGTGCACTGTCAGCTCTACACACACACAGCTCTCTACAGAAGAGGCCCAGTGCACTGGCAGCTCTGCACACACCCAGCTCTCTACAGAAGAGGCCCGGTGCACTGGCAGCTCTGCACACACACAGCTCTCTACAGAAGAGGCCCAGTGCACTGGCAGCTCTGCACACATCCAGCTCTCTACAGAAGAGGCCCAGTGCACTGTCAGCTCTGCACACATGCAGCTCACTACAGAAGAGGCCCAGTGCGCTATCAGCTCTGCACACATGCAGCTCTCTACAGAAGAGGCCCAGTGCACTGGCAGCTCTGCACACATCCAGCTCTCTACATAAGAAGCCCAGTGCACTGGCAGCTCTGCACACATCCAGCTCTCTACAGAAGAAGCCCAGTGCACTGGCAGCTCTGCACACATCCAGCTCTCTACAGAAGAAGCCCAGTGCACTGGCAGCGGAGAAATGTAAACATCTGAAGCAGCTGACCAAGGAAAGCTGCTGGTGGGAGAAGATTGCGTCTCTCAGGAGAGATTGAGGGACCAGAAGGCGTTCCATGGAGCGAACCGGCTCATGGAGGAAGATCAGGGAAGCGGTCCATGAAGAGGAACAGACTGCAGGGACGCCAGAAGACAAGAGAAGACTTCTGGGTGTTTGCAGAGGTCCGGAGGTCGCTTTCACCTCACTGCAGCTCGGGAAGACACATGAGAGCCCAGCAGAAGACACAAAGACACAAAGAGCATAGAGGCTGGGAAACATGTGGGTGCTTGAGGCTTTACAAAAAAGCCTTGCCTTTTCATTGTATCACCATCCCCCTGCCTGGCACCACTTCCATTGGAGATGCAGGGATAAAGCAAGAGCGTCAGGCTTTGCCTTCTAGCAGCCTGGTGGGCTGGCGTTAGCAGGGGACTTTAGGCAGCCCTGGCAGGGCCCTGTCTCAGAAACAAGGGTTGTAGCCTCACAGGGCTCTGATCCGGCTAGCCCCAGCCTACTTAAAGCCCTGACTACTTCCTTATTCCCTCTGTCAGGTTCAAGCCGTGTCAACATGCAACGCCTATCAACAGAGAAAAAGGACCAATGACACCTGCCACCTCATAAATTAAGTTTAGCTAAAGTAAAACACAGCAGGCCTCCTAGCGGCCTGTAAGGTCTCTGACTAACTCACTGAAAACCAGCTTACCCATAACCTCCCCAGACAGATTTCTGACAAAGAAAAGCCCTTGAATCTGTCCTTCTCGATTAATTGTACTATGGGTTATGATTTATCCAGCTGGGAAGAGTTTGCACTCAAAGCAAGGCTGGCACTCAGGTTTTACTGTGGTGATACACCCCATAGAAACTGCACTGGGTCTGCCACTTCAGGTTTGCTCTTTCACGGGCACAGTTCTCATTTCGGGGAGCAGGCTGGCATTTTAATCAGAGTCACTTTGATGTTAATTATTGTCTCTAAGGACTATATGAAAGAGTGAGTGAATGTTGGAACCATCTTATTTTAAAATCAATGGGTAAATATGGGGCGTGTAACCATAGCATTGTGTGACAAACTGTGCTTATGAACCTCAGATAAGGTGACCTGAGCAAGCTTCTTGTGTGAAGACTACATCTATGAGCAGGAATGCTGCCAACATATGAATGGCATTCTGAAAAACACCAAGAACGGCTGGGTGCCCATGCCGAAGGAATGTCTTTCCCAACCACCCCTAGGGCCAGTCCACCTCTGATTGGAGACTTTTTCAACTGGTATTTCTGTACCTTCTCTCTAGCTCGACGTACGTGTAACAGCTTTCCTTTACACTAATCTCTGTTTTTATACTTTCTTGTTTCAGGAAATCACCATTAATCCTGCGGCAGCAACGTTTAATACGAATCTAAGGGTAAGTGGTTGGAGACTTTAGGGCAAGCCTTGGCGCTATTAGACTGCTACAGTGGTGACTGGTGCAGCACCAGTCATTCATAACATATAGTGCAGGTAAGTGTTCATTCAGCCTGTTGCCACATGCATTAAATCCTAATTATTTGCACGTTCATTGCCTTTCCACAAACATGAGAACATGTCCGCACTTTGAAGACACACTCCTTGTTAACATCCCCAAAGTCATTCTCTTCCTGCTACCTTCCAGAGTCTGCTTCTTTCCCATGCCATCTAGCTATGTCGCTTCTGGTCCCTCCATTCCACGTTATTGACCACCTCTGTATGACCCTAAGGGCCATTTACTCTGCTCTCTTTAGCTGACCTTCACTGGGTGCACCTCTCCTGACCCATCATTGGTCATTCTCTCAGGCCTATCTTTAACGGGCCTGCTACATTGATTTTTATTCCTTGACAGAATCTCACAGAATTACCCTAATTGGTCATTCTTCAATGCTTATCTACAGAAGGGGGTAGTTCAATCAGGGAACATAGCTCTGAGTAAGTGCATGGCCAGTGCGGGGAGAGGGAAGGGGGAGTGCAATCAGGGCAGCATGGCTCTGGGTAAGTGCAGGACGAAGGGGACCGTAGGGGTTACAGATTACAGCCCCCCGGAGGCAGTGCAGAGGAGACTGATCATGGAGGAGCCTGGTACCGAGTGAAACTCTAAGGATAGCCAAGCATCCAGTCATCGCAGCAGACAGGTAGGTCAGCAGGGGAGAGAGAAAGCAGAGGGGAAAAGGAAGGTCTTGAGCTGCTTCCGGAACTTCAGGTGATCCGGCTTCATTTTGCGAGGGGTAGGGAGGCCATTCCAGAAGGAGATCTACCCCCACTCTCTACCTGGAGAAGCGTCTGACCCTCAGAGAGTTGGAGGTGGCTGAGCAAAGGGCTTGAGAAGAAAGGTATTTAGGAAGAGAGCGTTAGATGTAATGCGGGCCCTGGCCCCAGAGAGGTTTTTGGACGATGCAGAGGGTCTTGAACTTGATACTTGCAGCCACCAGGAGCCAGTGGAGAGATTTCAGGACTGCAGAGAAACAGTCCCTGGGCTTGAGGCCAAGAATAAGTCTCGTAGTCCTGTTCAGGATTAGTTGCAGAGGGCAGAGAGTAGAGGAAGGCAGACTGAGAAAGCGGCTGTTGCAGTAGTCCAGCCTAGAGAGATCCAGGGCTCTGGAGACAGCTTCTGGGGGAAAGTGAGAAAAGGAAGAATACCTCTGAGGAGGTGCAGCTGGTAGTGGGCCTTTTTGGCAAGGTCCGTGATGTGAGGAGCGAAGGAGAGAGTGGAGTTGAAGATAACACCAAGGGTTTTTGCCTCACACGAAGGCGAGGGAAGAGGCCCGCAGGAGGGCGGCCAGACTTAGAGACGGAAAGCGGGAGCAGGGGTCCCAATGAGAAGGATCTCGGTCTTACTGGCATTAAGGCAGAGATTGTTGGAGGCGCACCAATCCTGAATCACAGAAACCGAATGAGCGAAAGAGGAGAGGAGGCTGAGGGGCGCCTGAAGGAGGTAGTTCTTGGCAACTATCTTAACCAGTTCATACAGTTCAGAAATAGGACTCTTCAGTTTCTCTGTCGTGTCATTGACACCTTGCTTTCCCCTCCTGAGGTTATTCTTCTCTCTCGTTGTTTATGGCACTTGTTACTTCTTCTCTGTACAGTGGCCATTCTTTTTCCTGGCTGAGACAGCTGGAGACATTCTCAAAAGGATTCTTGCTTTCCTCCTTCACTTGATAGTTACAGGGACTAGTAAGAGAGTTCCAATAACAATTCTCACTTGTGTCTACTGCTTTAGTCCTACTGAAAAGAGTATGAAAGGTCCAGTCATGATTCTTACTGGTCTTCACTTCTTTAATGTTACTGGGACCAGTATGAATGGTCCAGTAATGATTCTTACTCGTATTCACATCTTTAATGTTACTGGGACGAGCATGAATATTCCAGTAATGATTCTCTCTGTTCTTTCTTTTCTTGTTATTAGTACGAGTATCAATGTTCACACATTCATTCTTGGGGTTCTCCGTTATTTATTCTTCATGGAGCCAGGTCTGCATGCTCTCATGTGACTTCCCCCTCTCTTGAGGGAATATTAAATGTAGGTCTTCACTGGAACAAGTATGATCCTTACACTCATTCTATTCCTTATCCCTCTGGGGTTTCCCGCCGTCGCCGTTACCTCTTGCTCTTGGGATCACCGTCACCAGGCTTGCATTTAGGGTGGTATGCTTCTCTCGGTTCATCCGGTTGGCTTCCGGCTTTGCTGTTTCTCTCTCTATCTCTCTCTCTCTCTCTCTCTCTCTCTCTCTCTCTCTCTCTCTCTCTCTCTCTCTCTCTCTCTTTCTCTCTCAGTACCCACTCCGTGCCGTTTATGGGTCTGTGGCTGCAGCGTCATTGTTGAACTTAACAGTCTACCGGCTCTCGGTCATGCCACCACCTCGGATTTGGCAACACGTCTGAAGATTCCTTCCCTCAGCTGCTCTTGCTTCAAACTCTTCTCCTGTTGCATTTCCACGCAACTTTTTTCCATGCTTGAAGGCTGTGCATCCCAGTCTCTCTCAGCTCTGCTCGCACAGCTGATTCAAACCTCCTGGGCTTCTCTCTCCAAGAGGACTCCTACTCCTTCCTTTATGCTGTGTTCTTTTTCTCTGTTGAAGGAGTACTCTGCATTGCTCGCATTCAAAGTATTGTATACATCGTCTTTCTCATGTTGACTTAATGTTTCTACACCACAGTAACAAATATCTACTTGTTCTTCATATCTTCTTTGGGTAGGCGCTATTAGTGGTGTGTTATGGGTGAGTACCTTAGGAAGTTCCTCTTTGAAACGGAAGTCCTTGTCCCAAAGGAAGGAGTCTCTCTCTGTGAGGTCCCGCTTGGCTCTACCCCTAGGGAGAGTAACGCTTAGCAAACCCACCTCCCTAGCCTCAGAGGAAAAGGCTCCCCCCCTGGGGAGAAGTGACTGAATCCCTTTTTTCGTCCCACATCCTTTGGCCCATCATCTTCTAGCTTGGAGGTTAGCAAGCTCCCTTGGTCACTCTACTAGAAGTCCCTATAATCAGCAGGGGACTTCATGACGCAGATAGTTTAAGAGTTGACTATGTTAGAAAGGTGAATTTAGGTGGCAGGTGTTCAGGAAGAGGGTTATGGTTTATAAGGTACAGTGGGCAACTCAGCCTGGTTGCCAAGCCTGCCCGCCCACAGCTCATGATTGACCAGTGCAGGGAAAAGGAAGCGTGAAGTCCTAATGAGTGTCTAAGCAAGGTGCCCATCTCCCAGTAGTTTGGTTGGGCATTGTAAGAGACCTGCCTGGTGTGGGTGGAGTTTGCGGTTCCAGTCAAGCACCAAGAAACAATTTAGTTCTGTGCACTATTTTAATTAAGCAATATTTCCCAAAGCTGTGGGAAATAAGGTTTTTTAGGAGTCTGTAGGTTAGACTTATGGCCCAAAGCAAACAGCCCAAAAGTTCTGGCCAATGTTCCTATTAGCACCTGGCCTCTGGGCTGGGTGCTAGGCAGCAAGGTGCGTAGAGCAGTGATATGATAGTTTATTTGATATGATAGTTTATTTATATAGCGCCTATACACAATTTGTTTCAAAGCGCTTCAAGGCAAGGGAAGGGAACAAGGGAAAATACAACGACATTCTTACAGGCCATGAACAGTAAGGATGTGAAATTAACTATCGTACTCGGCCTGATGACATTTCAGATAGTGCAAGATCTAAGACATAGATAAGGAAGGGAGGGGGAGAGTGGGAAGGAAATGGAAACAGACAGGCGAGTACCGTACTAGGCCTGACAACATTTCTGGTAGAGCCGGAGGAAAACAAAAGGTGAGGGAGAGGGGTGCAGAAAGGGAGGAGAGGAACAAAACAAGCGACTATCGTACTAGGCCTGACAACGTTTCAGATAGTGTTGCAGGGAGGGGGGAACAGTAAGGGGATGGGGGAGCGACAGACGGAGTTGCTATCATACTAGGTCCAGGGACAATTCTGATAGAGTAAGTGCATAGAAGAAAGTAAGGGGAGGAGATAGGAAAAGGGAGAGGGGAGGGGAGGACAGAACAGAGAGTAAGCAGTCAAAAAGAGTGGAGAAGCAAGAGGGGAGAGCGAATACAATAGCAGAAGTCAGTAGTAACACATAATGTTGCAAGTCTGGATACAAGATGAAGATGGGAACAGCATGATTCAGGGTCACCATGAGTACAAGATGCAAAGGAAGTCCAGCATGAGAGTTGAGTAAGGGTGACGCACCGTGAATCAATGAGGTCAATAAAAGTAAAATCTAGCATTAGCCACAAGACGGTGATGGTGAAACCAGAATGTATCAGGGCAGACTCCTGTGTGCGGGAAGGGGGGGCAAAAGGGAACAAGACAGGGGGACCAGAGAGGGTGGAGATGGCCTGTGGGGAAAGAGGGTGTAAACACATGTTGGTACATGCTTACCTGCTGTCTTAGCAGAGGGTCGGACCCTGGATCATACTGGTCCGAACAGGTCCAAACAGGAATTGCCCTTTTCTTTGACTGCCTTTCACTTTGGACACCCGGCGAGAGACGCCCTTGATCTAAGAATAAAGAGCAGGAAGGAAGAGGCAGGGCTAAGAAGGTGGGTGGTGCTCAGGCCAGGTGACCTAGATCCACTTACACCTGCTCCCCAGCTGCAAAGGAAAAGAGGCTGGAGGGCTCCTTAAGTAGAGAAAAGAGCGGCAAGCAGGAAGGCACCAGGTGGGCGGGGCTTGGTAAGTGGTGAAAAAGAGCGGCAACCAGGAAGGCACCAGGTGGGCGGGGCTTAGGCCAGGTGACCTAGATCGACTTACACCTGCTCCCCAGCTGCAAAGGAAAAGAGGCTGGAGGGCTCCTTAAGTAGGGAAAAGAGCAGCAACCAGAAAGGCACAAGGTGGGTGGGGCTTGCTAAGTGGTGAAAAAGAGCAGCAACCAGGAAGGTGCCCGTCTACCTTCTCGCAAGCCACACTAGGGGGCTGCCTCTATGCCACGGATAGGAAAAATGGACAGCACCCCTTCGGCCGGCGATGAGCCGAGAATTGAATCCCATTCTTGCTTTTCCTATCTTGGAGGTGGGGGCTCAGGGCAGTTGTGGTGAAGGCAAAGAGGCATTGTGAGCCAAAGAAGGAGGAAGAGGATGGCTGGGGTAGCAGAGGCAAGTGTAGGGAGAAGTAGGTGAAACAGGACTGGCTCCGGAGAGGAATATGGTTTCCTCTGGGCCAACTGAAATGTTGGCATACCGGTGATAAGTGCCCCATGACTGAGAGGGAGCCAACCTTTTCCTCTGGGTGTTAATACTTATTATTATTATTATTATTATTATTAATATTATTTTGACCCACACACCCCTCACAGTGCATTCTAAACGTGGCATGTTATGTTTTCTTTTTCAGGATTCAAGAATCAAAGATTTAACTGGGGAAGGGCCTTTCACTGTCTTTATTCCACATGAAGATGTGTCCAGGAACAGTACAATGGTGAGACGCTGCTCCCTGTGCTCTAGTGGCAATCAAACAAAGCACTGTGCTAGCAAGTGTTGCATAATAACAATGTATTCTTATTTCTTGTCCAAATTACGGTTGCCTTTACCTGCAACATAAGACACCAGGACTTGTGCTAGGCCATCATGGCTTTCTCTGTAATCTTACCAACATCTTGAACCCTTAAACGTTAAGAAAGGGCAACAAAGTGAAACAATTCCAACATCTGTGGGAGAAGGATGCCTGAGTATCAAGCAGGCATGTACTCGAGGATCCCGAGTCACAGGACAGCTATTTGCACCTTTGAAAGATGCTCTTGGGACCGCCTGCACTTTCATGACAACATTGGACTATTTGTGAAGGCATTCAGATTGAATGCACCTTTTACCCCCCTGTGTGCGATATTGCTGTCAGGTCCTGTCTGGAGAGTTCCCCAAATGCTGCTGAACCCCCGCAGAACCACAAAAGCGTCTCGCTCTCAATTGATAGGATTCACTGCTGAGCCTGTTACACCCCTGGGGCAAAGGGGAGTGGGACAAAACAGATACTCAGATACTGGTTCTTGCTCCTGTGGATTGATATCCGCATGGGTGAGAAAAGACAAAAATGAGTTTACCTATTTTCCTATATCTCCTCCCTCACTCAACCCTCAGTAACTCACAGCACCTGAGATTCCTCTGCTGAAACCAAGATGAAATAATACATATGTGAAATTCCAAAATGAAACTTTAGTTACTCTTAAGATTTGTGGAAAATATTGCGGCAATCTGGTCAGTTTTCATGCTTTATCAAGACTTTCTTGACAGTAGCTCCTTAAACTTTCATTCTCAGTGAACTTTAGTTAACCTCTTTAGGTGCTTCTCTTCCTTTCCTTTGAAAATAAATATCTTCCTGATAAGTCCACCTAAAGAATTCTCTGAAGAAGTGAATTCTCGGTGTTCATTACTTTTTTTTTTTATTTTTTTTTATTTTATTTTTATTGGTTATATTACAAACCTTTAAAAAGAAAGAAGCAAGAAGAAAGGAAAGAAGACAAAACCAAGCTATGCATTCTACATTCATCTCAAATCGATACAAGTCCTCCTCCCATCATCTGGTTCCCATAACTTGTACTAGATGCGGATCTCAGGATCTCACAACGAGCGGGATCACCGGGCTATCGTGTAAACGTTCCTTTATAGCACGAAGGAAGGAAATCAAAGCATATAACAACGCTCTGTTTGCTCCATCAAACATAGCTTTCCACCAGTCATCACGAGTGAGGCACTGAGAGTTCATTATTAGTGGGTTGAAAATGTTTATTCTCTCAGACTCAAACTCGGAGCACGTTATGATAAGGTGTTTAAGTGATTCCTTTGTGTTAGAACAGAATCGACACACAAGGTCCGAGTCCGAAGATTGGGACCAGTAGCAAAGACGTTCTTTAGTTGGCATAGCGTTCAGCCTAAACTGAAGGTAGGCGGCCCGGGCCCACTGGTCCGGGAAGCAAGCTAGGTATGGAGCTACGTTTCCGTAAGCTCTTGCTTCGGCCGGTACTTCACGCATCGATTTAGATTTAGCTCTTTTATCGCAAGTCTGGATCCAGTCATTTCGCCAAAGTTTCAGTTTTGCGGCATCTGGATTTTCGAGCAGCAATTGCATCGAAATGTCATAGAAACAGAGTACATCATAACATGTCTTATTCCATTGGAATGCAATTGTGGGTGCTTTGGCGAACTGTAGGCTGTGAAGAATCTTCATCTGAGGCAAAACGGTGTTAAGGTTTACTTTCCTGAAGATGCTTAGAAGATTCCAAGCGACCCTCGCTTGCATCGATATATAGCCAAGTTCATATCTAATGCAAACAGTGGAGGTGCCTTTGGGTAGGTGGAGAACCCTGGTCCAGAAGATGTTTTCTAGGGAATTCCACATTTCAAACCCATATCCAAAGGCATTTTCGCCAGCATAAATTAGAGAAGGTACCACCTTCTGCTGAAAGAAGGTTAACGTCGGTCTTAAGGTAAATTTCCCAAATTTTTTGTTGATTATGGCTGCTTGGCACGCCAATTGACGGCATTTGTTCTTCACGGAGTCCACCCAGGGGGCGTCATTTCTGCTGGCACTTAGTTGCATTCCTAAGTATCTGGTGTTAAGAACGCGTCCGATGGGTTCTTTGTTCACGTACCAGTTGAATTTTTGCCGGTTTAAATTGGAACCTTGCAGTCTTTCAAGGACCATTATTTCGCATTTCCTTCTATTAATAACTAACCCGTTATCTGTTAGGTATTTTTCCACGGCATTTAGTTTGCGCTGTAAACCTATGGGGGTTGAGTCTATCAAAATGATATCATCTGCATAGACTAAATAGTCCACATGGGAGCCATGGAGTTTTGGCGGGAACGTGCGTAGGCCACTAAATACGTCCTTGATGTCGGATATGAACAAATTAAATATGGTTGCTGCAAGCGGGCAGCCTTGTTTGACACCTCGCGAGGTGTTGATGGGTACAGATAGATTGCCTTTTTGATCTAGGCGGACTCTGATGGTCGTGTTCGTATGGAGTTCATAAATAGCGGCCAGCAGACTTGCAGGGCCATTCCATTTGGTCAGTTTAGTCCAGAGTAGATCTCTGTTAATACTGTCGAACGCCTGAGACAAGTCTACCAAGGCGAGATAGATCTTGGTATTGGAACGCAAGGCTTCCATTTTCAGTAGGTTTAGTATTAATAGGTTAATGCCGCAGCCCAAGCCTTTGACGAATCCCGTTTGTCTAGGGCCCATCTGATTGCATTTTGTTGACCACTCAGTCAGTTTTTGTTGAAGGAGAGTGGCATAAACCTTGCCCAGTACGTCAAGAAGTGCAATGGGTCTGTAGTTCTTAGGATTCCAACGATCGCCTTTTTTAAAGATAGGTATGATCACTGCTGATTTCCAAGACAAAGGGGTCTTGCGGTTGTTGACGATTCTTTTGAACAGTAGCTCACAAAAGGTAGTCCATAGTTCAGGTTGGAGCTTGAGCGTAAAGTTTGTTAAGCCATCAGGACCGGGGGCTCTAGAGTTGTGTAAATTCCTAATGACTCTCAATATTTCCTCATAATCAAAGGTCAAGTCCCAAAGTGGCAGCGCTGGTGGGCTCCAATCAGCGACCTCATTATTGTTACAAAAGAGGTTGGTGTAAAAAGATACCCACTCAGACTCAGAGACCAGGTTTGCCTGGAGAGCATGTTGAGGAGCAAAGTTGTCCTTTATCAGTCTCCAATAATCAGCAGCGTTAGAGCTCTTCATTTTTGATAGCATCAACTCCGCATCGTTCTGTAGCATAATAGATTTATGGGACTTAAGCCAGTTCTTATAGCTTTGTTTGAAATTTTTTATAAGCCCATTTGCGGCACTTGATGTTTGTTTGCGGGTCGATCTTATCTGCCAACGTAGGAGACGTTTCCGTTGTTGCACTTCAAGATCAAATTTATGTTTTGGAAAAAAAAGACTATTGGCCATGTGATTTTTGCGTTCTTGATATTGTGTTAGGAGGTGGCTGTATTCCGTGAGTTCGGAAATCTGGAGACCTTTCAAGATATTACCTGTCTCAGTGTGGTCTAGTTTTAGGCGAATCCTACCGACTCCTGTTCGGGTTGGAAAGGCCCAGCGATCTTGAGGTCTTATGTCAGTTGCCGCAAATGTCAGTACCACCATCTCGTGATCGCTGTGTTGCATTGATCGGACGGACAGTCTGGATGTTTTCGTATGAATCCCACTGGAGACAATGATATAATCCAAGGTTGAATTTAGGTCGCCTCTTCTCCACGTGGGGGCAGCAGGAATATCGCCTACCGTTTGACCATTCAATATCATCAAGTCGCGTAGTTCCATTTCCAGAGACCATTGAGTTGCCAATTGAGATTCTAAATTGTTGACAGTCTTCTTGTGACCTAGTGTGTCCTGATGGTCAAGACAATCGATATTAAGGTCTCCACAGACTATTAAGTTAATTAGGGGGCAGGCTTCAATCTGCTCGTCCAACGCCTTGGTGACTTCATCTATGAAGTTTGTAGTTCCACTGGCCGCGTGGTTCCAGTACAGATTAAAGATGCAGATGTTAGTTGACGCATCAGCAGCCATGCTGCCCACCCCGACCGTGGTCACTTGAATAAATGGAGAAACATCAATTGAGTTTAGGATCCGAAGACCTGAATTAATCCTAACGGCTACCAGAAGGCCTGACATTGGTCTTCCTCTAGTCTGTTTGAAGGCTGGAATATAGGCAGTTTCAAATCCTTCCAGAATGGGTTTTTCACGTAGCCATGTCTCCTGTAGGCAAATAAGGTCCAAATCATCGGCCCAGGTGGTATTAAACAGATGAGTGAAGCCCCTTGTGTTCCATGATCCCAGAGTAAGGGTTTTGTTGCTGGAAGGGTGTTTGAGGACCTGGCGTTAGCGAGGCGTGATATTATTTAAAGATTCAGCAATCCACGCCCATTCCTTCTCTTGACCCTCTCGGCAACATATCAGACCCTTCCAAAACTTCAGTATGATGTGTTTGACTGGGACCTGAGATTGTAATCTTGATGTTTTTTAAGCTAGATGTCTCGTTCACGGACTTGCTGGTATTCTGTGCCGGAGGGAAGGATGTTAAGTGCGGAACTACAGTGACCCTCTCACAAGAGCGATCAGATGGGTTATTGTAGTCTCTTCCGACCTCCAGCAAGATCGCAGCTTTATTCAGAGCTTCTTCTGGAGTCCGTGTAGGGGCTAGGGAAATGTCAAAGCCCAGCGACATTAAAACTGGTCCGGCTTGGAGCAGTGTGTCAGCTATCAATTTGGACTGGACATGTAGAATAAC
This sequence comes from Ambystoma mexicanum, assembly GCF_040938575.1. Classification (NCBI taxonomy): domain Eukaryota; kingdom Metazoa; phylum Chordata; class Amphibia; order Caudata; family Ambystomatidae; genus Ambystoma; species Ambystoma mexicanum. The sequence goes on along the minus strand of NC_090923.1, from coordinate 26,243,753 downwards.
TGCATCATTTTTGCTTTCTTCAAGAAATTCTACAATTTTTAGATCACCAGATTCTATTGCTCGCAGGCTCGGTACTAGATGACAAAGCCATAACACATTATGGCGATTCATTATCAAGTCATCAGCAGAGTCGATACGTTCTAGAAGTACTTGGTGGTAAGTAGGCTCATTCTTCCAATATTTGTTCTTGAGGGATTCGTTTGTTGTTTGCTTACTCAATGATAAGTTTCTTTGCGACCCCCCAGTAGCCTTGGGTTGCAGCAACTTAGGCAGGATACCCCTAGAATTAGAGCCAGATAAGTCATTTTTAGCAGCTACCGAGGATGACAGGTTGACACAAGGAGCAGAGGGAACTAGTGACTCAGGATCTTCCATCTTGGATTGGCCAGTGTTGCGTGGGTCACACGTTTTACGGCGTTTCTCCTCTAAAGTCATGAAGGGTTGCGACCAGGTGTCCGAGTCGTCTATGGGAGTTGTGGATTGACCAATTTTTTCACCTAGGGATACAATTCTGGAGGACTTTGAGGCGGGCGCTTGTGGATGAGTGAGATTATGTCCAGATGGATTTACTCCACTATCAGGCTGGTTAGTCATGTGAGGACAAGCAGCACTCAAAAGACCGGTTGAATTGCCAGGCTGCTTGTGTACATTGAGAGGGCTCGCCGGTAGAGTGTCAAACTCAGCAGCCTTCTCCACGTCCTCAGCTAAATCCTCTTCGTATACAGACATGTTTAGCAGGTCCTCAGATGTGCCACATAAATTGATTGTAGGATCTGCGATCAGGTCCAGATTGTTAGATGCAGCATTTAACGGAGGGTCTGATGCACCCTTTGTTCCTTTTGAGATTGTTTTATTAACAATTACATTCACCGTTTTTATGTTACGCAAAAATTTCCTGGAATGATTACCTCGGTTCCTTTTTTTTGTTAGTATGTTTTTTGATTTTTTGGCTTCGTTGCCTCCACAGTTTCCAGTTTTTGGACCTGTAAGGTGGCCGTTCGTGGGGTGCTTAAAGATGTCATAGACTTCAACAGCGGCGTCTTTTCCGTGATTTTGTGCAATATTGGACCCCTCTTTAGTAGAATCAGGAGCAAGATTTTGATTGGAGGAGGCAGCCAATTGAAAGTCCAGAGGAGGCGAGTTCGCTGCGGCTTGAATTTCCACAATAATGGCCTGAGCATTGGTCAATTGAGGAGGAATTGGATAAATGGCAGAGGGAGCAGACTCGTCCGTTTGCGAATCTACAAAGCATGGAGCCGGCAGCGACAAGTATTGATCCTGACCGGCTTCTTGCGGCGCTTTTTCATAACAGGCCAGCTTATTTACACTTCGCTTTGATTCAATAGCAGTGGCCTCTGCTATTTGGGCACATGTGGCTAGTGGGATCCGATCAGATGAACAGGCTACAGGTTTGTCTGGAGTCTGGGAGCACGGTAATCGTTTATCTTCAGGAATTCCAATATAGCCAGGCTTGTCGATTTTTTGTTGAAAAAGATGTAGAGCCTGTTTTGCCACTTCAGCCAATAATTTTCTATCCAGAAAGGCGTTTTTGTTACTGTCTATTAGTGCACCTAACGCCAATTCAGCCTGTTTGTCAGTGTGCAGAGAAGTATTTTTTAAGGTCGTCTGAGAGATCTCCAGTTCAGCGATCTTTGTATTCATGCCAGAGATTAAGGCTGTTAGGTCTTTCAAGTTGTCATTAATGTGTTCGTACATTTTCAAATATGGAGCCAAAGCAAGGGTAGTAGATGACATAATAATCGTCTGAATTTCTTGTATGGTTGGTAAGGGGCGATCGTTTCCAGAGCTGACCGTTGGGAGGCCTGTGGATCGCCTTTTATTCAACGGAAGGCGTCTGATTTTTGGAAAAGGACGCTCCATAAATGATGAGTCCGATAAAGATGAATCTGACGTAGCGTCGGAATGGGAACCCATGATTGAAGAGCTATTTTGCGAAATAGGGGAATCAGCTCTTTTTGCTGAAACAAGTTTCTTCTGTGAGCACTTGATGTTCGGAGAGAGGCTCGAGCGTCTGTGTTTTCTTTGATTCACCTTGGTCATAGATACGCTCTGCGGAGGACTTTTATCCCACAGTACAGGAGGGGGCGCCTCGACTACAGAGATCGTGGATGCCCTGACATGGGCTGTAGCACCCGGCGTAAAGTTATTTAATGCCGAGTTGTTCAATCTGTTTTTATTCAAATGTTTGAGGTCCATTAACAGCTTATTCACAACTTCCAAGGAATTTCTTCGATTGGTAGTCTTTTCCATGCTGGGCCGGCAACCTCTCCCGCTCAGCGGTTGTAAAAGAGCCACGGGAGAATGATTCCGGCTCCAGATTTTGCTCTGGTTTGTCCGCTTCGTTGAATGTAAAAGCTGTGTCAGGGAGATAAACATCAGGCGTTGTGTTCTGTAGCGTCATAGGTGACGGTAACAGCTTTTCATGTGCACTGTAAAATCTTGTACGCGGAGAACTGCTGCTTATTTCTTTTGTCATTAGAGCGCAAACTGCGTCGCATGCACCTGGGCTCTTTGGAAGAGGCTGGTCGTCCGACGTTACGTCAGTAGACTTGCGAGGAGGCATTAGCACAGTGCCACAGACCTGTTGCGTTGTACTACTGTTATGTGGTGCAGCAAAGGATGGAAGTACAGCAGAGCCACATGTTGGGGCTGAGGTGATCATCACTATCGGAGAAGTCTGAACTTCATATTGTTTATCACATTTATCAGATGGCTCATCATGTTTACATTGACACGGGGAGTGGGATGGGGCGTCATGGAGGGTGTCCGTTTGGAATGGGCTAGGCTGCACAGTAGCAGTGTCAGTAATAAGCTGTCTTGTCGAAGACTCGACTACTGACTCAGGACACACACTCTCACTGGGCCCTCTCGAGTGGCCAGCATAAACCGGAGAGTCTGAATTTAATTGCAAGATAGAAGACACACATGCACTTACTGTGGTTTCCTTGTTGTAATGTCGCTCCGCTTCATTCGTCAACTGTATGCCTTCGGCAGCATCAAGAGGTGGAACAGGTATGCGAGACGGTTCCGAGGATTCCGCCGAGAGCCATGAGCGTTCGGAGTCGTTACAAGCAGACTCACGCGCACGCTTCCTTTGAGCTCGAGTCTTTATGGCAGCACTCGTAGATTTACCTATCGCCGAGGGCATTGTATCCTCGGCTGCGAGATGGTATGTGCGGGGAGCAGGGGAGGCCACAGGAAGAAAGAAGAGGGATTCAACCGGATTCCGTTGACTTTCGTGAGGCGGCCCCGGCGCGCCAAACAGCCGCACAACAGCCAGTAGACTTTACTCCACCGGGCTTAACGCCGCAAGGGTAGACTGGCCCGATTTTGTGGGCAGGGAATGTCACGTGAGCAGTCACGTGACTTGCACTGAGCTCCGCCCCCTCCTGGGAGCGAGTGTTTGCCGTGCGCGAGTTCAAGGGAACTCCCAGCGCTAATTTCCAAAGCACAAAGTAAAGCGTTCGTTTTCCAACTGGAGATACTTCTCTATGCTGGAGAAGTCTGCGCCGTGCTGCTGGACTGGCCCGATTTTGTGGGCAGGGAATGTCACGTGAGCAGTCACGTGACTTGCACTGAGCTCCGCCCCCTCCTGGGAGCGAGTGTTTGCCGTGCGCGAGTTCAAGGGAACTCCCAGCGCTAATTTCCAAAGCACAAAGTAAAGCGTTCGTTTTCCAACTGGAGATACTTCTCTATGGTGTTCATTACTGAAAGTGCATTAAGTAGAACACTAAGAACTACTGAAGAAACACTATTAGCACTCCTGAAATCTAAATTAAAACTATTTAAATGGGGTTTTCAAACATATTTAACCTAACCTGCAAAATGAATATTTGAATCACTTAAAAGAAGTAGTGAAGCTAAGTAATATTTAAACTATCCCCGGAGAAGGTCAGTAACCGGACAAGCTCTACATAAATTGTGGTGTAACTGTGCTAAAAAACATTGCGCAAGTCACCAGAAGAACCTGGTCCAAAAAACAAACACTGGCCTCCTTCAGTTTCACTGTGAAAGTCACTGTGGCGCCTCTTTAGGAGTGCAAAACTCTGTCAATGGCTACCTCACTTCTGACGCTGTGCTGCTTACTGTGAGTACTTACATGGAAGCGAAAACCGGAACGCGCCTCGACCAGCTGCCTGGATACTGCGTATACTGAAGTGGAGCAACACCAGAGACCCTCGCCTGGGATTCTAACGGAGGATCTATCTTCAGAGTGCCTCACAGGAACGCGACGCAGAGCCTCAGTCTAATCACGGAGAGCAATGTTTGAAAACATATAATTATCCCTCCTCCTGAATACAATCCCAGGACGCGTTAGACTGAAAGGGAAATCTGCTCAACTAGCATAGCTAAGGTTACGTTCCCCACTTGACCACTACAGCACAAACAGACTAAGAAAGTAAAGGCTTGGCAGAAAGTCATTGCACAGATGCTGCAGAACTAAAATTAAAAAGGAAATTATTCTACTTTACCTATTTAAAATCTAATTAAAACCAATTTTAAAAGAACAGTTACATTTGAATACACAGCAACAAAACTTAACCCTGGTTGAATTGAAGAACTCTAATCTTTTCTGTTTGCAGATTCAGTCTTTATCTTAATCTTCTTTGAGCATATCATAGACGAAATCTTTCTTCTCAGGAAACTCTTCAGCCCTAAACTGAGGACTCAAAACAAACAGGACCTACTCCAAGGACAGTTCTAAATGAAAGGCAGTTCAGAATGTCCTGCCTGACCCTTTGTTCCTCCTTCATCCAATCAGGAGTCTAGGTCCTTTAATGCCATTTTGGTTTGGGATAACCCCAGCACTCTGGATTGCCCATGTTAAGGCCCAAGTCCAGGAAACCGCCAATATAATAATACTGTATAAAATGATCATGCAAATGTAAATGTATTCACTGCCTACATCTACCAGGAAACCTGGCAATTGCATATCTGGGACATTAAAAAAGGCTCATGTCCTCAAATAGGAAGGATGTTGCGCAGAAATGCAAGAGATCTGGTTGAAACAGGCACAGAGTAATGTGCATGTCCCTTGGCTCAGGTATGCAGCCACATGCACCACAAATCCCTTTATATACATGTATCTAACCGCTTTCTGCATTTTAACATGATTTACATGCTAAATATCGCTTACATCCACCACCAGGTTGGGGGGATGGTGTAGGACAAATTAAGTATACACGGTGGCCGGATAGTGCATCATTTCTCTCCTTGCATAGCCTTCCCAAAATGTGCAGGTCCACCTTTTGAAAAAGCTGGTTAATTCATTTAGTTGAATAGTGCATCTCTGAAAAGCGCCAGATTTGCTGTGAGGTGGTTCCATGCGCTTTTGTAGTTTGCATCTTGTTGTATCTTTGGGTCTTCCATTTTAACCTCTTTTCACCGACTTATCACAGATAACATGCTTTCTGCGGAGAGCTAACATTTGTTAGAAACTTGATTTTATGTATGTCTATTGTTTCGTATTGCAGTGATATGCTCTCTTATGACCCCTGCACGGTGCTCAATTGCTTATGCATATCTGAGGATTTGTCTTGAGTAACAGGTTTTCATGTTTGGTAGAGCTCAGCTTCTCTTTGGGAATGGGAGGTTTCAACGAAGGAAATGTGTTCGAAGGCTAAATCATCCAAACTTTGTTAAGGATTTGGGAGGCAAATATTTGGGGGAGGTGGGTAATCATGATAATTAAGGTGCAGGGAGGAAAGGCGGTTGCCGGGGGTTGGGGGTTCTCCCCCACATATCTTGATGGCCAAATCTCCGCAATCAAATCGCATAGTATCTTCTCTTCAGCTCTACGTGTAGATGAGGATAAGTTAAATCAGTTCCAGAGCTCGCAATGCCGACTCCTGTCTTTCTTCTATCAGAAAATCCAGTGGTGAAGCTTATGATTCATTCTCTGTGCAGCTTTCACGTGCTTCACTCTGGCCTTGGGCCAGCATTTCTGGGCAGTCGTGCTGGTGAAGTTTGCACTGCTGAGTTCAAAGTTCAAACATCACATAATATCATCATTCCAAGCATATCACAGTTGCAGAATCAGATTAAATAAATGTCAGGGGATTCCACGGGGCAACCTATCAATCTCTTTGAGAACTTGTTTTCTCCCATTGTTAGGAATTTGGGGTAATGCCAAAGAGATCAGCCCCATACAATACAGTGGTTTCAATTTGGGCTCAGTTCCCATGATGTGAAGCAAATTGCTGGGATGCCTTACTCTGCAGGGACATCGCGAGATCATACTTTTTCAACTCATTCCTCTATTTGCAGCTATCAGTGAATTTGATGCCCTTTGCCAAGGCAACAACCCCTTCCATCTCCTCTGGCCCCAGAAGGATCTGTGGGAGAAATGTTCTGTAACCCTTGTCTAAGACCCTCACACTTGCAGAACCCATTGACCTTCTCTGTCGGGGATAGTGGACCCCCATGTGTTCTCATTGCATGCAAAGAGTAGGTCACTTACCTACATTCCATTCAGTTTCGGGGTGTCTGCAGCACTGGTGCACTTGTTTCTTAACCTTTGTTAGGGTGGGTTCTCTCACCCCTATATTCAGGGGAACAGATAAACGAAGCCACAGCAAGTCAACATGGTTTCCCATCAGCATTTCCTGGCTCACCTGCTGGTAGCCGTGGTGGAGCAACAGAAAACAACTCTCAAGGAGAGTATAGATAGTATCAGACATTTAACATTCATTAAGAGATTGCACACACAAAGTTGTTATGAGGATAACACATGTTTCCTGTGGTTGTGATACTACCAGTTAGGGTCACCAAAGCGTCCTATGTTCGGCAGATCATGTGGATGGCAGATCATGTGGATGGCAGATCTGGTGATCTGTATCATGCGAAGCCTTTGAATCCCAATCCACTCCACTGGGAAAAAAACAATGTGAAGACAATAGTTCAGGCGACCGTAAAAGACAAATAGTAAAATAGTGTCAAACTATGAGTCACTGCGTTCATAGCAATACAAGTATTGCTCTATCAATGCACCCGGTACATAAATATGTCAACATTATTAAGCGCGGTGCACCCTGCTCCCCCAATCTAAAGCCCCTCAGATACCAAGTACAACCCATTACTTAATAGCTAAGTTCACTGTACTGTCAAGTGTCAGCTGTTGGTCTGTGCAAAGTTATAGAAAAGTGTGCCACATGTCTCAAATGTTTTTTCTCGCCATTTCTCAGACTATCTATCCTCCTTTCCATGGAAGCTAGTTTACCAATCTCTTCCATCTTTGGGGATTTCCATGGAGGCTAGTTTACCAAGCTCTTCCGTCTTTGTGGATTTCCATGGAGGCTAGTTTACCAAGCTCCTCCGTTTTTTGTGGATTTCCATGGAGGCTAGTTTACCAAGCTCATCCGTCTTTATCCTCTTTTCCATGGATGCTAGTTGCCCAAGCACTTCAGTCTTTGTGGAATTCCATGGAGGCTAGAGTACCAAGCTCGTCCGTCTTTGGGGATTTCCATGAAGGCTAGTTTACCAAGCTCTTCCATCTTTATCCTCCTTTCTATGGAGGCTAGTTTACCAAGCTCTTCCGTCTATCTGGATTTCCGTGCAGGCTAGTTTACCAAGCTCTTCCGTCTTTTTGGATTCCCATTGCGGCTAGTTTACCAAGCTCTTCCATCTTTATCCTCCTTTCCATGGAAGCTAGTTTATCAAGCTCTTCCGTCTTTGGGGATGTCCATGGAGGCTAGTTTACCAAGCTCTTCCGTTTTTTGTGGATGTCCATGGAGGCTAGTTTACCAAGCTCTTCCGTCTTTATCCTCTTTTCCATGGATGCTAGTTGCCCAAGCTCTTCTATCTTTGTGGATTTCCGTGCAGGCTAGTTTACCAAGCTCTTCCGTCTTTGTGGATTTCCGTGGAGGCTAGTTTACCAAGCTCTTCCGTCTTTGTGGATTTCCATGAAGGCTAGTTTACTAAGCTCTTCCGTCTTTGGGGATTTCCGTGGAGGCTAGTTTACCAAGCTCTTCCGTCTTTATCCTCTTTTCCATGGATGCTAGTTGCCCAAGCTCTTCCGTCTTTGTGGAATTCCATGGAAGCTAGTTTACCAAGCTCGTCCGTCTTTGGGGAGTTCCGTGAAGGCTAGTTTACCAAGCTCTTCCGTCTTTATCCTCCTTTCTATGGAGGCTAGTTTACCAAGCTCTTCTATCTTTGTGGATTTCCGTGTAGGCTAGTTTACCAAGCTCTTCCGTCTTTGTGGATTTCCGTGGAGGCTAGTTTACCAAGCTCTTCCGTCTTTGTGGATTTCCATGGAGGCTAGTTTACCAAGCTCTTCCGTCTTTGGGGATTTCCATGGAGGCTAGTTTACCAAGCTCTTCCATCTTTGGGGATTTCCTTGGAGGCTAGTTGTCCAAGCTCTTCCGTCTTTATCCTCATTTCTATGGAGGCTAGTTTACCAAGTTCTTCCGTCTTTGTGGATTTCCATGCAGGCTAGTTTACCAAGCTCTTCCGTCTTTATCCTCTTTTCCATGGATGCTAGTTGCCCAAGCTCTTCCGTCTTTGTGGAATTCCATGGAGGCTAGTTTACCAAGCTCGTCCGTCTTTGGGGAGTTCTGTGAAGGCTAGTTTACCAAGCTCTTCTGACTTTATCTTCCTTTCTATGGAGGCTAGTTCAACAAGCTCTTCCATCTTTGTGGATTTCCGTGCAGGCTAGTTTACCAAGCTCTTCCGTCTTTGTGGATTTCCGTGGAGGCTAGTTTATCAAGCTCTTCCGTCTTTGTGGATTTCCATGGAGGCTAGTTTACCAAGCTCTTCCATCTTTGGGGATTTCCCTGGAGGCTAGTTTACCAAGCTCTTCCATCTTTGGGGATTTCCTTGGAGGCTAGTTGACCAAGCTCTTCCGTCTTTATCCTCTTTTCCATGGCGGCTAGTTTACCAAGCTCTTCCGTCTTTGTGGATTTCCGTGCAGGCTAGATTACCAAGCTCTTCCGTCTTTGTGGATTTCCGTGGAGGCTGGTTTACCAAGCTCTTCCGTCTTTGTGGATTTCCGTGCAGGCTAGTTTACGAAGCTCTTCCGTCTTTGTGGATTTCCGTGGAGGCTAGTTTAACAAGCTCTTCCGTCTTTTTGGATTTCCAGTGTTTGAACACAAATCTCGCACTCGTCGCCAGAGCCATTTTTTATCACAAGATTGCCATTGTATGTGGATTTCAAATGTTTTGTGACATCTTTGATCAATGTCACTGTTTACTGACATACATGTATGCTTTACTAAATTTTATCTGGCCTGTCTCAGTGACCAGAATTGTGATACCTTTGTCCAGGTGCTCATCATGTGAATGCGCATGACCATAGCTCTGTTGCATGAGTTTGGAAGCCAATGGTCCAGATTTAAAACTGTTCTCTGACGTCCAGCGTATGCTGTAGATGATTTATTGCTGAGATAGTGGGGGGGGGGCAATATTGACTTTCAGGATCCTGCTACTTCTACCAGTCCATACTTTTATGTTTACCTCAATCTGCAAATCTTCATACCAATCTATCTTGCACTTTGTAGAGTCGCTCAGTTATAGCTGATGGATGTCGAAGATGCTGTGTCTGTTTCTTGTTTCAGTGTAGGCATTAAAAAGGATGCACGAGACTTCGCGAGAGGAGGTGGTTTTCGTGACGCTCATCACATGGAGTGCTCGGTGGACATGGGTGCACGATGAGTTGGATGTGGTAGGATCATTCGGGGTGGTGGAGACTGGCTGAGAGGGGTAGGGGAGGTTGGATGCGTGTGCACTTTGAGTGTCGGGTGAGAGGGTCACGTCGATGGGGGCAAGGAAGAGTAGGCGGCCAGTAGTAGGTATGTGAGAGACGAGATGGGTAGGCTCAGGGGCGATTGGGAGGGTGGAGAGGGGTCCACGTGAGGAGTGGGGGGTTAGGCAGGAAGTTTCTGGTTCGAGTCTGGAGGGCGCTGGGGGATTTGGTGTACTGGGTGAGAAGTCAAGTCCCTTTAGGATTGCTGAGGCCGAGGCAAGGACTGGAATAACATATTTCTCCAGCATGGGGTCTGGTATGGATTCACATGCTCATGAATATTCCCCGTCGTCAGGCTGGGAATCCTCAGTAAAGAAAAAATCAGTATCAGTTTCGTTTCTGATCTGTCTTTTTTCTTTTGAGAACTGCTGCTTATTTCTTTTGTCATTAGAGCGCAAACTGCGTCGCATGCACCTGGGCTCTTTGGAAGAGGCTGGTCGTCCGACGTTACGTCAGTAGACTTGCGAGGAGGCATTAGCACAGTGCCACAGACCTGTTGCGTTGTACTACTGTTATGTGGTGCAGCAAAGGATGGAAGTACAGCAGAGCCACATGTTGGGGCTGAGGTGATCATCACTATCGGAGAAGTCTGAACTTCATATTGTTTATCACATTTATCAGATGGCTCATCATGTTTACATTGACACGGGGAGTGGGATGGGGCGTCATGGAGGGTGTCCGTTTGGAATGGGCTAGGCTGCACAGTAGCAGTGTCAGTAATAAGCTGTCTTGTCGAAGACTCGACTACTGACTCAGGACACACACTCTCACTGGGCCCTCTCGAGTGGCCAGCATAAACCGGAGAGTCTGAATTTAATTGCAAGATAGAAGACACACATGCACTTACTGTGGTTTCCTTGTTGTAATGTCGCTCCGCTTCATTCGTCAACTGTATGCCTTCGGCAGCATCAAGAGGTGGAACAGGTATGCGAGACGGTTCCGAGGATTCCGCCGAGAGCCATGAGCGTTCGGAGTCGTTACAAGCAGACTCACGCGCACGCTTCCTTTGAGCTCGAGTCTTTATGGCAGCACTCGTAGATTTACCTATCGCCGAGGGCATTGTATCCTCGGCTGCGAGATGGTATGTGCGGGGAGCAGGGGAGGCCACAGGAAGAAAGAAGAGGGATTCAACCGGATTCCGTTGACTTTCGTGAGGCGGCCCCGGCGCGCCAAACAGCCGCACAACAGCCAGTAGACTTTACTCCACCGGGCTTAACGCCGCAAGGGTAGACTGGCCCGATTTTGTGGGCAGGGAATGTCACGTGAGCAGTCACGTGACTTGCACTGAGCTCCGCCCCCTCCTGGGAGCGAGTGTTTGCCGTGCGCGAGTTCAAGGGAACTCCCAGCGCTAATTTCCAAAGCACAAAGTAAAGCGTTCGTTTTCCAACTGGAGATACTTCTCTATGCTGGAGAAGTCTGCGCCGTGCTGCTGGACTGGCCCGATTTTGTGGGCAGGGAATGTCACGTGAGCAGTCACGTGACTTGCACTGAGCTCCGCCCCCTCCTGGGAGCGAGTGTTTGCCGTGCGCGAGTTCAAGGGAACTCCCAGCGCTAATTTCCAAAGCACAAAGTAAAGCGTTCGTTTTCCAACTGGAGATACTTCTCTATGGTGTTCATTACTGAAAGTGCATTAAGTAGAACACTAAGAACTACTGAAGAAACACTATTAGCACTCCTGAAATCTAAATTAAAACTATTTAAATGGGGTTTTCAAACATATTTAACCTAACCTGCAAAATGAATATTTGAATCACTTAAAAGAAGTAGTGAAGCTAAGTAATATTTAAACTATCCCCGGAGAAGGTCAGTAACCGGACAAGCTCTACATAAATTGTGGTGTAACTGTGCTAAAAAACATTGCGCAAGTCACCAGAAGAACCTGGTCCAAAAAACAAACACTGGCCTCCTTCAGTTTCACTGTGAAAGTCACTGTGGCGCCTCTTTAGGAGTGCAAAACTCTGTCAATGGCTACCTCACTTCTGACGCTGTGCTGCTTACTGTGAGTACTTACATGGAAGCGAAAACCGGAACGCGCCTCGACCAGCTGCCTGGATACTGCGTATACTGAAGTGGAGCAACACCAGAGACCCTCGCCTGGGATTCTAACGGAGGATCTATCTTCAGAGTGCCTCACAGGAACGCGACGCAGAGCCTCAGTCTAATCACGGAGAGCAATGTTTGAAAACATATAATTATCCCTCCTCCTGAATACAATCCCAGGACGCGTTAGACTGAAAGGGAAATCTGCTCAACTAGCATAGCTAAGGTTACGTTCCCCACTTGACCACTACAGCACAAACAGACTAAGAAAGTAAAGGCTTGGCAGAAAGTCATTGCACAGATGCTGCAGAACTAAAATTAAAAAGGAAATTATTCTACTTTACCTATTTAAAATCTAATTAAAACCAATTTTAAAAGAACAGTTACATTTGAATACACAGCAACAAAACTTAACCCTGGTTGAATTGAAGAACTCTAATCTTTTCTGTTTGCAGATTCAGTCTTTATCTTAATCTTCTTTGAGCATATCATAGACGAAATCTTTCTTCTCAGGAAACTCTTCAGCCCTAAACTCAGGACTCAAAACAAACAGGACCTACTCCAAGGACAGTTCTAAATGAAAGGCAGTTCAGAATGTCCTGCCTGACCCTTTGTTCCTCCTTCATCCAATCAGGAGTCTAGGTCCTTTAATGCCATTTTGGTTTGGGATAACCCCAGCACTCTGGATTGCCCATGTTAAGGCCCAAGTCCAGGAAACCGCCAATATAATAATACTGTATAAAATGATCATGCAAATGTAAATGTATTCACTGCCTACATCTACCAGGAAACCTGGCAATTGCATATCTGGGACATTAAAAAAGGCTCATGTCCTCAAATAGGAAGGATGTTGCGCAGAAATGCAAGAGATCTGGTTGAAACAGGCACAGAGTAATGTGCATGTCCCTTGGCTCAGGTATGCAGCCACATGCACCACAAATCCCTTTATATACATGTATCTAACCGCTTTCTGCATTTTAACATGATTTACATGCTAAATATCGCTTACATCCACCACCAGGTTGGGGGGATGGTGTAGGACAAATTAAGTATACACGGTGGCCGGATAGTGCATCATTTCTCTCCTTGCATAGCCTTCCCAAAATGTGCAGGTCCACCTTTTGAAAAAGCTGGTTAATTCATTTAGTTGAATAGTGCATCTCTGAAAAGCGCCAGATTTGCTGTGAGGTGGTTCCATGCGCTTTTGTAGTTTGCATCTTGTTGTATCTTTGGGTCTTCCATTTTAACCTCTTTTCACCGACTTATCACAGATAACATGCTTTCTGCGGAGAGCTAACATTTGTTAGAAACTTGATTTTATGTATGTCTATTGTTTCGTATTGCAGTGATATGCTCTCTTATGACCCCTGCACGGTGCTCAATTGCTTATGCATATCTGAGGATTTGTCTTGAGTAACAGGTTTTCATGTTTGGTAGAGCTCAGCTTCTCTTTGGGAATGGGAGGTTTCAACGAAGGAAATGTGTTCGAAGGCTAAATCATCCAAACTTTGTTAAGGATTTGGGAGGCAAATATTTGGGGGAGGTGGGTAATCATGATAATTAAGGTGCAGGGAGGAAAGGCGGTTGCCGGGGGTTGGGGGTTCTCCCCCACATATCTTGATGGCCAAATCTCCGCAATCAAATCGCATAGTATCTTCTCTTCAGCTCTACGTGTAGATGAGGATAAGTTAAATCAGTTCCAGAGCTCGCAATGCCGACTCCTGTCTTTCTTCTATCAGAAAATCCAGTGGTGAAGCTTATGATTCATTCTCTGTGCAGCTTTCACGTGCTTCACTCTGGCCTTGGGCCAGCATTTCTGGGCAGTCGTGCTGGTGAAGTTTGCACTGCTGAGTTCAAAGTTCAAACATCACATAATATCATCATTCCAAGCATATCACAGTTGCAGAATCAGATTAAATAAATGTCAGGGGATTCCACGGGGCAACCTATCAATCTCTTTGAGAACTTGTTTTCTCCCATTGTTAGGAATTTGGGGTAATGCCAAAGAGATCAGCCCCATACAATACAGGGGTTTCAATTTGGGCTCAGTTCCCATGATGTGAAGCAAATTGCTGGGATGCCTTACTCTGCAGGGACATCGCGAGATCATACTTTTTCAACTCATTCCTCTATTTGCAGCTATCAGTGAATTTGATGCCCTTTGCCAAGGCAACAACCCCTTCCATCTCCTCTGGCCCCAGAAGGATCTGTGGGAGAAATGTTCTGTAACCCTTGTCTAAGACCCTCACACTTGCAGAACCCATTGACCTTCTCTGTCGGGGATAGTGGACCCCCATGTGTTCTCATTGCATGCAAAGAGTAGGTCACTTACCTACATTCCATTCAGTTTCGGGGTGTCTGCAGCACTGGTGCACTTGTTTCTTAACCTTTGTTAGGGTGGGTTCTCTCACCCCTATATTCAGGGGAACAGATAAACGAAGCCACAGCAAGTCAACATGGTTTCCCATCAGCATTTCCTGGCTCACCTGCTGGTAGCCATGGTGGAGCAACAGAAAACAACTCTCAAGGAGAGTATAGATAGTATCAGACATTTAACATTCATTAAGAGATTGCACACACAAAGTTGTTATGAGGATAACACATGTTTCCTGTGGTTGTGATACTACCAGTTAGGGTCACCAAAGCGTCCTATGTTCGGCAGATCATGTGGATGGCAGATCATGTGGATGGCAGATCTGGTGATCTGTATCATGCGAAGCCTTTGAATCCCAATCCACTCCACTGGGGAAAAAAACAATGTGAAGACAATAGTTCAGGCGACCGTAAAAGACAAATAGTAAAATAGTGTCAAACTATGAGTCACTGCGTTCATAGCAATACAAGTATTGCTCTATCAATGCACCCGGTACATAAATATGTCAACATTATTAAGCGCGGTGCACCCTGCTCCCCCAATCTAAAGCCCCTCAGATACCAAGTACAACCCATTACTTAATAGCTAAGTTCACTGTACTGTCAAGTGTCAGCTGTTGGTCTGTGCAAAGTTATAGAAAAGTGTGCCACATGTCTCAAATGTTTTTTCTCGCCATTTCTCAGACTATCTATCCTCCTTTCCATGGAAGCTAGTTTACCAATCTCTTCCATCTTTGGGGATTTCCATGGAGGCTAGTTTACCAAGCTCTTCCGTCTTTGTGGATTTCCATGGAGGCTAGTTTACCAAGCTCCTCCGTTTTTTGTGGATTTCCATGGAGGCTAGTTTACCAAGCTCATCCGTCTTTATCCTCTTTTCCATGGATGCTAGTTGCCCAAGCACTTCAGTCTTTGTGGAATTCCATGGAGGCTAGAGTACCAAGCTCGTCCGTCTTTGGGGATTTCCATGAAGGCTAGTTTACCAAGCTCTTCCATCTTTATCCTCCTTTCTATGGAGGCTAGTTTACCAAGCTCTTCCGTCTATCTGGATTTCCGTGCAGGCTAGTTTACCAAGCTCTTCCGTCTTTTTGGATTCCCATTGCGGCTAGTTTACCAAGCTCTTCCGTCTTTATCCTCCTTTCCATGGAAGCTAGTTTATCAAGCTCTTCCGTCTTTGGGGATGTCCATGGAGGCTAGTTTACCAAGCTCTTCCGTTTTTTGTGGATGTCCATGGAGGCTAGTTTACCAAGCTCTTCCGTCTTTATCCTCTTTTCCATGGATGCTAGTTGCCCAAGCTCTTCTATCTTTGTGGATTTCCGTGCAGGCTAGTTTACCAAGCTCTTCCGTCTTTGTGGATTTCCGTGGAGGCTAGTTTACCAAGCTCTTCCGTCTTTGTGGATTTCCATGAAGGCTAGTTTACTAAGCTCTTCCGTCTTTGGGGATTTCCGTGGAGGCTAGTTTACCAAGCTCTTCCGTCTTTATCCTCTTTTCCATGGATGCTAGTTGCCCAAGCTCTTCCGTCTTTGTGGAATTCCATGGAAGCTAGTTTACCAAGCTCGTCCGTCTTTGGGGAGTTCCGTGAAGGCTAGTTTACCAAGCTCTTCCGTCTTTATCCTCCTTTCTATGGAGGCTAGTTTACCAAGCTCTTCTATCTTTGTGGATTTCCGTGTAGGCTAGTTTACCAAGCTCTTCCGTCTTTGTGGATTTCCGTGGAGGCTAGTTTACCAAGCTCTTCCGTCTTTGTGGATTTCCATGGAGGCTAGTTTACCAAGCTCTTCCGTCTTTGGGGATTTCCATGGAGGCTAGTTTACCAAGCTCTTCCATCTTTGGGGATTTCCTTGGAGGCTAGTTGTCCAAGCTCTTCCGTCTTTATCCTCATTTCTATGGAGGCTAGTTTACCAAGTTCTTCCGTCTTTGTGGATTTCCATGCAGGCTAGTTTACCAAGCTCTTCCGTCTTTATCCTCTTTTCCATGGATGCTAGTTGCCCAAGCTCTTCCGTCTTTGTGGAATTCCATGGAGGCTAGTTTACCAAGCTCGTCCGTCTTTGGGGAGTTCTGTGAAGGCTAGTTTACCAAGCTCTTCTGACTTTATCTTCCTTTCTATGGAGGCTAGTTCAACAAGCTCTTCCATCTTTGTGGATTTCCGTGCAGGCTAGTTTACCAAGCTCTTCCGTCTTTGTGGATTTCCGTGGAGGCTAGTTTATCAAGCTCTTCCGTCTTTGTGGATTTCCATGGAGGCTAGTTTACCAAGCTCTTCCATCTTTGGGGATTTCCCTGGAGGCTAGTTTACCAAGCTCTTCCATCTTTGGGGATTTCCTTGGAGGCTAGTTGACCAAGCTCTTCCGTCTTTATCCTCTTTTCCATGGCGGCTAGTTTACCAAGCTCTTCCGTCTTTGTGGATTTCCGTGCAGGCTAGATTACCAAGCTCTTCCGTCTTTGTGGATTTCCGTGGAGGCTGGTTTACCAAGCTCTTCCGTCTTTGTGGATTTCCGTGCAGGCTAGTTTACGAAGCTCTTCCGTCTTTGTGGATTTCCGTGGAGGCTAGTTTAACAAGCTCTTCCGTCTTTTTGGATTTCCAGTGTTTGAACACAAATCTCGCACTCGTCGCCAGAGCCATTTTTTATCACAAGATTGCCATTGTATGTGGATTTCAAATGTTTTGTGACATCTTTGATCAATGTCACTGTTTACTGACATACATGTATGCTTTACTAAATTTTATCTGCCCTGTCTCAGTGACCAGAATTGTGATACCTTTGTCCAGGTGCTCATCATGTGAATGCGCATGACCATAGCTCTGTTGCATGAGTTTGGAAGCCAATGGTCCAGATTTAAAACTGTTCTCTGACGTCCAGCGTATGCTGTAGATGATTTATTGCTGAGATAGTGGGGGGGGGCAATATTGACTTTCAGGATCCTGCTACTTCTACCAGTCCATACTTTTATGTTTACCTCAATCTGCAAATCTTCATACCAATCTATCTTGCACTTTGTAGAGTCGCTCAGTTATAGCTGATGGATGTCGAAGATGCTGTGTCTGTTTCTTGTTTCAGTGTAGGCATTAAAAAGGATGCACGAGACTTCGCGAGAGGAGGTGGTTTTCGTGACGCTCATCACATGGAGTGCTCGGTGGACATGGGTGCACGATGAGTTGGATGTGGTAGGATCATTCGGGGTGGTGGAGACTGGCTGAGAGGGGTAGGGGAGGTTGGATGCGTGTGCACTTTGAGTGTCGGGTGAGAGGGTCACGTCGATGGGGGCAAGGAAGAGTAGGCGGCCAGTAGTAGGTATGTGAGAGACGAGATGGGTAGGCTCAGGGGCGATTGGGAGGGTGGAGAGGGGTCCACGTGAGGAGTGGGGGGTTAGGCAGGAAGTTTCTGGTTCGAGTCTGGAGGGCGCTGGGGGATTTGGTGTACTGGGTGAGAAGTCAAGTCCCTTTAGGATTGCTGAGGCCGAGGCAAGGACTGGAATAACATATTTCTCCAGCATGGGGTCTGGTATGGATTCACATGCTCATGAATATTCCCCGTCGTCAGGCTGGGAATCCTCAGTAAAGAAAAAATCAGTATCAGTTTCGTTTCTGATCTGTCTTTTTTCTTTTGAGAACTGCTGCTTATTTCTTTTGTCATTAGAGCGCAAACTGCGTCGCATGCACCTGGGCTCTTTGGAAGAGGCTGGTCGTCCGACGTTACGTCAGTAGACTTGCGAGGAGGCATTAGCACAGTGCCACAGACCTGTTGCGTTGTACTACTGTTATGTGGTGCAGCAAAGGATGGAAGTACAGCAGAGCCACATGTTGGGGCTGAGGTGATCATCACTATCGGAGAAGTCTGAACTTCATATTGTTTATCACATTTATCAGATGGCTCATCATGTTTACATTGACACGGGGAGTGGGATGGGGCGTCATGGAGGGTGTCCGTTTGGAATGGGCTAGGCTGCACAGTAGCAGTGTCAGTAATAAGCTGTCTTGTCGAAGACTCGACTACTGACTCAGGACACACACTCTCACTGGGCCCTCTCGAGTGGCCAGCATAAACCGGAGAGTCTGAATTTAATTGCAAGATAGAAGACACACATGCACTTACTGTGGTTTCCTTGTTGTAATGTCGCTCCGCTTCATTCGTCAACTGTATGCCTTCGGCAGCATCAAGAGGTGGAACAGGTATGCGAGACGGTTCCGAGGATTCCGCCGAGAGCCATGAGCGTTCGGAGTCGTTACAAGCAGACTCACGCGCACGCTTCCTTTGAGCTCGAGTCTTTATGGCAGCACTCGTAGATTTACCTATCGCCGAGGGCATTGTATCCTCGGCTGCGAGATGGTATGTGCGGGGAGCAGGGGAGGCCACAGGAAGAAAGAAGAGGGATTCAACCGGATTCCGTTGACTTTCGTGAGGCGGCCCCGGCGCGCCAAACAGCCGCACAACAGCCAGTAGACTTTACTCCACCGGGCTTAACGCCGCAAGGGTAGACTGGCCCGATTTTGTGGGCAGGGAATGTCACGTGAGCAGTCACGTGACTTGCACTGAGCTCCGCCCCCTCCTGGGAGCGAGTGTTTGCCGTGCGCGAGTTCAAGGGAACTCCCAGCGCTAATTTCCAAAGCACAAAGTAAAGCGTTCGTTTTCCAACTGGAGATACTTCTCTATGCTGGAGAAGTCTGCGCCGTGCTGCTGGACTGGCCCGATTTTGTGGGCAGGGAATGTCACGTGAGCAGTCACGTGACTTGCACTGAGCTCCGCCCCCTCCTGGGAGCGAGTGTTTGCCGTGCGCGAGTTCAAGGGAACTCCCAGCGCTAATTTCCAAAGCACAAAGTAAAGCGTTCGTTTTCCAACTGGAGATACTTCTCTATGGTGTTCATTACTGAAAGTGCATTAAGTAGAACACTAAGAACTACTGAAGAAACACTATTAGCACTCCTGAAATCTAAATTAAAACTATTTAAATGGGGTTTTCAAACATATTTAACCTAACCTGCAAAATGAATATTTGAATCACTTAAAAGAAGTAGTGAAGCTAAGTAATATTTAAACTATCCCCGGAGAAGGTCAGTAACCGGACAAGCTCTACATAAATTGTGGTGTAACTGTGCTAAAAAACATTGCGCAAGTCACCAGAAGAACCTGGTCCAAAAAACAAACACTGGCCTCCTTCAGTTTCACTGTGAAAGTCACTGTGGCGCCTCTTTAGGAGTGCAAAACTCTGTCAATGGCTACCTCACTTCTGACGCTGTGCTGCTTACTGTGAGTACTTACATGGAAGCAAAAACCGGAACGCGCCTCGACCAGCTGCCTGGATACTGCGTATACTGAAGTGGAGCAACACCAGAGACCCTCGCCTGGGATTCTAACGGAGGATCTATCTTCAGAGTGCCTCACAGGAACGCAACGCAGAGCCTCAGTCTAATCACGGAGAGCAATGTTTGAAAACATATAATTATCCCTCCTCCTGAATACAATCCCAGGACGCGTTAGACTGAAAGGGAAATCTGCTCAACTAGCATAGCTAAGGTTACGTTCCCCACTTGACCACTACAGCACAAACAGACTAAGAAAGTAAAGGCTTGGCAGAAAGTCATTGCACAGATGCTGCAGAACTAAAATTAAAAAGGAAATTATTCTACTTTACCTATTTAAAATCTAATTAAAACCAATTTTAAAAGAACAGTTACATTTGAATACACAGCAACAAAACTTAACCCTGGTTGAATTGAAGAACTCTAATCTTTTCTGTTTGCAGATTCAGTCTTTATCTTAATCTTCTTTGAGCATATCATAGACGAAATCTTTCTTCTCAGGAAACTCTTCAGCCCTAAACTCAGGACTCAAAACAAACAGGACCTACTCCAAGGACAGTTCTAAATGAAAGGCAGTTCAGAATGTCCTGCCTGACCCTTTGTTCCTCCTTCATCCAATCAGGAGTCTAGGTCCTTTAATGCCATTTTGGTTTGGGATAACCCCAGCACTCTGGATTGCCCATGTTAAGGCCCAAGTCCAGGAAACCGCCAATATAATAATACTGTATAAAATGATCATGCAAATGTAAATGTATTCACTGCCTACATCTACCAGGAAACCTGGCAATTGCATATCTGGGACATTAAAAAAGGCTCATGTCCTCAAATAGGAAGGATGTTGCGCAGAAATGCAAGAGATCTGGTTGAAACAGGCACAGAGTAATGTGCATGTCCCTTGGCTCAGGTATGCAGCCACATGCACCACAAATCCCTTTATATACATGTATCTAACCGCTTTCTGCATTTTAACATGATTTACATGCTAAATATCGCTTACATCCACCACCAGGTTGGGGGGATGGTGTAGGACAAATTAAGTATACACGGTGGCCGGATAGTGCATCATTTCTCTCCTTGCATAGCCTTCCCAAAATGTGCAGGTCCACCTTTTGAAAAAGCTGGTTAATTCATTTAGTTGAATAGTGCATCTCTGAAAAGCGCCAGATTTGCTGTGAGGTGGTTCCATGCGCTTTTGTAGTTTGCATCTTGTTGTATCTTTGGGTCTTCCATTTTAACCTCTTTTCACCGACTTATCACAGATAACATGCTTTCTGCGGAGAGCTAACATTTGTTAGAAACTTGATTTTATGTATGTCTATTGTTTCGTATTGCAGTGATATGCTCTCTTATGACCCCTGCACGGTGCTCAATTGCTTATGCATATCTGAGGATTTGTCTTGAGTAACAGGTTTTCATGTTTGGTAGAGCTCAGCTTCTCTTTGGGAATGGGAGGTTTCAATGAAGGAAATGTGTTCGAAGGCTAAATCATCCAAACTTTGTTAAGGATTTGGGAGGCAAATATTTGGGGGAGGTGGGTAATCATGATAATTAAGGTGCAGGGAGGAAAGGCGGTTGCCGGGGGTTGGGGGTTCTCCCCCACATATCTTGATGGCCAAATCTCCGCAATCAAATCGCATAGTATCTTCTCTTCAGCTCTACGTGTAGATGAGGATAAGTTAAATCAGTTCCAGAGCTCGCAATGCCGACTCCTGTCTTTCTTCTATCAGAAAATCCAGTGGTGAAGCTTATGATTCATTCTCTGTGCAGCTTTCACGTGCTTCACTCTGGCCTTGGGCCAGCATTTCTGGGCAGTCGTGCTGGTGAAGTTTGCACTGCTGAGTTCAAAGTTCAAACATCACATAATATCATCATTCCAAGCATATCACAGTTGCAGAATCAGATTAAATAAATGTCAGGGGATTCCACGGGGCAACCTATCAATCTCTTTGAGAACTTGTTTTCTCCCATTGTTAGGAATTTGGGGTAATGCCAAAGAGATCAGCCCCATACAATACAGTGGTTTCAATTTGGGCTCAGTTCCCATGATGTGAAGCAAATTGCTGGGATGCCTTACTCTGCAGGGACATCGCGAGATCATACTTTTTCAACTCATTCCTCTATTTGCAGCTATCAGTGAATTTGATGCCCTTTGCCAAGGCAACAACCCCTTCCATCTCCTCTGGCCCCAGAAGGATCTGTGGGAGAAATGTTCTGTAACCCTTGTCTAAGACCCTCACACTTGCAGAACCCATTGACCTTCTCTGTCGGGGATAGTGGACCCCCATGTGTTCTCATTGCATGCAAAGAGTAGGTCACTTACCTACATTCCATTCAGTTTCGGGGTGTCTGCAGCACTGGTGCACTTGTTTCTTAACCTTTGTTAGGGTGGGTTCTCTCACCCCTATATTCAGGGGAACAGATAAACGAAGCCACAGCAAGTCAACATGGTTTCCCATCAGCATTTCCTGGCTCACCTGCTGGTAGCCGTGGTGGAGCAACAGAAAACAACTCTCAAGGAGAGTATAGATAGTATCAGACATTTAACATTCATTAAGAGATTGCACACACAAAGTTGTTATGAGGATAACACATGTTTCCTGTGGTTGTGATACTACCAGTTAGGGTCACCAAAGCGTCCTATGTTCGGCAGATCATGTGGATGGCAGATCATGTGGATGGCAGATCTGGTGATCTGTATCATGCGAAGCCTTTGAATCCCAATCCACTCCACTGGGAAAAAAACAATGTGAAGACAATAGTTCAGGCGACCGTAAAAGACAAATAGTAAAATAGTGTCAAACTATGAGTCACTGCGTTCATAGCAATACAAGTATTGCTCTATCAATGCACCCGGTACATAAATATGTCAACATTATTAAGCGCGGTGCACCCTGCTCCCCCAATCTAAAGCCCCTCAGATACCAAGTACAACCCATTACTTAATAGCTAAGTTCACTGTACTGTCAAGTGTCAGCTGTTGGTCTGTGCAAAGTTATAGAAAAGTGTGCCACATGTCTCAAATGTTTTTTCTCGCCATTTCTCAGACTATCTATCCTCCTTTCCATGGAAGCTAGTTTACCAATCTCTTCCATCTTTGGGGATTTCCATGGAGGCTAGTTTACCAAGCTCTTCCGTCTTTGTGGATTTCCATGGAGGCTAGTTTACCAAGCTCCTCCGTTTTTTGTGGATTTCCATGGAGGCTAGTTTACCAAGCTCATCCGTCTTTATCCTCTTTTCCATGGATGCTAGTTGCCCAAGCACTTCAGTCTTTGTGGAATTCCATGGAGGCTAGAGTACCAAGCTCGTCCGTCTTTGGGGATTTCCATGAAGGCTAGTTTACCAAGCTCTTCCATCTTTATCCTCCTTTCTATGGAGGCTAGTTTACCAAGCTCTTCCGTCTATCTGGATTTCCGTGCAGGCTAGTTTACCAAGCTCTTCCGTCTTTTTGGATTCCCATTGCGGCTAGTTTACCAAGCTCTTCCGTCTTTATCCTCCTTTCCATGGAAGCTAGTTTATCAAGCTCTTCCGTCTTTGGGGATGTCCATGGAGGCTAGTTTACCAAGCTCTTCCGTTTTTTGTGGATGTCCATGGAGGCTAGTTTACCAAGCTCTTCCGTCTTTATCCTCTTTTCCATGGATGCTAGTTGCCCAAGCTCTTCTATCTTTGTGGATTTCCGTGCAGGCTAGTTTACCAAGCTCTTCCGTCTTTGTGGATTTCCGTGGAGGCTAGTTTACCAAGCTCTTCCGTCTTTGTGGATTTCCATGAAGGCTAGTTTACTAAGCTCTTCCGTCTTTGGGGATTTCCGTGGAGGCTAGTTTACCAAGCTCTTCCGTCTTTATCCTCTTTTCCATGGATGCTAGTTGCCCAAGCTCTTCCGTCTTTGTGGAATTCCATGGAAGCTAGTTTACCAAGCTCGTCCGTCTTTGGGGAGTTCCGTGAAGGCTAGTTTACCAAGCTCTTCCGTCTTTATCCTCCTTTCTATGGAGGCTAGTTTACCAAGCTCTTCTATCTTTGTGGATTTCCGTGTAGGCTAGTTTACCAAGCTCTTCCGTCTTTGTGGATTTCCGTGGAGGCTAGTTTACCAAGCTCTTCCGTCTTTGTGGATTTCCATAGAGGCTAGTTTACCAAGCTCTTCCGTCTTTGGGGATTTCCATGGAGGCTAGTTTACCAAGCTCTTCCATCTTTGGGGATTTCCTTGGAGGCTAGTTGTCCAAGCTCTTCCGTCTTTATCCTCATTTCTATGGAGGCTAGTTTACCAAGTTCTTCCGTCTTTGTGGATTTCCATGCAGGCTAGTTTACCAAGCTCTTCCGTCTTTATCCTCTTTTCCATGGATGCTAGTTGCCCAAGCTCTTCCGTCTTTGTGGAATTCCATGGAGGCTAGTTTACCAAGCTCGTCCGTCTTTGGGGAGTTCTGTGAAGGCTAGTTTACCAAGCTCTTCTGACTTTATCTTCCTTTCTATGGAGGCTAGTTCAACAAGCTCTTCCATCTTTGTGGATTTCCGTGCAGGCTAGTTTACCAAGCTCTTCCGTCTTTGTGGATTTCCGTGGAGGCTAGTTTATCAAGCTCTTCCGTCTTTGTGGATTTCCATGGAGGCTAGTTTACCAAGCTCTTCCATCTTTGGGGATTTCCCTGGAGGCTAGTTTACCAAGCTCTTCCATCTTTGGGGATTTCCTTGGAGGCTAGTTGACCAAGCTCTTCCGTCTTTATCCTCTTTTCCATGGCGGCTAGTTTACCAAGCTCTTCCGTCTTTGTGGATTTCCGTGCAGGCTAGATTACCAAGCTCTTCCGTCTTTGTGGATTTCCGTGGAGGCTGGTTTACCAAGCTCTTCCGTCTTTGTGGATTTCCGTGCAGGCTAGTTTACGAAGCTCTTCCGTCTTTGTGGATTTCCGTGGAGGCTAGTTTAACAAGCTCTTCCGTCTTTTTGGATTTCCAGTGTTTGAACACAAATCTCGCACTCGTCGCCAGAGCCATTTTTTATCACAAGATTGCCATTGTATGTGGATTTCAAATGTTTTGTGACATCTTTGATCAATGTCACTGTTTACTGACATACATGTATGCTTTACTAAATTTTATCTGGCCTGTCTCAGTGACCAGAATTGTGATACCTTTGTCCAGGTGCTCATCATGTGAATGCGCATGACCATAGCTCTGTTGCATGAGTTTGGAAGCCAATGGTCCAGATTTAAAACTGTTCTCTGACGTCCAGCGTATGCTGTAGATGATTTATTGCTGAGATAGTGGGGGGGGGCAATATTGACTTTCAGGATCCTGCTACTTCTACCAGTCCATACTTTTATGTTTACCTCAATCTGCAAATCTTCATACCAATCTATCTTGCACTTTGTAGAGTCGCTCAGTTATAGCTGATGGATGTCGAAGATGCTGTGTCTGTTTCTTGTTTCAGTGTAGGCATTAAAAAGGATGCACGAGACTTCGCGAGAGGAGGTGGTTTTCGTGACGCTCATCACATGGAGTGCTCGGTGGACATGGGTGCACGATGAGTTGGATGTGGTAGGATCATTCGGGGTGGTGGAGACTGGCTGAGAGGGGTAGGGGAGGTTGGATGCGTGTGCACTTTGAGTGTCGGGTGAGAGGGTCACGTCGATGGGGGCAAGGAAGAGTAGGCGGCCAGTAGTAGGTATGTGAGAGACGAGATGGGTAGGCTCAGGGGCGATTGGGAGGGTGGAGAGGGGTCCACGTGAGGAGTGGGGGGTTAGGCAGGAAGTTTCTGGTTCGAGTCTGGAGGGCGCTGGGGGATTTGGTGTACTGGGTGAGAAGTCAAGTCCCTTTAGGATTGCTGAGGCCGAGGCAAGGACTGGAATAACATATTTCTCCAGCATGGGGTCTGGTATGGATTCACATGCTCATGAATATTCCCCGTCGTCAGGCTGGGAATCCTCAGTAAAGAAAAAATCAGTATCAGTTTCGTTTCTGATCTGTCTTTCGTATTAGTAACCAATCACTGACCTCTGCGTCATACTGACCACAGCCAATGACTGCCCTCTACCTAAGCCCCGCCTATGGCAGCCATCTTCAGATTTTTACCGCACGTTCAAGTGTTGGGATCCTCGTGCTATTGCTCTCGAGCGTTAGTGCTATTTTCTCACGTTTTTTCTCAAAAAACTTCTATTTTTCGGTCAAAAGAGCCTCAAGCTCCACCGTTTCTTCATCCGATCTACGGGGACCCGTGTCGGATTCGTCTACGCCCCTCAAGGGTGAAGATTTTGTCGAGCCACGCTTTTGGAGGACTCCAGAAGTTTCTCAGGCCCATCTCGGACATGGCCCAGGAGAAGGGAAGCTCGACGCCCGGAAAGCTGTTCAGGGTCTGCCCTGGATGCCAGCTTCAGAATGTCTTTAAGGAGGACGAACACTCCCTTTGTCTTTACTGCCTACATGAGGACAAGATGCACGTGGAGAAGGACTGTGCGTTTTGCGGCAATATGTCGGAGCGGACCATGAAGGACCGCCATCAACGTCTCGCCAACTGGCTGGAAGCGAAGAGTCCGTCAGGCGAGAAGAAGAAGAAGAAGTCCGAGCGGTCTTCTAAGACCTTTGAGGACGCCCCGGCGACGGGGGTCCAACACAATGCCAAGCACCGCAAGTCCGCTGGCACCGGGAGCGCCGAACGGTCAGGCTCTACGGGCGCCAGGCAGGGCGCATCCTCCCCGGCACCATCAACACGAGCCAACGCTCTGGTTTGGGTAAGAGGAAGGCCGAGCACCCGGCGAAGCTCCTGGAGAGATCCCGGTCGAGCTCGAAGGCCCCATCGGAGGGGGAGCGAGGCAGTGACCCTCCCCCCAAGGAGAAGGCAGTGAGCGCACCTAGGGTGGTGAAAGCCTTAATCCATCCGGCCAAGGCCTCTATCGAGACAGTCGCGGCGGCCCTGGCTCAGCCTGTGGAGGCTACACCAGTGGTGGCGACCTCGGGGCTCAGAGTCTCCCTGCCACTGCGGAGGGAGTCTTCTTTTATGCCCATCGACAGGACCCCCGTGAAACCTCCGATGGAGAAGAAAAAAGGGGGGCAGGAGGTCGTAGTGGATTCGGCCTCGACCTCTGAGGAAGAGCTGATTGAAGTCTTAAGCCACGGCGTTGGCGTGGAAGAAGACCAGCCCGCCGGGAGGGACCCCGACGTAGGAGACGACGATAACGTCGAGGGTGCCGACGGGGCCCCTAACCGCCCGTCGGACTCCCCTCAACCAGTGCTGCAAGACAACTTGGCGGCCATTTTGTTAGCTATACAGTCCTTAGGCTCGGAGATAAGGACGAGACTGCCGTTACCACCAGCGGAGGAACCGCTCCCGACGGGGGACCCGGAGCCAGGCCCTTCTGGGAGCCCTCCCCCTAAGAGAAGAAGGATTCATCCTCCACCTCCTTTTCAGCCATCGCGCACGACTCGTGGGGATGATACGGGGACTGACACGGCCGCGACGGGTACGGACGATGAGGTTTACGACGAGGATCTGCCGTCGTCACCTCCCACCCAGGCTTCCCCGCCCAACGAGATTGGATCGTTTCACTCCATGATCGCCAGGGCATCCAAGCTTTTCCAGCTCTGCCCGGAAGAGAAGAAGAAGGAAGGTTTTCTTTATCAACGGCGAGGCCAAGAGGAAGACGGTACTCTCTGTACCTCTACTGGACGATATTTGGGATGAGGGCCTCGCCCTCCTCAAGAACCCCTCCACGACGCCGGCTAGAAGGGATCGGTACGAGAAGAAGTACCGGGTCCCGGACGCGGCCCCCTTGTGCCTTCGGGCACAGCCGACCCCGGACTCGGTCGTCTCCGCGGCGGCCAGGAAGAAAGCGGGGGGGGGGGCGTGGCCTCTACGTTGACCTCCCCGCCGGACGACGAGGGAAAAAAATTAGATACGATGGGACGCAGAGTCATCTCGTCTGCAGCGACGACGATTAAGGCGGCCAACGCCTTGGCTATCGTAGCCCGCTACGACAGGGAGTTGTGGTTCAAACTGGGCCCCCTTCTGGACTTCCTACCGGACGACAAGAGGGCTGAAGCCCTAGAGAACTTGCAGGAAGGAGAGGTGGCGTCGGACCACGCCATCACGATTGCGACGGACATCGCTGACACTGGATTTCGCCAGTTGGGCAACGGCGTGTGCCTTAGGCGGCGTGGATGGCTCAAGGCTACGGACTTCCGTCAGGACGTGCAGACCAGAGTCTTGGACATGCCGTTCGACGGAAACAACCTGTTCGGGAAAACAGTGGACGATTCCCTTCAAGCCATCAAGGCAGACACAGAGACGGCCCGGGCTCTTGGGGTTCTCCAGCAACGGCGGCCGCCCTTTCGGAGCGGCGGAGGCAAACAGGGTGCCTCCAAAGGTTCCGGCGGCGGATTTTCCACCTACCGTCAAGCGGCCCGTTCGTCGTCGCAGGAAGCTTACAGGGGACGAGGCAAGTCAGGCGGACTCCGCCGTCGTCGCCAAGGAGGACAAGGCGGCAAAGCCTCGTCGAAGCAGGACTGAACCGGCCGTGGGGTCGGGCCCCCACCGAAGCACCCCGGTGGGAGGCAGGCTGGCGAGCTTCGTCAGCGTGTGGGAGTCCATCTCCACCGACCGTTGGGTGCTGGAAGCCCTAGCTCAAGGTCACGTGCTCGAGTTTCTAAAGAGGTGCCCGTGCGTCCCCCCTGTGGCCAGGAAAGAACATCACGTCCCTCAACTTCTCTTGGAGGTAAAGGCGATGCTCAAGAAGGGCGCCATCGAGCTCGTCCCAAAGAGGCTTCGGGGCTCCGGAGTTTACTCAAGATACTTCCTCGTGAAGAAGAAGACGGGAGGATGGCGTCCCATCCTGGACCTACGACGACTGAACAAATTCATCAAGGCACAGAAGTTCCGGATGGTCACCCTCCAACATGTCCTGGGTCAGCTGGAGGAGGGTGATTTCCTGTCGTCGTTGGATTTGGAGGATGCCTACTTCCATATTCCCATCCTAAAGGGACACCAAAGGTTTCTCAGGTTCGTGGTCCAAGGGCGTCACTACCAGTTCAGAGCCCTTCCCTTCGGACTGAGGTCGGCACCCAGGGTGTTCACCAAGTGCCTCGCACCGGTGGTGGCGCAGCTGCGCCGAGAGGGGATCCACGTCTACCCCTACCTGGACGACTGGCTCATCCGAGCGAAGACGAAGGAGCTCGCCGTGGAGCACACAGCAAGGACCGTCCAACTTCTCATGGACCTGGGATTCTCCATAAACTACGCCAAGTCCCACCTGGTGCCCGCGCAAGACGCACTGTTTCTGGGAGCGAAGCTCGACACAGTGTCGCTTCTGGCCTCTCCGTCGGAGGAAAGGATGAGGGCCATCTTGGGCAAGGTGCAGCGGATGCTGGTTGGGACACGGCCAGAGTGAGGTCCATCAAGTCCCTCCTCGGAATGATGTCTTCTTGCATTTACCTCATCCGCCTGTGCAGGCTCCGGATGCGCCCGTTGCAGGAGTTCCTGGACGCGCGCTGGATCCAGACGACGGCAGCTTCGAGGAGAGGATCACACTCGACGAGAGTTTCCGATGAGCGATCCGGTGGTGGGGCACCCGCGCGCATCTGGCGGCGGGCATGGACTTCCAGACCCCCGGCCACCAGGAGACAGTGACCACGGATGCCTCCCTGGAAGGGTGGGGAGCGCACACCGAAAATCTGCACGCGAGAGGCCTTTGGCTCCCGACGGAGAAGTCCTTCCATATCAACGTCCTGGAGCAGTGTTTTGGGCCCTCAGGTCCTTTCTTCCGTCCCTCAAGGGCAAGGTGGTGAGGATCTTCACCGACAACACCACCACCATGTTCTACATCAGGAAACAGGGCAGAACCAGGTCCCCATCCCTGTCCAGGGAGGCGCAGGATCTATGGCATTGGGCCGTCGCCCAAGGGATGTTTCTGGTGCCGTTTCATCTAGCAGGGATAAAAAACACCATCGCCGACTCACTCAGCAGGGAGCTGCGCTCGTGCCACGAGTGGGAACTACGACAGGATCTAGTGGACCGCCTCTTCCG
The DNA here is from genome assembly GCF_040938575.1 of Ambystoma mexicanum. Classification (NCBI taxonomy): domain Eukaryota; kingdom Metazoa; phylum Chordata; class Amphibia; order Caudata; family Ambystomatidae; genus Ambystoma; species Ambystoma mexicanum. The sequence continues at coordinate 26,214,296 of NC_090923.1, read as the reverse complement.
ACGGTGGGGCACACCCCAGATCGATCTGTTCGCGACGGCGACGAACTCCAAGTGCCAGAGGTTCGCCAGCAGGTTTCCCCAGCCGAGGAGCATGGGCGATGCTTTCTCGTTCCCCTGGGAGGGCCTGTTTCTATACGCGTTCCCTCCATTGCCATTGCTGATCCGGCTCATCAACCAGCTCAAGAGGTCACGGTGCAGGATGATACTCGTCGCACCTGCGTGGCCGAGGCAGATATGGTTCCCGGACCTTCTGGACTTTTCAGCGTCCCCGTCAATCAAGCTGCCAGTGGACGCGGATCTTCTCTCCAGAGAAGGAGGCGCCATCCTCCATCACGACCTGAAGTCGCTGAACTTGCAGGCCTGGCTCCTGCAGCGTTAGAGTTTGGAGGATACGACATACCGGCTGACTGCAGAGAGGTTCTTGCAAGGGCCAGGGCGTCCTCAACTCTTAAATGCTACGGACACAAATGGAAGAGGTTCTCTGTCTGGTGCCACGCACAGAAGATTAACCCTCTACGTATTACGGCTCCCCAAGTACTGCCGTACCTACTGACGCTGGCCAAAGCTGAACTGGCGCACGCGTCCATCAAGATTTATCTTGCTGCGATCTCCCGATACACCAGAACCACGGGGCGGACGTCTTTGTGGTCTCATCGTCTGGTGAAAGAGTTCATGAAGGGACTGTTCAGATCGTTCCCGCCTGTGAAGGCTCCGGCCCCGGCGTGGGAGCTCAACGTGGTGCTGACCAAGCTCATGGGACCTCCGTTGGAGCCTCTGCACTCGGCTCTGTTGAAGTTCTTGTCGTGGAAAACAGCGTTTCTTGTGGCCATCACCTCCGCACGACGGGTGGGAGAGATCCAGGCCCTTTCCTGCAAGTCCCCGTACTTGACTTTTCACGACACGAGGTTAGTGCTCAGGAGGCACCCCTCCTTCAAGCCCAAGGTGCCGTCGGAATTTCACCTCAACGAACCCTTGGTGTTGCCTGTTTTCTTCCCGTCGCCTTCGTCGCCGGCTGAAAGGACTTTGCACTCGCTGGATGTGGCTAGAGCGCTGAAGTTCTACGTGGACCGCACAAAGTGCTTTCGGAAGACGTCACAACTCTTTGTGAACTTTGGACCTGTCAATCAGGGGAAGGCTCTCTCGAAGACTTCCATTTCCAGATGGCTCTCCGGCTGTATCATGTACTGTCATCGGTTGGCAAACCGACCGATGTCTGGCCGTCCGAGAGCCCATTCCACCAGAGCGATGGCAGCTACCACGGCATTCCTATCTGGTGTGCCCTTGCTGGACATCTGCAGGGCTGCTACGTGGAGGTCGACGCACACCTTCACGAAATTCTACTGCGTCGATCGGGATTCCAGGGAGGAGTCCAGGGTCGGCCAAGCAGTGCTGCGCAACCTGTTCGCCTAAGGTGAGCCTGGTGAGGAGGTAAGAATTGCTTAATGTTGAGTTTGATGTAATGCTTAATGTTGAGCCTTTGCCACCTCCCGTGGTTGTGCATGTGTGTACTGCTATGTATTCTTTATTCATGAGCATGTGAATCCATGCCAGATCCCATGCTGGAGAAGGAACAAGTTACTTACCTGTAACTGTTGTTCTCCAGCATGGGTCTGGCATGGATTCACATGCGAATCCTCCCGCCTACCCCTCTGCGGCTCTTCACTTGGTCATACTGCCACTTCACGTGCTACCAAATCTGAAGATGGCTGCCAGAGGCGGGGCTTAGGTAGAGGGCAGTCATTGGCTGTGGTCAGTATGACTCAGAGGTCAGTGATTGGTTACTAATACGAAAGACAGATCAGAAACGAAACTGATACTGATTTTTTCTTTACCGAGGATTCCCAGCCTGACGACGGGGAATGTTCATGAGCATGTGAATCCATGCCAGACCCCATGCTGGAGAACAACAGTTACAGGTAAGTAACTTGTTCCTAATGGAGAATGCAGAGGAATGCTCTCCTGGTAGGATGGTAAGAGGAATGGTGTTTGGTGTATGTCTTTCTCCTTTCTACTCTATGCTTTCCATGCTGCCCTCTCTCCAAAGGTTTTTTTGCATTTGTATTATTCTTTATTCTGCAGTGGCCATCAAAGAGTATAGAACAGTTACATATCCGTAGAAATACTTTTTTTGGACCACTCATGAAATACACAGAGAATCTTGTACCCTTACAGAACATGCTCTGTGGGGGGGTGTGCCATTTATGCACATGGTCTGTGGGAGGCGTGCCATTTATGCACATGGTCTGTGGAGGTGTGCCATTTATGCACACGGTCTGTGGGAGGCGTGCCATTTATGCACAAGGTCTGTTGGAGGCGTGTCATTCATGCACAAGGTCTGTGGGAGACAAGCCATTTATGCACATGGTCTATGAGAGACGTGCCATTTATGCACAAGGTATGTTGGAGGCGTGCCATTCATGAACAAGGTCTGTGGGAGACAAGCCATTTATGCACATGGTCTATGAGAGGCGTGCCATTTATACACATGGTCTGTGGGACCAGTGCCATTTATGCACATGCTCTGTGGGAAGCGTGCCATATATGCACAAGGTTTCAAAAGATATTTTCGGGGCTTAATTGCAAGTTGCTCAGGTAGGCGACTCCTTACAATCCCTGTCAATTGGCCAGAGAAATCATTACTTGATTCATTGAGTTCCCAAAATGTCGCGGGTCACTGGATTTGGACGGAAAATAAGCCCTAACCGTCCATAAATAAACTCACAAAAAAGAGATGACTCCAGGACTCAGCACCAGTTGAAGGTTAAACGATTTAATGTACAATCAAAAAATGAATGAAAGAGTTAGCCCTCTCCTTGGTGATTACACATGTTTCGGCTCACCTGAGCCTTTATTAAATCAGGGCCGATGGTGACACGCAAAAGTCCATATGACTGTTGTCAGATGAATAGTAACTGGGACAAATCTCCAAATACAAAATTCCTGCTGCTCTGATTCAAACGCGTCGGCTGCCAAGGTCTGTGGGAGGCGTGCCATTTATGCACAAGATCTGTGGGAGGCGTACCATTTATGCACATGGTCTGTTGGAGGGGTGCCATTTATGCACAAAGACAGTGGGAGGCGTGCCATGTATGCACAAGGTCTGTGGGAGGCGTGCCATGTATGCACATGTTCTGTGGGAAGTGTGCCCTTTAGGCACATGGTCTGTGGGAGGTGTACTATTTATGCACAAGGACAGTGGGAGGCGTGCCATTCATGCACAAGGTCTGTGGTAGGTGTGTCACTTATGCACATGTTCTTTGGGAGGCATGCCATTTATGCACATGGTCTGTGGGAGGTGTGGGAGGCATGCCATTTATGCACAAGGTCTGTGAGATGCGTGTAATTTATGCACAAGGACAGTGGGAGGCGTGCCATTTATGCACATAGACTGTGGGAGGCGTTCCATTTATTCACATGGTCTGTGGGAGGTGTTCCATGTATGCACAAGGTCTGTTGGAGGCGTGCCATTTATGCACAAGTTCTGTAGGAGGCATGCCATGTATGCACATGGTCTCTGGGAGGCATGTCATTTATGCACAAGGTCTGTGGGAGGCAGCGGAGTAACTTTGCTGAAAATGTTGGGGGGACATCACATCTAAAGGAAAGGTGCCCCTGCCAAATGAATGGAGACAAGATGATGTGCCACTAAAGTTGGGGGGGACAAACACCCTTGTTCCCCCCTAAAAGTACACCGATGGTGGGAGGCATGCCATTTACACATATAGTCTGTGGGAGGCATGCTATTTATGTACATGGTCTGCAGGAGGTGTTCCATGTATGCACAAGGTCTATGGGAGGTGTGCCATTTATGCACATGGTCTGTGGGAGGCCTGCCCTTTATGCACAATGTCTGTTGGAGGCGTGCCATGTATGCGCAATGTCTGTTGGAGGCGTGCCATTTATGCACATGGTCTGTGGGAGGCGTGCCATTTATGCGCAAGGTCTGTAGGAGGCATGACAGTTATGCACATGGTCTGTGGGAGGTGTGCCATTTATGCACATGGTCTGCGGGAGGCATGCCATTTATTCACAAGGTCTGTGGGAGGCGTGCCATTTATGTACATGGTCTATGGGAAGTGTTCCATTTATGCACATGGTCTGTGGGAAGCGTGCCATTTATGCGCAAGGTCTGTAGGAGGCATGACAGTTATGCACATGGTCTGTGGGAGGTGTGCCATTTATGCACATGGTCTGCGGGAGGCATGCCATTTATTCACAAGGTCTGTGGGAGGCGTGCCATTTATGCACATGGTCTGTGGGAGGCGTGCTATTTATGCATGTGTATTGATGTTGTACGATTATAAATCTACAGTGACCTTCTATATTATAATGAAAATCCTTAGCATTAGCAGAACAGAGCAGCATCAAATGCAGCATTCAGCCATGCCCTGCCCCTTGACCTTTCTGCTACCAGTCCAATCAAGCAGAAGTGGCTATGTTTGTGTTACAGTTATGGAATTTGGTCCTTCCTCCTTGATTCTTTTGTATTTTTGTTTATTTGTAACGCGTACTATCCAGCCCGAGGGCATCTGTATTATGCTATTACAATGCTTAGTGATATTGAACCTTTAATGAGATATTATTTTAATTGTAAGAATGCTGCATTTATATTTGTGATGAGGTGTATTCTTGTAAAAGGTTCTTGTATAGCACAAGTCATCATTTGGTCTTTCTCGTGCATGAAAAGTTCAGTGAAATGAATGTCAATTCTCTCTGACTTGCTCTGCTTAACTTCTGCTTCATGCACAGAACACTTGGGGATGTCCACTCCCACTCCCAGAATGCAGAATTCTCTTACCTGCCTTTATATATAATTGAAATACCACTTCAGGTATCCCACTCCAGTTGCAAGAATGCGTCCATCTCTTGCTTGGATTAGTTTAGTTCTCATACATGCAACACCTTGTGATTTGCACTCCAGCTCCCGGACTTTAATGTTCCCTTGCCTTGCTTAGTTGTGTTCTATTGTTTTGCATCACCCACCTTTGGGCGAACCTTTCACCCCTCTGGGGCCCCCAGTGTCCGTGCAGTGTAGTCTTCACTGAGTTGGGGTCTGGATTCCCACTGTCCCAGTGGCTTGTGCTTCAGTCCATCTCAGCTAGAAGATGCTTGGGAGCAGGTGCCCCCATATCCCATAAGCCTCACTGTGTGCAGTTCATGGGGTTGCAAGAGTTGAACAGGTGCAAACATTCGGTTACATGGGGATGGAGGCCTTAGACAGGTGCATATAGTTTGGAATTACATAGGAGAGCAAACATCTTTGCCCTCCTCTGTGCTGCAAGGTTTTCTTTTATGTCTGAATGGAAATTCTGAAACTCATTTAAAGTTAAGTAGAATGTGGTAAGCGATACAGAGACAGAATTAACACAAATACTGCTGCAGTAATTGCGTGCGTGTGTGTGTCTGTGGCTGTGTCTGTGTGTCTGCGTGTTAGCATGCTGAGGAACTTGTAGGGGACTGCAGTCCTTTAAAGATGCCATTTTTTGCAGAATAAGCTTTAAATGTTTTTTTTTAAGTTCATACAGCTCCATGTCTTCTAAAGTGACAGGAAGGATTGTGTCAGCACACTAGGGCCATCTTTTCATCCATAGGATGGCCTGCGGCAGCAGTCACAGCGCATCACTTGTTACCTGTATAGAACTGGCCCTGCTGATTTCTGTAGAAATGTAATGATATATTCTCTGTGTCCTTGGCTCTTCTACAGTACAGAGAATGGACTGGCCAGGGCCTGATCAGAGACCTGGTCCTCTATCACACCGTGGGATGTCGTCAATTGCTGCTCAGCGACCTTCAGACACGAAGCTCCATCACAACCCTGATGGGAAGGAACCTCAGCATTTCTGTCAAAGAGGTAATATCTCTGTGATGATTAATATGAATACAGAGTATGGTACGCACATTGCAGTCGCTAAACAAGGGAAGGGACACTGTCCCCGCTTTATCTTCTTGTGTGTCTCTTATTCAGCGCCTCTGTCCTACAGTTTGCCAAGACAAGGACCTAGGTCCCTTTAACACAGATAGAGGGTTATTCATGCAATTCCTCCTTGCTGAGCGCCACAGAGTGCTATTTTCTGAAGGGGGCACAATGTATTTAGGATATTTGTCAAGTGGTTACAGTGAAATTTAAGTATCCTGTTTATGATACGTAGTGCCTCGAAACACGTGTGTACAGGCGCGTTACAAATGACTTATCATATCATGAACAGTAAACTTGGATAAAAGCTGTAATATATTTGGATTTCCTGCAAAGGAAGTGGGGAATTTTATTTCCAGTCTCAAACCTGGCCACTTTTTAGAGCTGAGGCGTTTCTTTGACATGCAGGAGTTCAGGGTGTTTTTTAGTTGGCTTGAGCAGTAGCCCAAGTTTAACAGCTTGCTTCTGAAGAGCAACATAGCAGAAGCGCTCTTCATCACGCTCATTTGCGAAGTCCAACCATCATCTTCTGAGCTTGTCTGACTCAAGGCCTTCCTGTTTTACCACTCTTCATCACGCTCCTCTGGTAAGTCCAACCATCATCTTCTGAGCTTGTCTGACTCAAGGCATTCTTGTCCTACCGCTCTTCATCATGCTCATCTCGTAAGTCCAACCATCATCTTCTGAGCTTGTCTGACTCAAGGCCTTTCTGCCCTACCGCTCTTCATCACGCTCATCTGGTAAGTCCAACCATCATCTTCTGAGCTTGTCGGACTCAAGACCTTCCTGTCCTACCGCTATTCATCACGTTCCTCTGGTATGTTCAATCATCATCTTCTGAGCTTGTCTGACTCAAGGCCTTCCTGTCCTACTGCTCTTCATCACGCTCATATCGTAAGTCCAACCATCATCTTCTGAGCTTGTCTGACTCAAGGCCTTCCTGCCCTACCGCTCTTCATCACACTCCTCTGGTAAATCCAACCATCATCTTCTAAGCTTGTCTGACTCAAGGCCTTCCTGTCCTACCGCTCTTCTTCACGCTCATCTGGTAAGTTCAACCATGATCTTCTGAGGTTGTCTGACTGAAGGCCTTCCTGTCCTACCGCTCTTCATCACGCTCATCTGGTAAGTCCAGCCATCATCTTCTGAGCTTGTCTGACTCAAGGCCTTCCTGTCCTACGGCTCTTCATCACGCTCATCTGGTAAGTCCAACCATCATCTTCTGAGCTTGTCTGACTCAAGGCCTTCCTGTTCTACGGCTCTTCATCACGCTCATCTGGTAAGTCCAACCATCATCTTCTGAGCTTGTCTCACTCAAGGCTTTCCTGTCCTACCGCTCTTCATCACGCTCATCTGGTAAGTCCAACCATCATCTTCTGAGCTTGTCTGACTCAAGGCCTTCCTGCCCTACTCCCAGAGTTTCATTCAATCGGAACGGGAATACATCTTAGAAAGAAAACGAGAGGTTGCTTCGATAAGAGGGGGTTCTACTGGCTACTTCAAGCTGGGCTCCACACTTTTCACATTCAGGAATTTCAGAGCCTGCATGTGCACATTTCATCCTCCCTCACATCAGCCTAATGCAGGTGTCCTCAACCAATGGATTTCCAGATGTTTTGGACCTCGACTCCCATGACCGCACACCATTGACTATGCTGACTAAAGCTGATGGGAGTTGTCGTCATAAAACTCTGTAAAGTAAAATGATACACGTCACTGGCCTAGCACCAACCTCTACACCTTTTCCCTTTCCTTTTCTTCTTTTTGGGGGAAGATTAGCTCTTAAAAGGTACTGGCTGCTCTGAAGGCAGTGCCCCTCCCAAATACAGCAAGGGCAGCGGCATTCAATTGTTTAAAGCTACCCTACAGAGATTCCTCACAGCGTCTATTTCTAGGGCAGGCCAACACACACGCACACATACACACACACCCATACATTATACAATAGGCACATCATTTTCATCGAAGAACCCCTTGTGGGTTGCAGACTTTCTGATAATACCAAACCGGTCCTTTCTCCGAGATTTTGAAAAGGTCTGAGAGGGGAAGGGATGATGGGCATAGGAAATGGGCAGGGATGGGCCAGATTTAATGCCGTTTGCCAGTATCCCGCCGGCAATTCTGGTGGGATACCTGCAAACTGCCTGTAATGTTTCCGCTGCCTGACATCCCGGAATTACTGGGATATTACAGGCAGCGGAAAGGGCGGTAAATCTGCAGTTCATGGAGTCCCATAGAAGGGTATGCAGTGATAAAATCGTGGCAAAAATGTCGCCTTTACAAAGAATTGCGGCAAAAATGCTGTGGTTTCCCACTTTAAAGGTGTACTCCATTACACCATTTAAGGGGAGCGGGGCTTGCGGGGGTGTCTCCCGCTTGCCTTAAATAGTATAATGGGTCCAAGGGTTGCGAGGGTGTCCCCCGCATCCTTAACATGGATTGCGGCAGCAAAACCACAGCCTTTTTGCCGCGATATTTTGTGTTCACTGCCATTTGTGCAACGATTATAACACATGGAACCCATAGGACTCCATGGAGGGGATTGACTTAATAACCGGCACCAGCAATACCAGCAAGATAGACTCAAACTATGAGTCAGTGTTTGTTCATATATCGATATACCCTGTACATAAATATGACATCATTATCAAGCGCGGTTGCACCCTGCTCCCCCAATCTAACGCCCCTCAGATACCCAGTACAACCGATTAGTTAATAGCTATGTACCCTATACTGTCAAGTGTCAGCTGTTGGTCTGCACTTAGTCTGTGCAAAGTTATAGAAAATTGTGCCACGTGTCTCAAATGTCTTTTCTCGCCATTTCTCAGACTCTTTATCCTCCTTTCAGTGGAGGCTGGCTTACCAAGCTCTTCCGTCTTTATCCTCCTTTCCATGGAGGCTAGTTTACCAAGCTCTTCCTTCTTTGTAGATTTCCAGTGGAGGCTAATTTACCAAGCTCTTCCGTCTTAGTAGATTTCCAGTGGAGGCTAATTTACCAAGCTCTTCCGTCTTTGTGGATTGCCATGGAGGCTGGTTTACCAAGCTCTTCTGTTTTAGTGGATTTCCAGTGTTTGAACACAAATCTCGTACTCGTCGCCAGACCTGGTTTTTATCATAAGATTGCTCTTATATGTGGATTTCAAATGTTTTGTGACATCTTTAATCAATGTCACTGTTAACTGACATACATGTATGCTTTACTAATTTAATCTAGCCTGTCTCAGTGACCAGGATTGCAATGAAACCTTTGTTCAGGTGCGCATCATGTGAATGCGCGTGCCTTTAGCTCTGTTGCATGAGTTTGGAAGCCAATGGGCCAGATTTAAATCTGTTCTCTGATGTCCACTGTATGCTGTAGATAATCTATTGCTGGGATAGTGGGGTGGGGCAATATTGACTTTCAGGACGTCCGGTAATTCCGGCATTTAATTTCCATAAGGGGCCTGATTTACCTCCAGTTCTTGGCCGGAACTAAATCAGTGTCCCCGCCGGCATACATGTGTTTTGCCAGTCCATTAAAATTGCCGGCAATTTTACCAGACCGGCGAAACTGTAATGAGGCCCAATGAATACTGCTCTGGGTCCATGTGTCTTCAGATACAGGCCAGCAACAGCCCACAGCGCACAGGTTTGCTCTGGGAGAAGGGGAAAGAAAGGAAATAAAATGATAGGCAGTATCATGATGGACTTCCGTCACTGCCTCCTCCTGCATGCACCCTACCCATGGGTCCCGGCTTGAGGGAGGGAGTCACATTCACTGCCGGTGCAGAGTTATATACGTATGTATGGATGGAATGTATAAGCTGGGAAGCCCAGGAGACCTGCATGTAGGTGAGTAAATTTGTATTTATTTTATTTATTTTGTAAAGATTATCAGACGGGCTCCTTTTATTCCAAGTGCTAAGCACAGCATCGCCCAAAGAAACAATTGTGAACCCTACATTGCACTCACACTACTCATGAAAGCTCAAATCACAGGAAATTTGAGTATTGGTCCATCTTCCTACACACCCTGGTGCAGAGAGCGTAGCATATTTCTGGGGCACCAGATAAACACACAACAGGCAAAGGAAAGCCCAGTGTACATGTGGTGCTCATTCCATGCCAGTGCCCTCACACCCTCCTACCACACCCACCGGCTTTCCTTCCCCAGTTCTTCTTTGGAGACTGGGGACCAAATTCCCAAAAGTACAACAATTGATAAAATGTACAGAGGATGAACATGATTTACTCTCATGACTTTGAGAAATGCTGCAACGGATCCTTATTCATACATGTGACCTGGGAATTTCTAGGGAGCGGGGCAGCAGCACAAATAATGTGCAAGCCCACCCCCTTGCTTACACGCTCCTGGCACGCATGTGCAGCAGACACCCAGTACCCACATTGGTGCTGGGAGCACATTTCACAGCAACACGTCCTGGATGGGCCCACCATTGAGAGATGTCGACAAAAAGATGCGAAAGTGTTCATTCTCATTGGGGGCTAGAATGCAATTGGGACTGGTGTGGTTTACATTTGGGGGGTGGTATTGTGTCAGCGTAACAATGACATTTTGTTATACTACATTTCATGTTACAGTTTCAGCATCTATCCTCGTAAAACTTTCCATGCAGACTTCAATTATTTCTTCACTTTCCCTTGTGCGGTTTCCACCAAGACAGCACCATACTCCCCTGTGAGAGGAATATAGCGGGAAGGAGAAGCAAGAGAGAATGTGAGACAGACAGAGAGGCGCACACAGAGGGTCTTATTGAGAGGGGAAACAGGCAAAGTTAGATGAAGCAATATAGATGGGTGCGGAGAGTGGGAGACTGTGACTCCACGCAAGAATCACCTTCAAGTCCTGCTGCATCATCTATAAGGCAGTCGCCCTCAGGTCAGCCAGCTACCTTGCAGAGAAACTTAGCATCTCCAGTGGACAGTGCACCTTAAGAAGCCAGGAAACATGCCACTGCAAACACGAAAGGACCAAAAAACACGCCTTCTCTGCCTATGCCTCAAGACTATAGAACCTCCTCCCCATCAGAATCAGACTTGCGCCCACGCTCCTGCAATTCCGAAAATAACTCAAGACTCTTCTCCTCAACAGCTAGGCCATCACATCGCCCCTGCGCCTCCTGACACACTAGATGCCATCCAACCCTCTCCTCCCTGCCAACCTGTACCGCTGTATCCCTCCTCTGTGTCCCTCTGTATCCTATCCCTCGCTGTATATCTGTTCTGTTTTTATCTCTGAAAAGCGCTGTGTAATGCCTCTTGCCCCACAGGGCAAGGCGAGTGGACACAATAATACATTCCAGGTGAAATAGATATCTCTCCTTCTATCTGCTTGACTCACACAGAACACCTGCAAAACATATGCCCATAACATAATTAGTCTTTCCTATTTATAATATCACTTATTCCCTTTTACGTGTTCCCCTTCTAGCCTCTGCGTGATGCCTAGAGGCCTTCTGCACTCAACATGCATCAGCATCTCCTCCACTGACTCTTGAGAAAAATGTGTTATCTTTTCTGTGTTGCTTCTCTTTTTAACTCTTTTCCCCTTTTCATTTCATCCCAAAAATAATCCTACCCTGAACTGACTTTCCCTACCCTTCTAGTCTTGAACATCATAGTCAATGGTAAGGAATCTGGGGAATTGAAGATCTGCAGGTTGCAGACCCAAGCTTTGGTAGATCAACTGCGCTTATCTGATTTTGAGCACCCAGATCCCCTAAAATGTTACATTCCCAAGATGGAAATATGTAGTCCTTGAAGCTGTTTTCATTTTGTTATTTCTAACATTCTCTCTTCCTCACGCTCAGGATGGTGCGGTGTACCTGAATGATGAAGCAAAAATAATCACAAGTGACCTCATTGCCAAGAACGGAGTGATCCATTTTATTGATCGAGTACTGCAGCCATATGACCTCGAGGCACAGAACACCACCCTCCAGGTTGCTGAGGTATAGTATGTGTACCCAGTGTAGAGAGAGGTGCCAGGAATGTGGTCCCGTTCAAGGAGTAATCTTAGGTTAAAAGCAGATCAATGAAGAAGAATCGAAGGACTGGTGGTGGTGGGTAGGGGGTCTGCAAAACAGTGGACAGTTGGGCACATATGTCAAGCGTCTTTGAGTTTAGTTAAATGGTTATTGCCAGCTCTTGACTGACACTGAGGGTAAGCTGCCTCCTAATGTTACAGTGACCTGTTGCCCTTGCAGTAGGTGTAGGCCTTGAAAGTGTACGCTGTGTGCATGGTCATTCTGTGTTTCCTGCCCTGGGGAAAGCAAAGCTCTTAGGGATTAACCCGGTCTCCTGCTCTAGATAAGTAGCGCTGAAATCCATCCAAATAAATCAGGAGTAGGAAGAAGAGGAGAGGGCTACATTTAGTAGCTAATCATTTTGATTTTGTTTCTGCTTACTCTTCATGTCAATGGGCCAAAGACCCAAGTGTTGTAACCACAGACTTGGCTCTGATTTTTATTTCCCAAGGCCCCATTGCAGAGATTTCACCTCTGTGGCAAACAGTATTATCTGTATGTTTAAATCCAAGCAAGTATTTAACTCTTGCAACGACCAGCCCATAGGAGGCAATGAGGACTCTTGGTTTGAACCTTTTCATGGCATCTTTGAGTTGTAGATTCAATAGAGCACATGAGGGTGCAGAGAGAAAGAGACCTGGCAGAGCAAAGGCAATTTTTAAAACGTGTTTTCATGTGTATTTGCTTCTGCTGAAACCTTAGGGTACAGCAAAAGCCACATGGTGCAGGACTAGGACCCTGGGGGAGGCATTGGGGCAGAACCTGGTCACAAATATCCACATTGCCACTGAACCTGAGCATACAGAGTGGCCTTGGGGTGCAATTCTGTCAGTAAGGGCCACATGGTGCAGAACCTGCACACTGGAAGAGATGTCTAGCAGGCCTGTAGCACCATGAGTGACATTGGGGCAGGACATGGGACTGTAAACAGTAAGGGCCACGTGGTGCAGAACCTGCACACAGGAAGAGATGTCTAGCAGGCCTGTAGCACCAGGTGTGGCATTGGGGCAGGGCATGGGACTGTAAACAGTAAGGGCCACGTGGTGCAGAACCTGCACACAGGAAGAGATGTCTAGCAGGCCTGTAGCACTAGGAGTGACATTGGGGCAGGGCATGGGACTATGAACAGTAAGGGTCACGTGATGCAGAACCTGCACACTGGAAGAGATGTCTAGCAGGCCTGTAGCACCAGGAGTGACATTGGGGCAGGGCATGGGACTGTAACAGTAAGGGCTACATGGTGCAGAACATGCACACTGGAAGAGATGTGAGTGACATTGGGGCAGGGCATGGGACTGTAACAGTAAGGGCTCCATGGTGCAGAACATGCACACTGGAAGAGATGTGAGTGACATTGGGGCAGGGCATGGGATTCTGAACAGTAAGGGCCACATAGTGCAGGACCTGCACACTGGAAGGGATGTGAGTAACATTGGGGCAGGGCATGGGACTGTGAGCAGTAAGGGCCACATGGTGCAGGACCTGCACACTGGAAGAGATGTGAGTGACATTGGGGCAGGGCATGGGACTGTGAACAGTAAGGGCCACATGGTACAGGACCTGCACACTGGAAGGGATGTCTAGCATGCCTGTAGCACTAGGAGTGATATTGGGGCAGGACATGGGACTGTAAACAGTAAGGGCCACATGGTGCAGGACCTGCACACCGGAAGAGATGTGCAGCAGGCCTGTAGCACTTGGAGTGACATTGGGGCAGGGCATGGGACTGTAAACAGTAAGGGCCACATGGTGCAGAACCTGCACACTGGAGGAGATGTGAGTGACATTGGGGCAGGGCATGGGACTCTGAACAGTAAGGGCCACATGGTGCAGGACCTGCACACTGGAAGAGATGTGAGTGACATTGGGGCGGGGCATTGGACTGTGAACAGTAAGGGACACATGGTGCAGGACCTGCACACTGGAAGGCATGTCTAGCATGCCTGTAGCACTAGGAGTGACATTGGGGCAGGACATGGGACTGTAAACAGTAAGGGCCACATGGTGCAGGACTTGCACACTGGAAGAGATGTGAGTGACATTGGGGCAGGGCATGGGACGCTGAACAGTAAGGGCCACATGGTGCAGAACCTGCACACTGGAAGGGATGTGAGTGACATTGGGGCAGGACATGGGACTGTGAACACTAAGGGCCACATGGTGCAGGACCTGCACACTGGAAGAGATGTGAGTGACATTGGGGCAGGGCATGGGACTGTGAACACTAAGGGCCACATGGTGCAGGACCTGCACACTGGAAGGGATGTGAGTGACATTGGGGCAGGACATTGGACTGTGAACAGTAAGGGCCTCATGGTGCAGGACCTGCACACTGGAAGAGATGTGAGTGACATTGGGGCAGGGCATGGGACTGTGAACAGTAAGGGCCACATGGTGCAGGACCTGCACACTGGAAGGGATGTGAGTGACATTGGGGCAGGACATGGGACTGTGAGCAGTAAGGGCCACATGGTGCAGGACCTGCACACTGGAAGAGATGTGAGTGACATTGGGGCAGGGCATGGGACTGTGAACAGTAAGGGCCACATGGTGCAGGACCTGCACACTGGAAGGGATGTGAGTGACATTGGGCCGGGGCATGGGACTGAGGGAAATATTCAGGCATAACTTGGCCACAGAGAGTGACAATGTGGCAGAACTGTGCAGTGAGGACCATTTGGGGCCCACACAAACATTGAGAGCCACCATGGGGCAAAACTGAAGTACAGCGAGTGGCATAAGGAAACTGTGGCAGCGCATTGGCATTAAGAGCAACAATGGGCAGAGTGAAATGGGCAGAATATTGGTTCTGAGAGACAAATTGGGGCAGACATGTGGCTGTGATTGCCACATGCGGAGAACCTAGGCGTTGGGGGCATCATGGAGGCAGAACTGTGGCAGGAAGAAAGGAATGGAGCAGAACCTGGAAAGTGGGACCTGGGGGAGGGGGGTATAGGTCACATACGTTTTATGCGTGTGGTGATGTGTTATATTCCTGAGAAAATCCTCATTGGAGAGCAGACCTGACATAGAACGTGTAACGGGCACCATATTATAAGTATATTTTGCTGTCCAGGCATGAAACTGGTAGAGCAGTGAGCCTGGGCAAACGGGTTGCGGGCCCGGATGAGGAGCATACCAGTGGTACCTTATTACCCTAAACATTTTGCACGTTTTCCTGGCACCAGAAATATATTGGACTTCTAGGGTGACTAAGAAAGCTGGCAGAGGCATCCGGGCTGGTCAATCTCCCATTGCAGTAGGGGCAGGGCGGGCCCATGGGAACAGGAGCATCTAGGGGCCTGCTCTCATTTCTGCTCCGAAGCTTTGGCAAGCATGGGATTACAACATCATGATGGTCATATGAAAAGGCACCAAATCCAGTCGTGTTGGGCTTCACAGAAACTGAAGTTCAAAATGCCTGACCCATGGCCAGCTATTAGGAATTGCTACATATGGGGTAAAGTTGGAGACTCTGAGAAGGCGAAGACTAGGTGATGCAGTGGCTTTGGGGAATGGACAGGCTTAATGGCAAAGTAGATCTTTTTCTGGCATCATGTTCCAAGATAGTGAAACTGAACTCACAAGCCTTTTTCTGTGACCGCCAAGTGAGCACAGAAAGACTCTCATCACAGTAGGCTTAAAATAGTATGTTGTTCAAGTAATGATAATATCAGGTGTTTAAATCGCACTTCATCACACATTTCTCCTGTTTCTAAGCACAATACTAATTTCTGTTCTTATAACTCAATTTAATGGTACTCAATTAATTGACCTAAGAATAATTAAGGACTTTGAACTGGCGACATGCAAGCTTACCCTATTCAGAGGCAAGCACTAAACGTGTAGGCCAGCCTGCACTGAACGCTGTGGGACAGATTCTCAAAAAATATTTGCGCAGATATTGAGATGCGCTAGAAAAGTGTCTGTCCTATTCACAAAGAGCATCTGCGCTCATTCAGATGCAGTTTTCCCCCTTTGCACATTTGCGCCGAGAGGGAGGGCTTTTCTGAGCATTTTAAAGTGCATCCCGAATTCTGAAATGGGATGTACTTTATAATCCGCTTGCGCGTTTTCTAGCAGGGGGAGGGGAAAATAGTGGCAGCGTAATTTCTACCCCTGCCAGGATTTGTTTTTGAAGTGCGACAGCCACGGGTTAAACACTAACATTTCCATCCACCAAACGTGGATGGAAATTATAATTTTTTTGTAATTTCACAGAGACGGCGCGTTAATGGCCTGTCTCGCTGAAATGCGCTCCCAGCAGCCACATGGTGGGTGGAGCCAGTCACACATGTGTTTATGTTGCAAATGATGTTAAAATCTAGAAATAAGTCAACTTCAACATGTTTTTGTTTTTACTTTTACAGCAAAATGTAACTGAAGCTGCAAATAGTTACGGGTACAAGATATTCAGCAAACTACTTAAGGTAATAATGAGACCTTCACCTGCTCGAGTCCTGACAGTCAATACTATCCGCCGCCCCTGGATCACTCCTGCTCTTGGTTGCAAACCTCCTCTCAATCCATGTGATCCTCATGTGTTCTATCCCAAACCACCAGAGGTTCTGCACTGTCTCCTTGTCCACATTGACCCCCTCATCTCCATCAGCCCTGGCTCTTGGTTTCAGACCTTCTCTCGATATATACTGTCCCCATGACCCCTAGGGCAAGCACAGCTATAATCATTGTCTTCCATCATAACCAAGAGTTCCATGGACAGTATGTCTTCCCTTGTGTTCTAGACTCCAAGGGCGAACACAGCTATAATCATTGTCTTCCATCATAACCAAGAGTTCCATTGACAGTATGTCTTCCCTTGTGTTCTAGACTACCAGGGCCAACACAGCTATAATCATTGTCTTTCATTATAATCAACAGTTCCATGGACGGTATGTCTTCCCTCATGTTCTAGACTCCCAGGGCCAACACAGCTATAATTATTGTCTTCCATCATGACCAAGAGTTCCATGGATGGTATGTCGTCCCTCGTGTTCCAGACTCCCGGGGCCAGCACAGCTATAACCAGTGCTTCCATCATACCAAAGATTTCAATGGACAGTCTGTCTTCCCTCAAATTTCAGACTCCCAGGGCCAACACAATAATTGTCTTTCATTATAACCAAGAGTTCCATGGACGTTATGTCTTCCCTCGTGTTCTAGACTCCCAGGGCCAACACAGCTATAATCATTGTCTTTCATTATAACCAAGAGTTCCATGGACAGTATGTCTTCCCTCATGTTCTAGACTTCAGGGCCAACACAGCTATGATCATTGTCTTTCATTATAACCAAGAGTTCCATGGACAGTATGTCTTCCCTCACAGTCTAGACTCCCAGGTCCAACATAGCTATGATCATTGTCTTTCATTATAACCAAGAGTTCAATGGACGGTATGTCTTCCCATATATTCTAGACACCCGGGGCAAACACAGCTATACTCATTGCCTTGAATCAAACTCAAGATTTCCATGTATGGTGTGTATTCTCTCACATACCAGACTCTCTGGGTCAATACAACTCTAATCAGTGTCTTTCATCATAGTCAAGAGTTCGATGAACTATATGTTTTCCCTCATATTCCAGACTCCCAGACACACCAAAAGAATGATTGCTTGATGCCCCATTCAAGGCCCACAGGGGCTGCACTGCACTGCTGACCAGTGTCTTATGCTACATTTACGACGTTGTAGGTCCAGAAGCACTAATCCTTGTCTTAGATCATATTCCGGGTGCATCTGCACTAATCAGTGTCTTCTTTATATAGGATGCTAACCTGCTGTCCTTGGTGACTGACCCCCTCCACAAGCCCTTCACCATGCTGTGGCCCACGGATGCAGCATTCAGCGCCCTCTCTGAGGACCGGCAGAAATACTTGTACCATGAAGATCACAGGGACAAACTGGCTGCGTACCTCAAGGTTCACATGGTCAGGGATGTGAAGGTAAGTGGCACAAAAACACCTCCATTGGTCAGTGCGATGCCCATGTGGGTACTTGTAACTCGAACCCAGTTCAAGCATCTCACCTTATGACTTATCCCTTTACCCACGGTATTATTCACTGGCTATATATTCTTGCTGTGCGGTGAATCTCAGTAGAGGTTCAATTTCCCACCTCTATATGATGAAACCATGTGGAGCAATCAAGAGTTTAGAATATATGAGTGAGCTGTACCGGCCCCTGATGGCATCAAGATGGAAGACATGAAGTACAGAAATGTTTATCTCCATGAGTACTTGACCTGTTTTTTAATCTGCAAAGGAAATCCCTTTATCAATCAGCTCTACACATATCTTGAGGGCAACACACCAATAGGCTAAAATAAAAGTCACCCAGGACAGGCACACCTAGTTAAACAAAGATGGCGCCTGCTCAGGACGAAGGTGGAGGACCGCGTCATCCATCTCAGAAAGCGCATTACAAGTATTGATGTCTCTTCGGCAAGCAGGCAGTGGTAATGAATATTATGGGCATAAGCAGTGAGTAGGCTCCCACACCCAGTGGCACGCTTGTTCATGAGGCAAATTGTTCACGCATTTCAGAGAGGTGGTCAATGTTTTGTAGAGCAGCTCAACAGAACAAAAGTATTTAATAAATCCGTCAGTTTATGGATCGAAAGTTAGAAGTGTAAGATGGTTCCAGTAGTTAATGGCTGTGTTTCGAAATGAACAACCAGAAGAATTCACAAGTCAAACATTGCAACACATCGCGGTGGGCAACCTTGCACACCACTATTTTGTAGCCCATCTGCACCATTGCACCATTGCAGAAGGGGACCAGCCATGTGCAAATGAGTATTGTTACTGCTTTTAACTAAGCCATGTGCGCATCCTAACCTCGAGATATTGTAAAGGGGATCAGCGAGAGATAGGGACAGCCTGAGAGGGGAGGGCCTTACATTGGTGAACATAAATGAATACTCAGAATCTCAGATCTGGGAAATGCATCCAAGGGCATCTGCAGATTCTTATAGCGAAGACAAGGATATGCGCATACAAAAGCCCATCTAAACTGTGGTCATTCAGTCGGGCGTACACAAATTTGTGCTAGAGACCTGTCGTGATCCCATTTCTTGACTGGCAGACACTGATGGACATTTGGCATGTGAGTGAATCTCATTCACCTTCAGTCAAAGGATCACAATGTTTGGAGACGGTATTGACAGAAAATCTGTAGATTGAATCTACTTATAGAGATAGTTATTTCTTTTAGTTTGATAACGGTGCTGTCTGTACTGTGGATGTTTCTGTGATGTACTCAAACTCAGTGTATAGAAATAACAGCCTCTGAAGGAATATGTAAACTTATCTTTATTAAGGAATGTTCAAGTTGGGTCAGGATGTTGCCTGGCTCTTGTCGTGGAGTCGTCACGTGGCCCAAGCGTTCAGTTAGTTCTTCTGGAAGGACTCAGATAGTCTCTCAGTTAAAGTTGGGCTTTAGATTCAGTCTTCCTAATACACCAGATTTCAGTTCTGTAAAATAAGTGTATGAGTTGCTTATGTATGGATGCTCCAGTTTAAATGTCTTACTCTTTGTTACCTTCATGTTTGCAGGTCCTGGCTGCTAGCCTCCCACATGTGCAGTCAGTGAGGACCATGTACGGATCAACCATTTCATTCAAATGCAGCAACAGCAATATTGTGAGTACTCTCCACCCAGAACCACACTAAGCCTGGGGCAGAGGGAACTTGTTTAAACTCCTGTTGTTTAAAGGTGCCATTTGGAATGGAGTCAAGGCTAAGCTCAACCAGTTCTCAGTCCACCGCTGTGCGTTCGTAGCAAGAAATATGTGCTCACACTGGTTACTGCTGTTCCCTTGTTTGCTGACTTTGCTTTCGGTTCTCATTATTGTAACTCATGTTACTTTGCTGACTGCTCTGCCTTCTGTTACCACAGTTTGACCCATCACTGCTGCTCCTTTCTACATTAACCACTATGGTCACTGTTCCCATCTTTGCTGACCGTTCACCATCCCTGTGCTCTTGTACCTTTTGCTGACTGTGTCATGGCGTTTCTTTCCTTTACTGACTGTACTCTATGGTGATGTCACATTTCTTGCCTGATTATTGCAGCTCCTTCCTGCTCTTGCTCTGGTTGCTGGCTGTGCTCACAGTTGTTCACTTCTTTGTTGACTGCTCCTTCCTTTACCGTCTACTCTCACTGTTGTTGCTTTGGTTGCTGACTGTGCTTGCAATTGTTCCATTCTTTGTTGAGTTCCCACTGTGGCGGGTCAGAAGGAGGACATGGACTCTAGTTTTCATCTCACTAATGACGTTTATTAAATGAAATGTGAAAACTCCTGACTTTCCCTATACTAAGGGTGTTCCCCTTCCTAAAGCAACTAACTAAAGTGCTCGTCAGTCGCCAGTGAGACTCCAAATCCGTATCTGCCTGCTGTCCAAGCTACCCTCTGCTAACCCGACCACCATTAAGATATTGACGCCCTTCTCTTGTAGACAGGTACTTGCACCATGTTCAATTCAATCATGTATTTTTAGATAGTTCTTAGTATTTCCACTGATTAAATAATTCAGTTCTGAGATAAGGTTCTTTTCAGGCTCAGACGTCTTATTCCCTTGTTTATTCTTCCTTTCTCCTCTTGTCTTATTCTTTATATATATGTTCCTTTGGTTTGTTTTTCTGTAACTCTTAAGCTTATAGCTTGTCTGGGAGAAACATGAGTGTTCCAGAGTTTAATATTATTCTTTTCATTCCCTTGTAATACTTTGTGGTTACTGGAGCGGAGAAGCTTGTAATTGAAATAAAAGGAAATGTTGTCTGTACTAAAACTAAAGAAGTATAAGTTGTGAAACTGGTAAACGATAACCAAATCAGAAGAGCTTGGGAAATATCACCAGGAATTGTGTTTTGAAGAAGTTGAAAGACTTGAAAGCGTGGGAAGGGAACCCCTTTACATTGGGAACTGCATTGAGGCTTGGGGAAGAGAACCTGTTGGTCTGGTGAACTGTTTTGAACATTGGAAAAGTAAGTCCTTGATAACCCAAAAGCTGCAAGAATCTCTGAACTTCTAGTTGAACACTTCTTGTTTTGACGCGGACATCCCTGCACATTGTTACAAATAGACGTGAGGGCAAGCGTAGGGTTTGGACACAGACAGACTTATACTTTGGACTTCCTGACACAGACTATATGTCTACTTCATGTTGCCTTCACAGAACCATCTCATACTTATTTTCACTCTCTTCTTTCACTCTTGTTACTTTGTCCCAACTGGGACTTGCAAGAGCATTCCAACACTTATTCTCTTTCCTTCATTATGTTTAGATACTTTCTCCCAAATGAGACAAGTATTAACACTCCAATAGTTATTTCACATTCACTTTATGTGGTTCGTTACAACTGAGATGAGTATGATCACTCCATTGCTTATTCTCACTTTCTTCTTTCACTTCAGATACTTCGTTGCAACTGAGAAACATGATCACGGCAGTGATTATCTTCGGTCCCACTCTGGGGTCTCCCGCTTTCCCCGTTACCTGATTTATTCAGGGATAACGTAATTGGGATTCTTTGCAGCTTGTCAGGCTGACCTCCTGGTTTCTCAGGAATCTCTGCGCTTCCTCCGGTCAGTTTTCGGTGCAGAACCATAATGCAGGTGGTATTGATGGATTTGTAGTCACGCCACCACTTGCCTCTGTTTCAGGGCACTTCACGTCCACTTCAGCTTCTCACTTCTCTCTCTCATCAGCTCGACGTTTCAGAGTCTGCTACCCTGCTCACTGGTAAAGTTGGATGCTGTGCGTCCTCTTCGTATCGCGACGAGCTGCCTTGAAGCTTGCGGATTCTCTCTCCTTGAATGTATCTGCCTCTCATTCTTGTTACGTGGCCATGGGACTTTCCCGGCGCAGCTTCATAGTCCCCTTTCTCTGTTTGATTATTGCTCTATGTTCTTCCAATGGATTTCCTTGTCTACATTTTACATGTTTTTTTCTCCAAAAGTATAGATAAAGTATTTGGATGACAATAGCAGATTCTGATGGGTTTTTGAAACAGTTCCTTGCTGGTTTTGGTTGCAGGTTGATTGGTGAGACCATAGTTCGGGAGTTCCTCATAAGAACAGGAGTCCTTGTCCCCAGGTAGGGAGTCCCTCCCGGTTAGGTCCCGCTTGCCTCTAGCCCTAGGGAGGGTATTGCATAGCGGCTCTCCTCCCTAGTCTCAAAGAGGAAGGCTCTCCTCTGGAGAGAAGTTACTGAATCCAGCGATTCATCACACAACACTGATGTTGCTCTTGTGGCTGCATGTGTTTTCAGTTGCTCCCTTTATTACTGATCGCCCTTACTGCTGTTGCTTTCATTGCCGACTGTGCTCATGGTTTTTAACCTATTTGCTGTGTGCCTTCACTGCTTTTGCTCTAGTTGCTGGCTGTGCTCATGTGTGTTCCCTCCTTTGCTGTGTGCTCAGACTGCTTTTGCTCTAGTTGCTGACTGTGCTTACGGTTGTTCCCTTCTTTGCTGAGGGTCCTCACTGCTGATGCTTCCATTAGTAACTGTGGGCTGTAATAGCCAAAGGATCAGCAAATAACTCGAAACCCATTTGAGGGTCACTACTTCTTTTATTCATAGTACAAAAGGCATTGGGTTTGACTGAATCACCACCTATGGGAAAGGAAACAATGTTACAAAGAGTATGGCAGTCAAATTAATCTTTAACTTCCTTCTGGACTGTGGTTCTCAGAACTTCCCTCTCCCTTCTGTTCATGGCTGCCTCCCAGACTCAGAGTCTGTGGTATTTGATAGTGTTGCGGGCACATCTTTCTTGTCTGGTGCACAGGTTGCCTGCTTCTCTCAATGGTCCTCCTGGACTCAGCTACCAGGCAGCCTTATGCAGACCCACACAGCATACAAATCAAGCCCCCAGGGTACTGCATCTTTTCCTCTCTTGTATGATCACACGGCACAGACTTTACAACTCAGACTGCCTTTGGGCCACCCTCCGAATGCTCAAGACTCTTGCTTTGGCTTCCGCTCCGGCACCTCTGCACCAGATTGGGACTACACTTTTAGCCAATGGCCTTGAGGGATCTAGCCTATGTGCCTTCTAATCCGTCTATCTCCTTCATAGACCTCTTTCCTCCTTACTCTACTTGTTTGTCCACCTCCTGTTCTCTATGTGTCCTGCACCCCACCCACTCATAGCAGCTCACATGGGAAAATTCACCCCATGCACCAGAGTTATATTGTCGGCTGCCATCTTGAATTTAGACAGAACCTCTCTCCTGGTTGACTGAATCCTTGATGGCTGTGCTTTGGTTCAATGTCCTGAGGTTGGAAGTATTTTTTCTCCTGTGCGACCAGGTTGTCCCACAATCTCAAGCAGGTAAGGTGAATAGACACCCTCAATCTTACTACTTTGGGTTTCAGAGTCCTCCTGGTTATATGTCAGTGGCGGTTTTTAAGCTTGTCTGGTGAACTAACGTATGAAGCTATGGATGGTGTGGAGAACAAAGGGAATTTCTGGTAGCGAGAGCCAGTATCGCTGAGCACGTGATGGTTCCTGGCCCTTAGGGTGTCACAGCCCCCACCAGCCCCCTGCCTACTAAATATGACTTTGTCGCAGGGCACTGTGGCTCCATACTTTGATATCGATCTTCAGTACTGTTCCTCCCTCAGCTGACTCTGGACACTGCTGCTACTTCCTTTGATGACTTCCCACTGTTGTTGTGCTTTCTGCTCATTATTGTTTCATTCTCTGCTGACTGTTCACTGCTGCTGCACCCTTTGTTAACTGCTCTCACTTCTGTTCCTCTCTTTGCTGACTGGTCACTATTGTTGCTTGGTTTGCTAACTGTTTTTACTGCTATTTCTTTTTTGTGTGACTGGGGTCATGTAGTGCTAACCTTTCCAGACTGCAAGGAGTCAAGAGTGCATGTAATGAAGCCCATAAGTGCTGACATGAAAACAAACTGCATGTAAATCTTGAGGACTTTCCTGTCCTCGAGGAGCAGGCAGGTGAAAAAGGCCGCCTTTGATGACTTGGCACTTGGATGCGTGTTGTCAGACACAACTGGTGTAAAAAGATCAGGCCCAGGCAATTTGAAGTGAGGCCAAGTGGCCTCCTACACAGCAGCTGGTGCAGCATAAAGCAAGAGAACAGAGACAAATGGATGATAGCATGACTACGTTCCAGACATGTTTGACCTTGCCTACTTATGGGTTTGTTTTCTCAGACATCCACAGCACTCTTTCCCCACAGGTGTGTTTTCTAGAAACAGCACGCGGCTGCGTGTTGGGTGGTTGCCTGGAATGTTTGAGCCATCTGTCTGCGCCTTTTGATACTGTTGATCGCTCTATGCTTTCGTCTATCATTTCTGCATTGAGGATTCGTAGGGTTGTTAACAAATGGTCTCTTCCCTATCTTTCTAACCGTTCTTATTGCGTTTCAGGGGTCGGTTATTGTTCCTTGGACTACCACTGCAGTCAGGGAACAGTTCTGGGTCCTTTTCTTTCTTCACTCAACTCTTATTTCTCACACTCCTTTAACTCTTTTTAGACTTTCTCTGATACTCTCTGCTCCTTCTGCTCATCTTCTAGCACACTTTCTCCATCTAAACTCTCCTAACAATTAACTTCTCTTCTTCCCTTCTTGACAGATCACAACCTCTGCTCCACCTTCATTTATTTCCTTTCGCTCCTCTTGTCTTTCTCTCTTTAGCTCAGCTTGTAGCTTAGTGCTCCTTCGCCTCTCTTCTTGTTGCTTGCACTTATAACATCCACACGGCAAGAGCACTTCTTTCCCTTCATGCAACAGAGCTTCTTGTTTCTTCTGTGATATTCTCCTGATTAATGTTCTGTCCTTCTTCTTGGTCTTCATGTCTCGCCCTGCTCATTGTTCCGTTTAATTTTCTGTCTATCGCCACAGGATTCCATATCTGCTGCTTTTCTTTCTTTCCGTTGGTTGTCTTTTGAAGCTCACTCACAGTTTCACTTCTTAGGTATAATTTGTAAGTGTCTTCATTGCCTTGCTCATTTATTCATATCTCTCATCTCTTGGTATCATCCGTCACATGTTTTTTTAGTTTTTATCTGAATCCTCATTTCTTCTAATTGGTCCTCAACCGCCCTGCACTCAATCACGTTTCCTTTATTTCTCTCTTTCAGCCCGTAAATACTCAAACCTTCTTCTAATCTCTATTTGGGATGTTACTTCTCTTTCCTCTTTTCATTCCCTATTAAAACATCACCTCCTGTCCTCTTATTTATCATGAATAATGTTATGCTCTATCTATTACTCTGAATTTTACTGTTTTGTATAATATGTTAGTGCTTTGGCAAAAGCACTTTTAAAGCAAAAATACATACAAATACAAATTTCATGGATTCCCAACAAACATGCCCCAAACGTTCCTCCCCTGCCACACATGCCCCAAACGTTCCTCCCCTGCCACACATGCCCCAAACGTTCCTCCCCTGCCACACATGCCTCAAATGTTCCTCCCCTGCCGTCTTTCGCTCATCTTCTGGGAAATGTGGCATGCCCGGTTTCCCTTTGTACTCCACGCTTCCTTCGACTGCAGACATTTTCTTCACCTCTGCCATGTGAAGTGCAGATGATGCCTGATGATGTCGGTCGAGGACTCGGCGGAAGGGATGCAAGGTGAGAGTGGTGGAAAAGGCTGTGAGTGTGGTCCTGGTTGGCGGTCCATGTTTCAGCTTCTGTATTAATCGTTCAAACGCCACAGTATTGTGCGCTCGGTCATGTTGATGCATGACCCCTAAAATAGACCTATAAGAAGCCCAATGGTCTACCGACAAAAAGATCATAAACATTGGTACTGCAAATTGATCATTCTCATCTCAGATGTCAATGTTTCTCTGAAGCGCCACAGTTAGAGGGTAACCAGGGCAAGTGTCCACTCTGGGATCTGCAAAGTTATGGTTGTTCTTACTGTTGCAGGCCGCCTTCACTGTGGGACACATGAAAGACTCCTCTGCCCCTCCTTCCTATCAGAAAGCAGCTTCTTCTGTGTCTGAAGCCTCCTCTGCCGCTCCTTCCTATCACGAAGCAGCTTCTTCTAAGTATGTCTGAAGCCTCTTCTGCCGCTACTTCCCATCAGGAAGCAGCTTCTTCTGAGTGTGTCTGAAGCCTCCTCTGCCCTTCCTTCCTATCAGGAAGCAGCTTCCTCTAAGTGTGTCTGAAGCCTCCTCTGCCGCTCCTTCCCATCAGGAAGCAGCTTCTTCCCCTCCCTCTCATCAGGAAGCAGCTTCTCCTGAGCCTGAGTGTGTCTGAAACCTCCTCTGCCCCTCCTTCCTATCAGGAAGCAGCTTCCTCTAAGTGTGTCTGAGGCCTCCTCTGCCGCTCCTTCCTATCAGGAAGCAGCTTCTTCTGAGTGTGTCTGAAGCCTCCTCTGCCCCTCCCTCTCAGCAGGAAGCAGCTGCTTCTGAGTGTGTCTGAAGCCTCCTCTGCCGCTCCTTCCTATCAGGAAGCAGCTTCTTCTGAGTGTGTCTGAAGGACTCCTCTGCCCCTCCTTCCTATCAGGAAGCAGCTTTTTCTGAGTGTGTCTGAAGGAAGGACTCCTCTGCCCCTCCTTCCCATCAGGAAGCAGCTTCTTCTGAGTGTGTCTGAAGCCTCTTCTGCCGCTACTTCCCATCAGGAAGCAGCTTCTTCTGAGTGTGTCTGAAGCCTCCTCTGCCCCTACCTCTCATCAGGAAGCAGCTTCTCCTGAGTGTGTCTTAAACCTCCTCGGCTGCTCCTTCCTATCAGGAAGCAGCTTCTTCTGAGTGTGTCTGAAGCCTCCTCTGCCGCTCCTTCCTATCAGGAAGCAGCTTCTTCTGAGTGTGTCTGAAGCCTCCTCTGCCCCTCCCTCTCAGCAGGAAGCAGCTTCTCCTGAGTGTGTCTGAAACCTCCTCTGCCGCTCCTTCCTATCAGGAAGCAGCTTCTCTGAGTGTGTCTGAAGCCTCCAGATATATTCCTTTGAAGTTCTGTGCCCCAGGATTTGCACAATTCCTTTACACCATTCATAGATCATGCCACAGCAAAAACCTCATCTTGGTAGAGCTTTCTTTATGGCGTCAAGTTCCAAGGGATGAAACATGGCTTGGCTTGCCACTTGGTTTCCCAGTTCCTGAACCCATCACCAATCACAGCACAGCATTTCACCTCCAGTGAGGATCCTGTGATCCACCCGCAAATCTTACATCTCACAGGGCAAGGGGTGTGACAGTAACATTTACCAAGAACCCAGTTCCTTGCAACATCATCTAGCTCACTTCATTTGTAGTTAGAAGAAACACAAAAATAATAGCCCTATCCCCTGCTACTGGACCAGTAATACTGAGCAGCAAGTAACCCCCACGCATGAGAGGGTAATTACGCTTAGCATTTAGAAATTCAGTGCAAAAGTGCAATCTGTAACTCATGACTGCTTTAAAACAGGCCATGTGTGTACGAAGTGGCTGAGGCCGGCTCTGTTCTGACTCACTCTGCTCTTCACTACAGGGGGAGCTAACGGTGGGCGAAGAGAATGCACGAATCATCCAAAGGCACATGGAATTTGATGGCGGGATTGCATATGGCATTGATCAACTATTGGAACCACCCAATCTGGGAGCTCGATGTGACCGGTTTACTACTGTGGAGTTAGTGGTGAGTGTCTCCATGCAACCTGTGGGGTTCTGGGACTTCATTGCAACAGATTTACTTTTAGAGCTAATGGTGTCTGGCTGTGAATGGATGGCTAAGAGGCCAAGGGCGTCACTGAAGCTCAGTGGCTAGAGCTCTTACTGTCTGGATTTAAAGGAACAACCACAAAGCCTAGGGTCTCCCGGGAGGGGAGTTCAGCTTGGTCGGCTCCTGGCTGTTCCCCACTTTGCATTGTCAAAATGACTGCTGCATCACTCTCCTTGGCCATAGCCATAACTTGTAGAGCTACCATGTTAAGTTGTTTACCTAGTCCAAAATAAAAATAAATAAGTCTTTACTATGTTTTACATATTTTATAATTATTTACATTATTTTATAACATCAATAAGTATTTGTTCTGAAAAGTCTTTATTCAATATGAATAGACTAGTTTACTCAATTAGTAATGTACGTCATGCACTTATAATTAACAGGTTTATTTTTATCCGTTTTTGACAATAGCACAGTATAGACTTTGATGTATGAAATGCATGTACAATGAGAACATGCAGAGTATTTTTCCGCCTTTTCTGACTTTCCACTAGTTAACGAAGGCTAGGGGTTGTTTGTGGGTGGAATAGAGTAATGGGGTGACTCATTACAAACAAAACAATTGGATTTGGGTGCTGGCGATGTGGATGAGTCTTTTGTAGTGCACATGTACTATTAATCTTGATTAGGATGTTTTAAATAAATTCCAGGCCAATTTGCAACCAAATAAAATTATATGTTGGAAGCATGAATCTGCAATGACAACACCATAGTGATGTCACCGTCTGAGACTGTGACAAGGATAGTGTAACTAGCTGCAGAAGTATTAACAAATACTAGTATATTAATACTAACTAATCAGTTCATAGCTAGGTGTAATATCGTCCATATGTAAAGCAGTGATTTGGAGGCCCAGAAAACCCCTAGGAGGTCAGCGCTGGCGATCTCTGATTGTGAAAGAATGACATGTAGGCCCAGGGGGCCCGGAAGCTCAGTGTTTGTTTATTTATTTATTTATTTATTTATGTATTGTGCGCACCAGACCCGAAGGTATCAGGGCGCAGGAGGTAAGAAGGCATACAGCTTGGTTACATAGGGTAAGGTACAGATCACGTATACAGACATACAAATGAAATACAAGTTAAAATATAAAAACATGAAATGCAAAGTAAACATACAAAAGGAGATACAGGCATATAGATTAATATGGTGTGCTGGCTAGTGTAGTATGTAGGGCAAGTAGAGTGTAGGGCTAGTGTAGTGTAGGTAGGCTATTTACAATTGTGGTACTAGGCTAGAGAGGTTGCTTATCATTCTCTTTGAGCCAGTTAATAAGATTCCGTCTGAATTTGATGAATGTTTGGTCTGCTCTCAGTGAAGGTGGCAGGGAGTTCCATGGTTCTGCTGATGTGACTCGGAACCTAGAGCCCCCAATAGTACAGAGTTTAGAGTGTGGCACATGGAGACAATTGGAATTGACTGATCTAGTGGGTCTGCTTGAAGATGTTCTAGTAATTCTTTCAATCAGGTAGCGTGGTGCCTTATTGTTTAGACATTTATGGATTAGAGATGCTGTTTTTAGGCGGATTTTCTCGTGAGTAGATAGCCACTTGTGTTGCCTCCTCGTTTCGGAAATGTGTTCTTTTCTTGAGATACTTAGTGCAGCTCTAAGGGCATTATTCTTGAGTATCTGTATTCTGTTGATAATATATTTGTTGGCACCAATGTAGAGAGCTTTACAGTAGTCCAATTTAGATAGAATATGAGCTCTGGCTAGGATCATGCAACTGTTGGGAGATAGGAATTGTTTGCCAGCTCTAATGAATTTACATGTGTATGCCGTGGATGCGGCCAAAGTGTTTAGCTGTTTGGGTGGAATCTAAGTAAAACCCTAGAGTTTTTACATTTTGGCAACTTTAATGGAGTTCCCCTGGATACTGAAGGATGAATATTCAGGGCCTAGTCTTGTGAGGTAGGAGGTTGTGCCAAGGATGATGAGCTCTGTTTTGTCATCATTCAGGCAAAGACCATGAGTGGCCATCCATGCCTGAATGATGCTGTAGATTCCATTCACCAAGGCCAAATCCTTATCATAATCCCCAGTAAGTGGTAAGAGGATCTGAGTATCATGTGCATAGTTAGTGTAGGTGATACCCAGATGATCAAGATCATCAGAAAGGGGTTTGGTGAATACATTGCACAGGGTCGGAGAGACACATGATCCCTGCAAGTAATGGGGGTAGGGTCCGCTGCTGCAGATGGAGAGAAGACTCTCATAGTGCTGTTACTGGGGAAGGGCTGTATCCATACTATAGCCTCCTTGGAGAAATGGGCTGCTGAGTCCAGGTGGCTGCATAAGACCGTGTGGTCCACCAAGTCAAATGCAGCCAAAAGGTCAAGGAGGAGAAGTAATGCTAGTTTTCCATTGTCTCTGAATTCATATATTTGGGCCTTAAGATCAATTAATGCTGCTTCCGTGCCATGTTGTGGCCGGAATCCAGATTGGCGAGATCCTAGGAGTTGGTTGAGTTCCAAGAAATTCTGAATTTGGATATATGCTACCTTGTCTAGGATTTTTAAGAGGAATGGCACTGTGGTGATGGGCCTGTAATTAGTTGGTATGGTAGGGTCTAAGGTTTGTTTCTTGAGAAGTGGGAGTACCCAGGATTCTTTAAGGTTGCAAGGGATAGTGCCTGATGCGAATGAGGCACTGATAAGTTTTGAAATGAAACGCGCTAGATCTCTAGCGGCGTCCTTGATTAGTTATGCTGGGCATTGGTCTCCCTTGCAATTTGAAGGTTTGAGTGCAAGTTTGACCTTCTCAACCTCAATAATACAGACTTTGGAAAATCTGAATCGAGTGGAGTGTTTGGTATTAGGCAGGGGTATTTTATTGGAGGAGGTCGAAGGTATTAGTGAGGCTTTCTTTTGGGCTATCTTGTTATGAAGCTTAAAGACTTTGTTGACTAGAGCATGCTGAAAGGCAGAACACCATGTTTTATCTTTGACGCAGTTGTCTTGTGCTAGGATAGGATTTTCTAATTCTTTTCGTATGGTGAATAGTTCTTTCATACTAGAGTTGGCTGGCAGGATTCTGTATTCTTTTCGTATGGTGAATAGTTCTTTCATACTAGAGTTGGCTGGCAGGATTCTGTTATTATAGGTTTCTTGTTTTGCCAAGAGGATATCCTTCTTATATTGCGTTGAAATATTGACTAGGTTCATTTTCTTTCCTGCAGAAGGGTGTAGTCTCCATGTGGATTCACATTTTCTCTTGTATAGCCTTAAGCTTTTCAGGTGGGGAGTTAACCAGGTGTTAAGATAACTTTTAGGTTTACTGTTTCTTAGTTTTAATGGGGCAATATCGTCAAGAGCAGTGGTCATGGCTTTGTTATATTCTACAACTGATAGGCTAGGGTCCATATTGTCAGGTAGTGAGTTAAGATTAGGAAGAATGCAGGGAAGGAGTTTATCTAATGTGATATTCTTTTTGTTTCTGGTTAGTGAAGGAGGGGCAAGTGGTATTATCTGGGCGGTGAGTCTTTTAGTTGCCAACGTAAATGGCAAAAGGTGGTGGTCAGTCCAGATTTGAGGGTAAAAGGTGGTGATTTTAACGCATTACAGTTATGACCCACCACCCAATGGGGAATTCTCACTTTGTTATGAGTTGGCAGGTTCACTCTCTGGGTGAAGCCAAGTTCTGTCACTATATTGGCTGCGGAGATAGCCTGTTGGTCTTTAGTGTCGTTAACTCCCAAATTGAGATGTCCCAACAATAGGGTTTGTGTAGTATTTTTTAAGTTATCCGACAGGATAGTGGAGATGTCTTCATTGACGGTACTGATGGGGCCAGGCGGTCTGTATATAAGATGGATATTCAAGGTTTGCGAGTTGGCAATGGGTAGTTTGACTGACATGGATTTGCATGATTTGGTGTTGGGCGAGGGGGCTAATCTCTGTCATGATCTCTGCTTCCAAAAGGTCAGGGTTTCCCAACTCCCTTGGAAGCAGATCCATAACCCAGGTTCCGAGTGCCAACCAGTCCCAATTGGGACCTTTTGGACCCAGTCCTGGTGCCAGTGGCACCAGGCTCATAAATATGCCCAGTCCCAGCGCTGGAAGCGCCGGGCTCATAATGCTTGGGTGGACTTACCTGCAGCAGACCATGCTGCTTACTTGCCTGCCAGTTGAGCCTCTGATCCTCTTCTGTTTGGAACTACTTTTCCTGTTGGGTGGGGCAGGAGCCTCTCCCTAGGTTCAGAACACTGGAACTCTTCTGGAAAGCAGGAACTCTTTTCTTACCTAGGCGTGGCTGTGGAAGGAGACACCTAAGCACTACAGGAGGCTATTTAAACCACACCCGATGGATGAATCTTGCTTTGCGTTGTTCTGCATCCTCTGCAGCGGAGCGCTCATCGTGTCTTCTGCATCTGATCCTGGGCCTAAGGAAAAAGGCTTACCATCCTGAATCCAGTCTTCAGCAACACCTATAAAGACAAGAAAGAACAGGTTAGCATTACGGTCTTCAGTGACAGCGCTTCACTTACCTGGTCCATCGGCTGTCACCAACGCCTCGCGCTGCGTTCCGGCATCTGAAAGACAAAGGCTTACCTACTCTTCGTGCGCTCCGGAGGTCTTCGCACTGCATTCCGGCATCTGAAAGACAAAAGCTTACCAACTCTTCGCACGCTCCGGAGGCCTTCGGCGCTGCATCCCGCATCTGAAAGACAAAACAAGGTGCGTTTAAAGACATTGGGGAACTTTAATACTCACGTGCCATTACTCCTTTCCACATCTAACCCAGTGGGTATTCCGGCACCCTGCAGCCGCTCCGAACTTGTACCTGCAAAATAAAAAGACAGTTAGAGCGCATCGTGAAGCAGGCAACAAGCGCTTACTTACGTGCTTCCAGGCGCTTCTATTCATCACACGGGCTCCATCTTCAACTCACTTCAGCCCGTCATCCGCCATCGCCGGAACCCTGCAAAACAAGAGACATCATTACTTAAGACTTTTAAAGACATTAGAATTACTCGAAACTTACCGTTCGTGCAGTAAACGACGGACAGCAGTCCTCTGAAGTCAAGAGGCCTGCTCTCCTTATCCAGTGAAGAAACTGGTTACAGCACCCTGCCCCGAGGCAGATGGAGAGCACGGCGTTCACTTACCTAAGACATCTTACCCTTCGAGTCAGACATACAGTGCACAGAGGTCCAGCCCAAAGAGCCAGCCGTGTGTTACACATCACCTTTGAAGATACGGTATACGCCCAGTCAAGACCGGTGCCTCTACGGGAATCAGGTGAGCGTTACAGAACGCAAAGCCTACCGCAAAACCCCCGTCCAGGCGCTATGGAAACCTCGGATACCGACCAGCTAGCCCAGTTACTTGGGGAACTAAGGGCAGAAGTGCATGCAGCCCGTCAGGAAACGAACGCTCTAAGAAGGGAACTGATTATTTCCAAGGAGCGAACAGATGATCTCGCTAGACAATTGCTACAGTCACAAGCCGGACAGACCCCGTTACCCGCATCTGGGGGAAATCTTCCTTCTACATCCTCTATGAATCCAGTGCAGATCAACCTACCTGGGAATGTACCTCTGGCTCCCCCCGAACGATTTTCTGGTGACCCAAAGAGGTTTGCAGTATTTATCAATCAGTGCCGGTTGCATTTCTTATGCCGGCCAGCAGCCTTTCCAACTGATCAAGCTAAAGTAGCTTTCGTGCTTTCGTACCTTAGTGGCAATGCGGCAGACTGGTCGATCCCTCTAGTAAATCAAGATGATCCGGTCCTCCATGATTTTCAAGCTTTTCAGCTCAGTATGGAAAAACTGTTCGCAAGACATTCACAGGGGCAGGCCTTGGACAATGAGCTTCTTTCGTTGCGACAAGGGAATCAAGACCTTTTGGCTTATATTGCGTCTTTCAACAGACTGATAGTGGAAACTCAATGGCCTGAGGACAAAAGGATTACGCTGTTTTATAGAGGTCTACGTGGAGAGCTCAAAGATGTGTTAGCCCAAGTAGTGAATCCCCCACAAGATTGTTCGGACTATATAGACTTAGTCGTTCAAATAGATCACAGACTGCAGAACAGGAAGGCCGATCGTTCCAAGTTTGATGCTCGAGTATTTTCCAAACCGCCAACTCCTTCCAAAGGAGTAGACTCCGGGGAACCCATGCAAATAGGGGGCCTGAAAGGTCCTCTAACACAAAAAGAGCGGGAAAGGAGAAAACAGTTGCAATTATGCCTCTATTGCGGAAACTCAGGGCACTTTCTTCGAGACTGTCCGGTGAAACCTGCCAAGAAGGCAGTAGGAGCTGCAGTTACCAAAGTTACAAACTCTGAGCAGGGAAACGACCTCGCCCGACAAGAATAGAGGTCCTCTTGCCGAGCGTGAAAACCAGTTCCGTGACCTCGCATTTCGTGATACCTATGGTCCTCATTAGCCCTGATAATCCGGATCGATTACATGCAATTGAAGCTTACGTCGACAGCGGTGCCATCGGCAATTATGTGAATCATGAAATGGTTTTGAGGATGAATCTAACTCTTTGTCCCAAGGCTGTAAAGGACGTCATTACTACGGTGGATGGAACGGAGATAGCCTCCGGACCAGTAACGCATACCACTCAAGAAGTGACGCTAGTAAGTCAAGATGGACACCATGAGAAGATCGTGTTCGATGTGATCAAGGCTCCTCAGTTTCAGATTATTCTAGGAATACCTTGGTTAGAGAAACACAATCCTCTGATCGATTGGCGAGCAAGAACGGTCCAGTTTCCAGAATGTGTCTCTACTTGTCACCCTCCACCTGGTGTTGCACTGGCAGCAATTTCTTCAGAGACTCCCCAGTTACCTCCCGAATACCTAGAATACCAAGATGTTTTCCGGAAGGATCAGGCTAACTCTCTACCTCCTCATAGGTCTTATGACTGCCAGATAGACCTGATACCTGGATCTACTCCTCCTTGTAGTAGAATTTATGCCCTCACCGAGCCTGAGAACCTTCACCTTCGACAATACCTGGATCAATACCTGGCAAATGGGTTTATTCGTCCTTCCAAGTCCCCTGCTTCTTCAGCTTTGTTCTTCGTTCCAAAAAAGGAAGGAGACCTTAGAACTTGTATAGATTATCGCTCCCTGAACCAGATCACCGTCAAGAATAGATATCCGTTACCTTTGATCCCTGAACTCCTGGACCAAGTCAGAAAAGCATGCATATATACAAAGCTGGATCTTAGAGGAGCCTACCACTTGGTACGAGTAAAAGAGGGCGATGAATGGAAGACGGCCTTCCGCACCAAATATGGGCTATTTGAATATCAGGTCATGCCCTTCGGACTTTGCAATGCCCCGGCCGCCTTTCAATATTTTATGAACGATGTCCTCAGAGAGCTCATAGACGTGTGTGTTGTTGTTTACATTGACGACATCCTCGTTTATTCTTCATCGGAATCTGAACATCGGAAACATGTGAAAATGGTCCTCGAAAGATTGCGTCAACACAAACTTTTCGCTAAGTTGGAAAAATGTGTTTTCAACGTGACTGAAGTTGAATTCTTGGGATTCATATTATCACCTAGCGGAGTGCGTATGGATTCAAAGAAGGTCGATGCAGTTCTCAAATGGCCATCACCATCCTCCGTAAAAGGTGTGCAAAGCATGTTAGGCTTCGCTAACTTTTACCGCAGGTTTATCCCCGAATTTTCTCGAATAGTCCAGCCCATCACTGCCTTGTTAAAGAAAAACAAATGTTTTGAATGGTCTACCGAGGCGGAACAAGCTTTCCAGGATTTGAAGACTAAATTTATCTCTGCACCAATCTTAAAACACCCTCGCCCCGAACTCCCCTACATCATGGAAACTGATGCTTCAAGCCTTGCCATGGGGGCAGTTCTATCACAAAAGGACCCGGTAACCAATCAGTTGCATCCCGTGGCATTTTGGTCCCGCAAATTCTCGCCTCCTGAAATCAATTACACGATTACTGACAAGGAACTTCTGGCTATCAAGTCTGCCTTTAAGGCTTGGCGGCATTATCTGCTGGGGGCCCGACACACCGTTACTGTGATTACGGATCACCGAAACCTGCAATATTTGAAAACCGCAAAAGCCCAATCCTCTAGACAACTCCGTTGGGCATTATTCTTTGCCGAGTTTGACTTCATAATTACCTATCGACCTGGTACAAAAAACGGTAAAGCTGATGCCCTTTCTCAGATGGGAGTGGAAGAACACTTGATCAACCCTAAACCTGTACCAATCATTCCCGAACAAAGAATTCTGGGTGTAATCGCCACACAATCCATAGAGGAAGTTAAGGATAAAGCCAGGCAACTTGTAACTCCAGCAGACATACAGAATTGGCATCTGCAGGGAAAGGACTTTGCAGTAAAGGACAACTTATTGTATTTCCAAGAACGATTATACCTGCCCAGCACAGATTTACAGAAAAAAGTAATCTCTTTTTATCACGATTCTTTAATGGAAGGACATCCCGGTATGGCCAAGACCTCAGAAAAGATCAAGCGCTACTTCTGGTGGCCGTCTTGGAAAAAAGATATCAGAGACTTTATAATGTCCTGTGGAGTATGCGCCCAAAACAAAAGTCAAAAGGAAAGACCAGCAGGCCTCTTACGCCCTATTGACATCCCACCTCGCCCTTGGCATACGCTTTCTATGGACTTCATCACCGATCTACCTCCATGCTCCGGATACAATACGATTCTAGTAATCGTGGACTTATTCTCCAAGATGGCGCATTTCATTCCGCTCAAAGGCTTGCCAACAGCAGCAACTCTGGCCCGAGAATTTCTCGAAAACATCGTCCGACTGCACGGTTTTCCTTCGGTTCTAATTTCGGATCGAGGTAGTCAATTTATTTCTCATTTTTGGCAAAGTTGCTGTCGGTCGGCTCAAATTGATGTGAGACTATCGACCAGTCGCCACCCTCAGACCGACGGACAAACCGAGAGGACCAATCAAACTCTGGAACAGTATTTACGCTGCATGCTGCAACAAACTGAAAAAACTTGGAAAGACATCCTTTGGATAGCCGAATATGCCTACAATAACTCTGTCCATTCGGGAACTGGGAAAACCCCGTTTTTTCTTTTATACGGCAGTCACCCTCGAACCTCGGAGTTGGATCCCCTCCAAGATCTTGAAACACCAGCAGTAGACTACCTGCATTCTACAATCACCCAAGCCTTTAAGGAAGCTGTTTCTCACCTTCAAAGGGCTAAAGAACAATACAAGAAAGGAGCAGATCAACATCGGAAGGAAGCCCCTCAATATCAAGTAGGGGATCAAGTCTGGTTATCCACCAAATATCTACCTCTAAAAGGGCCACGCACATTCAACCCAAGATACCTTGGTCCCTATTCCATCACTACCATAGTAAACCCAGTAGCGGTCAAGTTGGACTTGCCCCCGCACATGAAGATACATCCGGTCTTCCACGTCTCTCTATTAAAACCCGTGCAACCTCAAACCCGACTAACTAAATCTCCAAAACCCATCCTAGTTGATGGAGAACTCAAGTTTGAAGTCAAAAGCATTCTGGACTACAAGATCTCCAAATTTAAACTTTTTTACCTAATTGACTGGAAAGGCTACGGCCCCCAAGAGAGATCCTGGGAACCTGCTGAATATGTCCACGCTCCTCGCCTAATCAAAAGATTTCACCGAACATTTCCTGACAAGCCAAAACCCCCGGAGAAGCCCGGTTTGGGAGGGGCCTTGAGGGGGGGTACTGTCATGATCTCTGCTTCCAAAAGGTCAGGGTTTTCCCAACTCCCTTGGAAGCAGATCCATAACCCAGGTTCCGAGTGCCAACCAGTCCCAATTGGGACCTTTTGGACCCAGTCCTGGCGCCAGTGGCACCAGGCTCATAAATATGCCCAGTCCCAGCGCTGGAAGTGCCGGGCTCATAATGCTTGGGTGGATTTACCTGCAGCAGACCATGCTGCTTACTTGCCTGCCAGTTGAGCCTCTGATCCTCTTCTGTTTGGAACTACTTTTCCTGTTGGGTGGGGCAGGTGCCACTCCCTAGGTTCAGAACACTGGAACTCTTCTGGAAAGCAGGAACTCTTTTCTTACCTAGGCGTGGCTGTGGAAGGAGACACCTAAGCACTACAGGAGGCTATTTAAACCACACCCGATGGATGAATCTTGCTTTGCGTTGTTCTGCATCCTCTGCAGCGGAGCGCTCATCGTGTCTTCTGCATCTGATCCTGGGCCTAAGGAAAAAGGCTTACCATCCTGAATCCAGTCTTCAGCAACACCTATAAAGACAAGAAAGAACAGGTTAGCATTACGGTCTTCAGTGACAGCGCTTCACTTACCTGGTCCATCGGCTGTCACCAACGCCTCGCGCTGCATTCCGGCATCTGAAAGACAAAGGCTTACCTACTCTTCGTGCGCTCCGGAGGTCTTCGCACTGCATTCCGGCATCTGAAAGACAAAAGCTTACCAACTCTTCGTACGCTCCGGAGGCCTTCGGCGCTGCATCCCGCATCTGAAAGACAAAACAAGGTGCGTTTAAAGACATTGGGGAACTTTAATACTCACGTGCCATTACTCCTTTCCACATCTAACCCAGTGGGTATTCCGGCACCCTGCAGCCGCTCCGAACTTGTACCTGAAAAATAAAAAGACAGTTAGAGCGCATCGTGAAGCAGGCAACAAGCGCTTACTTACATGCTTCCAGGCGCTTCTATTCATCACACGGGCTCCATCTTCAAC
Organism: Ambystoma mexicanum; assembly: GCF_040938575.1. Lineage (NCBI taxonomy): Eukaryota > Metazoa > Chordata > Amphibia > Caudata > Ambystomatidae > Ambystoma > Ambystoma mexicanum. The sequence continues at coordinate 26,175,973 of NC_090923.1, read as the reverse complement.
TCACTTCAGCCCGTCATCCGCCATCGCCGGAACCCTGCAAAATAAGAGACATCATTACTAAAGACTTTTAAAGACATTGGGCCTCATTACGACCCTGGCGGAATTCTGAAAACGATGGCGGAAATGCAATACCGCCATCGAATAGCGCTCGGTGCGACTATGACCCGTCACCGCAAAGTACGAAGCCAATAGCGACACCGTAGTGAACGCCAACGCTAACTGCACCAAGCACGCGCGCACGCGCCATGCCAAACCGTAAACACCACCATGGCGCAAGGGTACGCTAATTCCGACCCTAGCGGACATGTACCTAACGCCATCAAGCATGGCGGAATGTACCATTCCGCCATGGTGAGAAGTACGGCATCGCGAATCAACCGTAAACGGCCCCACTGAGTGCCTGTACACCGCTCCCTGCCCACAAAGTACAACTCCCCGTAGGTGCAATGAAGTCACAATGCAACCATTGAAATGTACAAGTCACCCATGCATGCCAACGAACAAATGAAACACAAGAGGGGCCAATGGGAGCTGCAGGGCACAGATGGCACGAATACAGAAGCCATCCCAATGGACATGACCACAGTCCCCCACCAAGAAACGCACGCAAACACAGGCACCTGTGACCAGCAATATTCCGAAATTCACATCATTCCACCAGTCCACCTGGCTGACCGGCATCTGTTACACAAAACCCAATCCCCCGCCCCTGAGCATGACAACATTCAAACAGTCATATTGGCAGCCCCCATCCCTGACCTCACGGGCTTCGTAGGCAAACGCGCCCAGCACAGTACCACGCAACTAAACTCCGAAGCTGGAACCCAATGCAGATCTCCTCACAATACATCGCTCCCCAAATAGGAATATGCCACATCACTAGCAAAGAAGAACGCTACACGGGCCAAATCAGAATAGAAATTTAATGCACAACAAAATCACCAAGGCCATACAGCCATCAGGCCATGAACTCCAAAACACATTTCACCATTGTGGGCTGCATCCGCAAGAAATGACCAGCCACTACTTGTGTGACGCCCTGTTCCATCATGGTACACAGAGCCACATTCACGTACGAAAAGGCAACATGGAAGCGCACAGAACCGCAGGGCCGTCCCAATGGGGAGGTACTAGTCCAGCTGAAAGGCCGAAATGTTGCTCCGAGCCACTAGTACTGCGTAAGGGCATGTGGCCCATTGGCGATCGTCCCATAAGATCGTAATGCTGCTCCACTGATTAACACGAAGCAGCAGGTGTCGGGAGTAAAAGCCATCTGCAGGAGTGGCATACAGATGGCAGTGGCAAAAGGGGAGGAGATACCTGTCAACCAAAAGAAAAGAAAAAGAACAGAATGGCCATCAGAACTACATCCGAACAACTCACTTCAATGATCACACAGAATCCACAGCCATATGCATGCTAGCCCACTCCAAAGGATCATCACCACCCCAAAACCATTTGCGACTCATAACCATCTATATCGAGGTGTAAACACCATCACAAACGAGTGTACCTGTGCATGCGTCTGTCAAAACAGAATCCATCTGATGGGATTGTTAACGTGCATGGACACAAGTGTCTGAAGGCGCGTCGAGAAAGGGAGGGCTCAACAAGGCCAGATAGACGATGGTCCCACTATGGCAGCCCTGCATCACATAGCGCAGGGGAGGCGGATAGATTCCAAGAAGCCCTGAACATGGCAAACTCTGTATCAAATCATCTGCCCATGCATCCATTCATCATTCCCTCATCCCGGTATAAAAACACCAGAACATTTACTCACATGACATTAGAAATATCCATTGAGTCTGTGCGTTATGCAGCCTGCAAAATCCACAGTGCCCCAGCCCGTTATTCCAGTGTTGTGAAGTAACATGTATTTGGGAACGTCCGGCCTCATCGCCCACGTCGCTATTGCGCATCCCAAACTATTCATATCAATCATTGCTTCCTTGCCATGGCCCCTGTCTCAAGGACATTGAACAATAGAACGTTATATTTGCAGTCAGACCTGTGGGCATCTCCTCGCCGCGAGCTGAAAACCGAAAGCGCCGGCCTTCGAATTCCTCATTTGCAACATCACGTCGAAAAGGCATCTGTGGCCGTTTGAAATCACAAATTAATCCATCTAGTGCGGCTGTGTGTGAAAATGGCAACTGCCTTCACCCACTAATGGGACGCCCCGCCCGTCGGTGCAACTCGGTACAGTGATGCATGATGGCCCACCGTTACTCGAGTACTACGTTCCACTGACCCTTCACAAGTCTGTTCGCGACGGCAAAGATTGTATGTGAAACAATGGGACCATAGCCGAATGTACATATCAACAAATGTTACACGGCCATCGGGTACAAATACATGATTGCAATAGCAAGATGCCATTACCGAATTGCAGCGTTGTGTGCGGGACGTGCTCGGCCAAAGGGGAGAGCAGCTTGCACAGGTGGAATGAATCACCACAGGTGGAGGCCATACAGCCTGAAAACACATAAATTGCACACCCAGTCTCCTCCCACAACCACACACACTCCGAAATGCTACCGGCAGGACTCGCGATGTTGGCCGTGGGGGACCTGATAGCACTGCAAGTACTCCAACTCCAAGAAGAAGACGAACACCAACTACAACCGGCCACACGGAGGAGACGCAGGAGGAGGGCAAGGCAGGGCCAGCAAGGGCCGCCAGCACAGCCACTACCACCACGCAGGCAGGCCGCAATCCCACGCCTCCGAGCACATCCGTTCAACCTCACTGATGAGCAGATCCACACCCTCTACCGTTTGGACCGGGACACCATAGCCGCCATTGTGGACATGACACAGGCTGACCTTGTCAGCATGATAGATAGCCCAACCGCCATCCCACCCCTACTGAAGGTGGTGTCTGTACTCCACTTCCTGGCCACAGGCACCTACCAGCACACAGTCGGACAGTTGCATGGCATTTCTCAGCCACTGTTCTCACGGACACTATTGCAAGTGCTCGATGCCCTCCTGCAGCACGCAGACGACTACATCTCCCTACCACGCTCGAAGCAGGAAATTACTAACACGAAAGTGGGATTCCATGCACTTGGCGGCATACCGGGTTGCATTGGTGCCATCGACTGCACCCATGTTGAATTGGTCGTCCCACATGCCATGGAGGCCCAGTACCGCAACCGAAAACAATTTCATTCCCTGAATGTACAAATGGTGTGTGACTCCAACAGGATCATCACACATTGTTGTGCCCGATTCCCTGGATCAACCCATGATTCTATGGTCTTGAGGAACTCTACAATACCACGCTACATGGAGCGACACGCAGGGAACAGATCCTGGCTACTCGGTGAGTCTCATTACATGCATGATAATGTGGGGTATGTGATTCGGCAATGACCTGGCAGGAAGGGGGGGGGGGTGGTGTGCGTACGTAGCAATGGCATTCCACATAATCCGTTTATCGTCCACATACAGGTGATGCTGGATATCCACTGAAGAGATGGCTCCTCACACCAGTCCGGAACCCACGGGACCAGCATGAGGAGGACTACAACCATGCCCACTCACGTACCCGTGTAGTCATTGAACAGGCGTTCGGCCTACTGAAGACTCGTTTCCGCTGCCTCAGCAGGTCTGGCGGGGCACTCCTGTACCGCCATGAGAAGGTTGCAAAGATGGTGATGGCATGTGTCATGCTCCACAACATGTGCGTACGTAGAAATGTGCCCATGCCCCCTGACGCAGAACTGCAAGCACCTGATGATGGTCATGATGAGGGTGGGGATGTGGCAGCACCTCAAGGAGTCTGCGAGGCACCGGAGGGCCGTGACATTCGTCAGCATCTCATTGATGCATGCTTCTAGCACTCACGCCTGGTGGCTGATACATGGACACGGTACTCGTGGCACTGTGTGTGTCTGGTACATGCACAATATGGACTGTACGCCTATGATGGCCTAGTACACAATGATCATTGTCCACACATCACATTGGTTGATCGTGCACTGTTTATGGCATATGTGATATCATATTGAACACCCTATCGACCCGCCACCCAAGTGAGCCCAACACACCCCCTCCACCCTCCTACCTCCCCCCCGAACACCAGTGTCCAAAGATGCTCATTGTCAGTGGGCTGTCGCTATTGCAAGCCCCCTCTGCGGGTATCAGGGGCACCCCTGCCTGTGGAGCGCAGGTTCCTCCCAGATCTACGTTGGGGGCTGCCCTGGACGGAACTTGCAACGGATGATGTCTCTGCCTGCTCACGTCCATGCATGTCCCTAAGTGTTTGTGAGAGCTCAGTGAGCACACGGCGCACTGCGGCAAGTTCGGCACATACGTCTGTGGACATCGCATGCAGTTCCCCCCTCAGGCTCTCGGTGCCACTCTCCATTTGGACTCTCAGGCTCTCGGTGCCACTCTCCATTTGGACTCTCAGGCTCTCGGTGCTAGTCTCCATTTGGACTCTCAGGCTCTCGGTGCTACTCTCCATTTGTGCCCTTAGTGTCTCTGTACTTCTCACCATTTCTGCCCTAAGTGTCTCAGTTGATGTTTCTATGTCTGCCTTAGTGCCCCCACATTCATCGGCATGGTCCTTGAGGAGCGTGGCCAGTTGCTGCTGTTGCACGATTAACTGGTCGAGGGACTGTTGCCTCTGCTGGGCCATGGCCATTTGCGGGGGTGTCACAGAGGGGCTGTTGACCTGATGTTGCCTTGCCACAGGGCTTGTGGGGGATGGCCAGTCGTCGTCTTGTGGGTGCCCCTGCGTGGTATCCTCATGGTGTACGGGATGGGACAGACAGGGGGATTGGGACAGGTCATGGATGGATCTGACTTCGACATCCCCGTCTTCTGTGTCGGAGCATGCTGCCATCAATGGGGTGTCACCTATGGTGCTGCTGCCACCAGAGGCAGTGCCTTCTGTGGCATCCGTTGGGGGGACCTGTGGTGGTGGTGTTGTGGGCATGCTGGCTGCTGGGGTGCCTGTTGATGTTCCCTCCTCTGTGCTGCCACCTGATTTGTGCTGCTGCCGTGTCTTGATGCGTGCAGCTGAGGTGGAGGGTCTTTGGCCGTTGGTCTTGGCCCTCTTTGCAGGTGTGCTGGTAGGGGTGTCCTGATGCTCGTCATTTGGATCGGACCCTGTGGTGGAGTAAAGGAGGGCGAGGGTTATTAATGGGTCTGTGGGTATTGGAATGGCATTGTATCACATGCATTGGGGTGGTACCTGAGGGTGATTTGGGTCGGGGCCTTGGAGGTGCTTTCATTTGTGTGTGGAGTGAGGGTGCAGTTGTTTGGCAGCCTGCAGTTAGGGTGTGCCTGCTGCACGTGTAGTGGGTGTTTTAGGGGTTTATAATTATTTATGTATTTATTGTGAGTTTTAAAGTGCGCTATCAGGCCGATGTGTGTGGACGTTCTGCTGGACATGTGTTTCTGTTGCACTATGTGGACACATGGTACTTCACATGATTGGACATTGTGGATTTGGCATTGTTTTATCTGGCCCACCTACCTGAATCTTCGGATGTCTGCACTCCTTTCTCCATCCCTCCGACTCCCTCTATGCTCTCCATTCCGATGGTGGAGGCACAGATTTCTTCCCAGGGGGTCAACTTGATGGGTGATTCAGGACCTCCCCCGGTGGCTGTGGCAATGTTGCGGTTGGCAGAGAGTATGCTGCGGACGCGTATCCGCAGGTCGTCCCATCGCTTTCGGCATTGCTGTGGGGTGCGGGGTGCGGTCCCCACCGCACTTACCCGCTGTGCCACCAGAGCCCATATGGCCTTCTTGTTTGCAAGTGCCGTCCTGGTCATTTGCGTGGAGAAGACGACGGCAGCATTCTCCTGGAGGGTCTCTGTTAGCACGGTGAGTTCCTCACGGGAGAAGTGGACCTGCCGCTTGCGGTCGCACGCTTTCTTCGCTACTTTTCCCATTTTTCTTGGTTTCGCTAGGGTGGATGACGGGTTGGGGTGTGTCTCAGGGTAGTGTTTTTAGTGGTTGTGTGGTTTTAGTGGTTTTATAGGTGTACGGCGGGATGTTTCCCGTTCCGGGCCCATGTTTTTACTTCCGTTTCCGTATATTTCCGGTCACCGTACTTTCCGGTAGGCGCACACTGCGGTGTCCGCTGTGATGGGTGGCGGTATTGCACCTAGGGCGCCGTACGGCGGCGGTGTGGGCCGTTTTGGGGTCATTTCCGCCATCGCGGACTTTGCACTTCCGCCATGCCGTGGTGCTCGTGCCCGATGGGTCGGAATGGGCCGCACTTTGCTCCTTCGTGCAATGGCGGAAACGCTATTTACGCTGTGGCGGTCCGGTCAGTCACTTTCCGCCAGGGTCGTAATGAGGGCCATTAGAATTACTCGAAACTTACCGTTCGTGCAGTAAACGACGGACAGCAGTCCTCTGAAGTCAAGAGGCCTGCTCCCCTTATCCAGTGAAGAAACTGGTTACAGCACCCTGCCCCGAGGCAGATGGAGAGCACGGCGTTCACTTACCTAAGACATCTTACCCTTCGAGTCAGACATACAGTGCACAGAGGTCCAGCCCAAAGAGCCAGCCGTGTGTTACACATCACCTTTGAAGATACGGTATACGCCCAGTCAAGACCGGCGCCTCTACGGGAATCAGGTGAGCGTTACAATCTCATAGAGAGATTGTATTTAGCGATGATAGCTAGTCCTCCACCTCGTGATTCACATCTATCAGCTTTAGGATAGTGGTATCATCAGGTACTGCTAGGGTAAGAGCAGTGCTTGCTGCATCATGCAGCCAGGATTCCGTAATTGCAAGGAAGTCATAGTTTTCTGCTAAAATGATGTCGGCTATCTCTGTCACATGTGCGACTACTGATCTTGCATTTATTAAGGCACCTTTGAGGTCAGGTGCTAACTTACCTGGTGGAGGTGGTGGACGGGTACTGGAAGGAGCATGTGTGCCAATAAGTGGCTTAGGTCTATTTTCTTTGGTCTGGGCATTGAGATTAGGAAAGGTCTTTATTATTTTTGTTATTGTTATGTGAGGTGAGCTTATTCTGTGGTGGTCTAGGCTGGCCACATACATAGATGGTAGTTCAAACAATTTCGGCAGCCGTGCCAGGAGTCTAGAGTTTCTATAAGCAGTGTTGCAGGGGATAATTTGGTTAAGTGATCCCAGGGGTGGGCTTGACTTATATGATGGTGGTTTAGAAGTCAGAGAGATAGGAGTGACTGCAGTGACTACTGTAGTTGAGGGTGTAAACATAGTGGTGTGAATCGGTAGTATCAAGGTAGGGTGGCTTGAGATGCTAGATAATACCACTAGATAAAGTAGGGCGCCTAAGTAGACTGAGTTTAGCAAAGTGGTGTACATAGTGTATCAGGTCAGATGGCGCAACGTGACAATAGCGACTCAGTTAGCACAGTGCGATTAGGTAGTTACCGTGGTGAAACCGGGCAGCATAGAGGGTAAGTGTACATCAATTATAGCTTAGTGGGCTGGTCCAATATAAGGTAGGCTAATCCAATATGGGCAGATATAATATACTTCAGTACGTTATAAGCATAATGATCCCGGAAGACATGAACAGTGTGGCCGGTACATAGCTAGAACTGTTGGTGTCTAGTTGTGAATGGATGACTTGGTTTCCCAGGGGTGCTTGGGTGCTTGGTGTGACCCGTGCATAGCTAGAACTATTGATGTCTAATTCTGAAAGAATGACTTGTAGGCCCATGGGTGCCTAGGAGCTCGGTGTGGCCGGTGCATAGCTGTAACTATTGGTGTCTAGTTGTGAATGGGGGGCTTTGTCGCCCAGGGGTTCTTGGGAACTCGGTGTGGCCGGTGCATAGCTGTAACTATTGGTGTCTAGTTGTGAATGGATGACTTGGTCGCCCAGGGGTGCTGGGGTGCTTGGTGTGGCCCGTGCATAGCTAGAACTATTGATGTCTAATTCTGAAAGAATGACTTGTAGGCCCATGGGTGCCTAGGAGCTCGGTGTGGCCGGTGCATAGCTGTAACTATTGGTGTCTAGTTGTGAATGGGGGGCTTTGTCGCCCAGGGGTTCTTGGGAGCTTGGTGTGGCCGGTGCATAGCTAGAACTATTGGTGTCTAGTTGTGAATGGATGACTTGGTCACCCAGCGGTTCTTGGGAGCTCGGTGTGGCCGGTGCATAGCTGTATCTATTGGTGTCTAGTTGTGAATGGATGTCTTGGTCGCCCAGGGGTTCTTGGGAGCTTGGTGTGGCCGGTGCATAGCTAGAACTATTGGTGTCTAGTTGTCAATGGATGACTTGGTCACCCAGGGGTGCTTGGGAGCTTGGTGTGGCTGGTGCAAAGCTGGAACTATTGGTGTCTAGTTGTGAATGGATGGCTTGGTCGCCCAGGGGTGCTTGGGAGCTCGGTGTGGCTGGTGCATAGCTGTAACTATTGGTGTCTAGTTGTGAATGGATGACTTGGTCACCCAGGGATTCTTGGGAGCTTGGTGTGGCCGGTGCAAAGCTGGAACTATTGGTGTCTAATTGTGAATGGGGGCTTGGTCGCCCAGGGGTTCTTGGGAGCTCGGTGTGGCCAGTGCATTGCTGTAACTATTGGTGTCTAGTTGTGAATGGATGACTTGGTCGCCCAGGCGTTCTTGGGAGCTTGGTGTGGCCGGTGCATAGCTGTAACTATTAGTGTCTAGTTGTGAATGGATGACTTGGTCACCCAGGGGTTCTTGGGAGCTTGGTGTGGCTGGTGCAAAGCTGGAACTATTGGTGTCTAGTTGTGAATGGATGGCTTGGTCGCCCAGGGGTGCTTGGGAGCTTGGTGTGGCAGCGTCACAATTTTGGCAAATGTCTAAATGTATAAGAGCGTTGTGGAGGCTGTGACGAAGTCCCGTGTTGGTGGCTGGTTGATAGGACTGGGGTGACCTTATGGGATGGCCTACATTGAAGGTGCATGGAGGATACCCCAGCTCGCACCAGGCCATGCCACCACCAGCCCGAGCCTCATGCAACCTCTGGCAATCTGATGACTCCGAGCTCTCTAGCTCTGGCAGACCTAAGTGAATAGGGAAACAAGTGGGTACAGTCCAGAATTATAATTTGTTCAAAGAGTACAGGCCAGGGTAATCAATGGCCATGCTACAGGACTAACACAAAGTAATACATTCACATCACCAAGTAGCTTCAAGCTTGTATGTTAACTCCCTCTGCTACCGGGGGGGGGGGGGGGGGGTGAAAGCTTCAAATCCCTTTTTCATCCAGTGGAACCCCAGCAATCCAAAATAATATATGCCTGGTAGTGTGACAGCCCCTCAAGTTTGTCACAAAGTGTTCCCGTTCTCCCTAACCCATGAGTTCCCAACCATGATATAAGAGAATTCTTTGTTGATACTTTAGAAAGCAGTAGATGTGATAAGGAACAGACATTAGGCCTTCTTGCCTTGGTTGGCTGCACTGCTGCAAGTGCTCACAAATCCAAGAACACAAAGGTGTACAACTGGTTTCAATGGAGACCCTCAAGGGCAATCATGGAAAATTTTTACTTGCACACACTATTGTCCATAAAGCTTTGTGTAGTTCATCAACCTTGTATATTAAATATAATTTTAAACTGATCAATTCCTTATGCCCTCAGAGAGATGCTAAATGCTCGAAGCTAGTTTCTATCTGATTCAAACATTCTAAAGTGCATGGACTGTCCTGCATGGTTGTTTCAGCTAACCTTTGTAACACTCTTCCAGCTGATGTATGGGATATTAGTGATAGTTTTGCATTCAGAAAAAAGCTGAAAACCCTTTTATTTTAGTTAGCCGCTGACTTTGTGACCCCCCCCTCTGTCTTGCTGTTTCCTACTAGCATCCTGGTTTACCCCTTCGGGTCTGAAAGATCACCTAGAATGCTTTGGGTGGTAGTGCCTTTTTCAGATATTACATTACAAACATCGTTTGCAGGCGTTCTTGAGACAGACAGACAGAGAAAGTTGTGAAAGAGACAGGAGCTGGTGTCCAAAGAAAAGGACAGAGCGATAGACGTCGGATTGACCCTAATCCCTGAAATGACTCCTAGTTTGGTGTAGAAATGGCATCAGGAAGGTCTCCAACACCATGTGAAGCATTGTGCGATTCTACAAAGGATCACGTTTTGGCTCCCTCAGGCTCCGGGGTTGGTGGTGCAATTGTTTCCTGAAGACGAAGTGTGGCATCCTGACATTGTCTACAAAAGATACACCACAAACTGCAATCACCAAGGATGAAGTGTGGGTCACTTTAAACCCCAAAGATTGTGAGTGAGATTTTTAATTCTGCCGGGAAAGCAGTGCATAAAAAACCGAAGGGATGGACTATGGACTGCATTCCTACAGATAAGCCTAATGTGTTTTTCATTATAGAAATCCCAACCCATTAATATCAGTTTACCCCCATCCATTAGTTCCAGTGTTATGTTAAAAACGTGTAAACTTCTTATCCTGGCTTTGAGTCGCCTATGGCTCCCTCAGCCTAGGTCCAATGGGAGCTCAGAAGGCTCATGGCAAGGGCAATGCTGTTTGGATGTGATGTGATGGCAAGAGGCCCAGGAGTATGTGTGAGCTATGCATGGTTTGTTTATACTTAAATCTATTTGCTTCTAGATATAAAAGGATGACTAGGAGGACAAAGGGGCACCTGGTAGCTCAGCGTGACTTGTTTATTATACCTATACCTAGAGCTAAAGTTGGCTAGAGGTGAAGGGTTATCTAAATGGCCTGGGGCCCAAGACCTCAGAGAGGCAGGTTTACTGCTTCTAGGTGTAAAAAGGATCACTGGGAGGCCCCAGAAGCCCCAGTAGCTTGTCATGCACGATTGTCTCCAGGTTAACAGTGGCAGACTGTAAGGCCCATAACTGTAAGGGAATAACTTAAAGGCCCTTTTGTAAGGAATTTTCAAGGTCAGCGGGGCAGGTTCAAAGATAGGACCAGTGCTGTCTGGATATAAAGCGATGACTAAGTGCCCCGGGGGATATAGGGAACTCGACATGGTGGTTTCATAGCGATGGCTAATGCTTCCTTAGTAAATCCATTAGTAAGACCCTGGGGCCCCTGTGAGGTTGGTGTGGCAGGTTCATAGCTAGGCCAAATGCTGTGTAACCCCTGGTCCATGTAAGGGTGTACTCTTCCCTTCCCTGGAGCAGGGACCGTTCCCCCCACCCCTAATCCCCAGCCCGCTGGGTAGGAAGGGGGGCTGCACCTGCTAAAATAAAATCACTGTTAACAGGAGATGGGCTTCACACTGATGTCTTTGATCTCTAATGGACACAGACATCAGAGTACATTTTATAGGGATCCCAATGGGGACCCCTCTTTATTGAATGAAACCACTCACACTGTTGCCATTTTCCCTAGAATTCCCCTGGTGTGAGTTACAGCTGACTGGGAACATGCTACGTCAGCTCATCCTTCCTTGGAGGGGTGTCAGGGAACCTTAGGGTGAGTCTGACACAACAGACCTCACTCCTAAACTCAGGGTCCACCCTCAAGCCCCCACACTATCCCACAACCTCACGCCAGAGTACCTCCCCTCAACCCCCTAATTTAAATAATGGTCATCTATCCATTATGTCCTACCCGTACTTACCTTTTAACTCTACTTAACATACCCTCTAACACCTACCCCAACTCTGAACTTGCCACTACTCACTAGTTATCCTACATAACAGTAATGAAATATATACATATAGCTACACATCTGGGGAGGATAGCTCAGGTGCAACGCACTCGCCTTGGAAACAAGACGATGTGGAGCAACACAGGTTCGATCCCCGGGTCCCTGCTTAGAAACCTCTGGGTATTAAGTGCGTTATAAATGACCAATTACAATTACATACATATATACAATGACTTACAATTTATATACAACATAAAACACTATGACCTCATTATAAGTCTGCCGGTCCGGAAATAAGGGTGCCAGTAGCAAAGTACCAGCACCCTTTCTGGACCGGCAGACTACAACTCTGCCTGCCAGGGCCTATGCGCCCGGCAGATTTGACCTGCTGGGCACATTGGACTTGGTAGGCAGGGGTGCCATGGAAGCACCAGCATCGCTGACAACGGTGCTGTTGCTTCAGTGCACCCATTCCTGTGGAGTCCCATGATTCTATTCGCCCAGGGTCCACACAGATGTGAAAAACTTCATGGTCTCTTGCGAATGGTGTCAAAAGACAGCTCCTCTGCCAGTAGCCCTGGCACCACTGCAACCTCTCCCAATTATAGACGTTCCATTGTCATGACTTGGAATGGACATCGTAGGCCCTCTAGCACCCTCTAAGCTTTGGAAGAAATACATATTTGTGATTGTAGATTTTGCCACACAGTAACCAGAAGCCTTTCCTCTCAAGCACAACACCTCCCAACAAATTGTAAAACATCTGATTCCTTTCTTTTCTCGGGTTGGGTTGCCTAAAGAGATATTCAACGTCCAAAACGGCACATGAACGTCAAGGCTAATGGATGAGGTTAAAGAACTGTTACAAATTAAAACCCTCTGTACATGAATATACCACCCTCAGATGGACAGACTGGTATAAAGGTTCAACCAGACCTTAAAGAGAATACTGAGAAAAAAGGTTGAAGCTGAAGGGAGGAATTGGGATTCTATTATTCCATGGGCACTCATTGCGATCATAAATCCTCCCTAAAATGTCCCTGGATTTTTCTCCCTTTGAGCTATTATACGGTCGTGAGACAATGCTCTGAGGAATGAACCGTAGAGGCCCTTTTACTCAAGGTAACACATCATACTATGGATGGGAAGCAGAATAACTTCTCAAACTAAATAATAAGACAGACTCAGGAAGTTGGCAAATAACTCTGTTTTATTTACAATTGTCTTAAACAGGGAGTACAACGGACATAAACGGATGTCGCACAGCATAATCTCAAAGCATCTCATGAAAAAACAACACATATACTAAAAATGTGTCATACAAAACGTACAGGAGATTGTGGTTGGCTCAAGGGGAACATCTAAGTATACTTTCTATATGGGATAGGATCGTGATTGGGTCTGTATAGTCAGGAGGGCACTCACGCCCTACACTAGTGCAAGTCATAGTGCAAGTCATCTTTGACAGTAATTAGAGTTATAACACTTCATTGGCTCTCAAACTATACAGCTCTTTGTTATACAGCCTTCTACAATTGGTTGGCACGCTTGTACCCTTCTGGAACATTCAATGCTCTAGTAGCTTGTAAGCTGGTACCCAAGTTGTTAGTGGGTGAACTTGACGGTGTCTCCCCAGCCAATTAGCCCAACATCTCTCATCACTCATGCCGTCTGCCATTCACATTGTCTTTGAACTCAGCCTTGTAGTGGCTTCTCGCCTCTGGGAATGTAAGGGAGTGTGAGCACTCGCTATCTTCAATCTGGTGCACCATGCTCATCGTCTATTTTCATCCTCAGCTCACGTGATCAGAAACTGTGAATTTGCTTGCATTATGGCATTAAATTGTCTTTAATAAAAAAACTTGGCACTCATAGTGTTCTCTCTTTGCAACTTAACAATGGATGCCTCGGCTTCTCAGGTATACTGTTCTTGGCAGCTAATAACCAGTTATTGGCTGCTTCCAGTCTTTGACATCAAGCCAGACAGCCTCCTTGGTCTTGCTTCAAATTCGAGCCTATTCTTTGCTGCGACACACCCATAGGTCTCAATCCATCTTCCTTCACAAAGACTTGCTTACTAAAATTGTATCATTGAATGTCCAGAACTCTATATACATATATGTTGGCAGCACTGCCTGCAACCTATATAATACGTATAGCCAGCCTTAGGAATACTTAGTCTACTTGCGTTTTAGCATCTGTACAATTGTAAAACGGCTTATGTTTTTGCCAGTGCTCTTCACACGTGCAATCTTCATTCCGCACATAAAAGCCTTCTCGATTCTTTACTTTGCCATCAAATTCTATATCGTCTAGACATTGGGCCTCATTACGACCCAGGCGGTAGAGGGTTAACGGCGCCGGTAGAGCTGCCGGCGCCGTTAACCCTCTACCGCTCCATTACAAGGTCTGCTCGTCGGTCCTGCTAAGGATGTCTGGTAAAACCAGGCGTCCTTAGTGGGACCCGCTAGCAGACCAGGATGCTAACAACGGGTGGCCCGTCATTAACGGGCCCATTGTTAGCATCCTCCCCCTTCCCTTTGAGCCCTGTAGGGGCTCAAATGGGAATGGGGATGTACCGGTTCTGGGTCCCGGGAAAGGAAATTACCGGGCCCTCCAAGGTCGGAATAGCCCGGTATTTCACGATTCCAGGAACCCGGACCCGGTACCCGGTATGGCGGTAGCTATCTCCATACTCGTAACGAGGCCCATTCTCGTCTTTGGTCATGCTTCCCAGTGCGTCCCACTCATTTCCTTTGATGTCACAAAGGTTAGGGGGAAGAGAGTCATTCCCTGAACATTATGAACGGTGGACCAGAGGGGAGGGAGTCATCCTCCTGGTCGAGAAGATTCAGGAAAGAAGTACACAAAGCTCCAGGCAATGTAGGTCCTGACCTTGGCGATTAGTCAAGAAGAACCCAATAGTGAAGATAACTACGGGCAATAAGGAATGCTGATGTGTCATTACTCCCACCTAGCAGTAGCTGTACTCATTGGCCTGAAGCCAACCATGCCCATCATAAATAATGTGTGTAGGAAGATCATACTTCATGTTTCATGAGTGTCTGGCTAGTCCACGTACTTGAATACATGCTGACTGACTGCATGTCCTTTTCCACCCAAACAGAAGGGCAGACCCCGACTGTAAATATTAAACACTAAAATGTGCTTCCACCAGGAATTACTTAATATCGTCAATGAATCGTGACAAAATATAACAAGTGAACGTATACCTCAAAAGAGGGTATGCGTGCACCCCTATATCTAATCAGTAATACAATATGACAAAACAGTTATTTAATAGAAAAGCAAACATTGATTTAATCATTTATTTAATATATCACAGTGATATAACAATTCAATTGCTTTCTTCACATATATAAATCTAGTCTGGCCACTAAACACAAAAACAGAAGCTAAAGACCAAGTAGCAATATTAGGTCACACAGCCGCTCTCTTTGGGGCGCAATCTGGGTACGTAGTTATTCAAAGTTCAAAGCTCAAAGAAATATGAATAGGTATCCAAAATGTATAATGCTTAGTCAAAAAAATATAGATGAGTCTGTTTCATGGTTGAGTATCCAAAGTGATTATTTATCCAAAAGAAGTTCAAAACAAGAACAGAAAATGTCACTAATGAATTCTTAGTGAGGGAGCAATGGGCACAATCCATACATGATTCAGACTGAAATATGCCAATGCATTAGGAAATAATTTCCTTCTTCAGGGCAAGTCTAGTCATCAGAGTGGACATGTACCAACACATTAACATCAGAATAAGCACATTTGTTGTAAAAAATAAAAAGAAGAAAAAGAAATTGTAACATACCGATCAGAAGTATTTTCAATGGATGGTGAATAGAAAAGACAAAATAAGTATACCCCATAAGTGATATGAAATGTCAATCAATAGCAACAAAAAGGCAATGTAGTTTAATTTTACCTTATTGGTGTGACAAGTGGTATAGAACCAAGCGTGTCTGCCCACAGGGATGGGCCAACAGCAATGTCGTAGACATCAGAGGTAAATAATGTTCGTAACAAATCTTTAAGCACGTAGGGTGTGCAGATCCTCCTGTGTGTGGCTATACTGCAGTAACACAGACTGCCGTTTTAAGCCATTGCCAGGGCAACGGTACCTTTGTGGCACATGTAGCAACTTGAATCTAGTAGTCAAAAGAAAAGAGGATCACATCAGATACCTCATTCTTTACTGGCATGCGAGTGGATGCAATAGGATAGGAGTGGTGTGTTGAGCATGAATCAAATACCTTTAAGCACAAGGAGAGTGCGAATCCTCCTATGTGTGGCTTCACTGCAGTAACTCAGACTGCCGCTTTGAATCGTTGCTAAGATACAGGTTCATTTGTAGCACACGTGACCGCTTCGCATCTGTGAGTGGTCACGAGATGAGTTATGTGGCAGGTCTAGCCTGTGGAGATGAAGACATAAAATATTTATGTGGTATTCTCTATCTATGTCCACAATTGTGATAACAAAAAATAGGAAAGAGCAAAAAGTAATAAAAATGGAAGAAATACTCCATGTTTGAAGCGCAAGTAAAGGCAGCCACAAGGGGAAATTTCTAAACTCCAGGAGAACACAAATGCATATCATGTGAGCAAGTACATAAATATAGATGTAAACAGCAGACAAGCATTGAAATGAACCTCATGTGCTAAAAATGATCATGGTCCAGCCTCGTCGCGGAAGGTGACACCCTTGGGTGGCACCTTGGGTCCCAGACAGCGTCCGGGACATGCGGCAAGGCTGATTTGGGTGACACAAAGCGAAGTTTCTAACTAGAACAAATAGTATGAATTCTCGGAACATGTAGTAAAATACGCATTACTGGAGGCACAAACAGTAATGTATCTCAAATTTAACAGTGATAGTTAATTTCTTCGTTCAACCCATTCGGAACCAGACTGCAGAGACTGTCGATCCAAAATGTCTCCCTGCGGTTAAGGCGCAGGCCCAAATCCTCATGGGGATATTTCTTGGTCGGAACTTCAAGGATCAAAAACTTGATTTGTGAAAGGTTATGATTGTTCGAGGCCCAATGGCGGGCCACAGCTGAATTAGGGTTGGAGTTGTTTTGAACTTCTTTTGGATAATCACTTTGGATACTCAACCATGAAACAGACTCATCTATATTTTTTTGACTAAGCATTATACATTTTGGATACCTATTCATATCGCTTTGAGCTTTGAACTTTGAATAACTACGTACCCAGATTGGGCCCCAAAGAGAGCGGCTGTGTGACCTAGTATTGCTACTTGGTCTTTAGCTTCTGTTGTATTTTTTAAGTCAGGGTGTCTCCAGACTTATCACAGCCAGCTCCTTTAGAACTACTATTTTGAACATCCAACTTTTCTTCTTTTTACATTGACTCTAATGTTTAGAGTAATTATTGAATTTTGTGGTGCCCACTCATCTCTCCGTTAACTAAACACAATAACCAAGGAAGTGCACATTTGACATGAAGGAATATACATAAAGATTACACATAAAACACAAGGCCGCCTTGGAAGCCCTATTTTAAATAACATAGACCAACATATCCTATTCTTAGGGGGCCAAATCACATAGGGTCAAACACAAACACTAAATGAGAACGAACATAAACACAGATAATGCCCTAAACACAGCCAAAGCTGCCAAAAACTCCCAAACAGGGAAATCTCTAACTCCAGTGGGAACTGTGGGTAGGAATGTTCCACCCAGCAGGTACACAGTCGACTGAGGCTGAAGAGGCAAGGCCCTCCACTGCTCTGGAGACCTCCACTGCTGTACAGGCCGGACATGGGGTAGCGGGAGGAAGAGAAGAGAAGGAGAGAGGCACATAGGCCACAGGAGACCAGTACAGTGTCAGCCTTGCTAGGCGTGGAGACCCCCACTGTCCCCACATCTGTGCCTAGAGGCCCCACCACCATCCATGCAGATGGCCTAGTAGGCACAGCACACACTATAGCCGTCCCCTGTGGAGATCCCCAAGGGTCAACATGTTGCCATCCACACATCACCTGTGTCAGACAGCTATCACTGGCTCCAGGCTGGGGTAGACACGGGAAGCGATGGCTTTCCAGATGAGGAGGAGGAGGAGGACACAGGCTTCAGGTCACCCTGCTTCAGCACTGGCTCTCTCCAGAGCCCACAGCCAGTGCCACAGCACTGACTGGCAGGGATGTAGGTGAGGCTGGATGCCATGGAGCAGCACCAGGTGTCCAACGAGCACCTTGGAGGCATCAGGTGCAGCACCTACAGGTAATCAGGGACAGTGTCCAGGGATCATCCAGGCGGATTTCCCGGTCCCGGGACCGCCATTGCCGGCAGCCCTCCCAGTCTACTGCTGCCATCACCACTGTTGGACAGAGCAAGAGGGAGCACATCGAGGGCATGCCGGCCTTTGCAGAGCCACTCCATTCCTGCATGCTCTTGACATTGCAACATATCCGGGGCCAGGAGTCTGAGCCATCCACCTCCATAACCCCCACGGAGGGATCATTGCCTAGCACCCCAAGGCTCCTTGTGCCATTTTACCCCAACAGTGCCCAAGCAGGCTGGCAAGGGGCCACAGGCCACATAAGTGACATGTCATAACTCTATACATGGGGACAAGGGAGGTGGGTGGGGAGGTGTTTTGGGGATGGGGTAGGTGGGTGGGGAGGGGTGTTGGATATGGTGTGTTGAGGATGGGGAGGTATATTGGGGATGGGGAGGTGGGTGATGAGGAGCTTTGTGGATGTATTGGGGATGGGGAGGTGGGTGGGTAGGGGTGTTGGTGCTGGTGTGTTTGGGATGGGGAGGTGGTTGAAAGGGGTGTTGGGATGGGACGATGGTGTGTTGGGGCTGGGCTGGTGTGTTGGGGAAGGGGGAGGTGGGTGGCGAGGGTGTGTTGGTGATGGTGTGTTGGCAAGGGAGGAGGTGAGTGGTGAGGGGTGCTGGGGATGGTGTGTTGGCGAGGGGGTGCGGGTGAGTGGGGAGGGATGTTGGGGATGGGAGAGGTAGGGATATCGGGAATGGGGATACAGGTGTTGAGGGGTGCTGGGGATGGTGTGTTGGGGATGGGCCAGGGGGGTGGGTAGAGATGTTGGGGGTGGTGTGTTGGGGATGCAGACATGGGTAGGAACGGGTGTTGGGGATGGTGTGTTGGGGATGGGGAGGTGAGTGAACAGGGGTATTGGGGATGGGGGTAGTTTGGTGCACTAAGGGGTGTTGGGTATGGTGTGTTGTGGATGGGGAGTGGTGTTGGGGATGGGGAGGTGTGTTGGGGAGGGGAAGGTGGGTGTGGAGGGGTCTTGGGGATGGTGTGAGCGGGATGGTGTGTTGGGGATGGGGCGGTGGGTGTGAGGGGTGTTGGGGAGGGTTTTTTTGGGACAGGGGAGGTGGGTGTTGAGGGTGTGTTGGTGATGGTACATTGGTGAGGGGGCGGTGGGTGATGAGTGCTGGGGATGGTGTGTTGGCGAGGGGGAGGTGGGTGTGCAGTGGTGCTGGGGGTGGTGTATTGGGGAGGGGGTAGGGAGGAGGTGGGTGGAGAAGAGTGTTGGGGATGGGGAAGGTGTGTGGGAAGGGATGTTGGGAAGGTCTATTTTCACACCTAACTTTTAAATACTAGTTCACTTGAAGCAATGGTAGGACATTTCTTACTGTGTCAATGTGATGTATTCAAAACATGGCTGTATACAATGCTGAGCAGCAGATGACTATCAATGGGTTCAGAAATAATTGTCAATTAGTTCTTGCTGCACCAGACGACCATCCCTTTCCCCCTCCCGCTCACTGTGTTGCAGCACTGCACCCATTGGTAGTGAGTCGCTGTCTTCCGAGTGTGGCATGTCCTCATCAGGGGGCAGGGGGACTTTTCGCCTGAGGCAGATGTTGTGCAGCATGAAACAAGCAAGAAATATTCATCCAGCTTTCTCTAGCCTGTATATCAAGGCCCCTCCTGTCTGGTGCAGACACCTAAAACGACCCTTCAGCAGGCCAAAGGTTCGCTCTATGCACAGCCTGGTCCTGGCGTGTGCCTCATTGTAGGCCACCTCCTGTGGCGAATGTGGAATGTGCACAGGTGTTATTAGCATGATAGCTGGGGGTATCAAGAGACACCTGCAAGCGCAAAGGTCACAGGTGTCAGTCACAATCCATTATGGATGTTGTAACGATTCTATGAACGGCGTCACCTCTCCCCAGGGAGCACCCTTTCTTGTCAGGATAGGGCGATGCAGCCGCTACCCAATATACCCCATAGGGGTGGTGAAATGCAGGAGGATCTGTCAGGGAAGGACTCCCTCCTTGGGGATAGGGACGTACATTCTGTCCCATCACACCCTTTGCCCGTCACACACCCCATCTCCTACATGCACAACATGAACCCAGATCTGAATATGTTGTATTGCGACTCCATAAACCTCGAGAGTACTGGGAAGGAGTAAGAGCCGAGGAGGCACGACTTTCTTGTCATTGAAACAGACAAGAGACTGTGGCCCTCACTCCCAAAGCTCGGACCCTGTAAAAAGGGAAGGAGGACTAACATGGTTGTCAAACTGGCCCAGCCAGAGTCATGGCAATGAGTAGAGCCATTGGAAGTGATGTGCTGAAAGCTGTAAAGACCAGAGTGTGAGTGACCCTCACAAGGAGCAGAGACTAGAATTGTGGGGTCCTTGCGTGGGCAGGTCCAAAATCTGAGAGCAGTTGGTGAGGCAGTGGAGCGACCTCCTTGGTGAGGTGGACCATTCAGTCCAATAACTGTGCCAAGACTGCATGGAGCCTTGAACCGCAGATCTGCAGCGGAGCGGGACAGGACGAGAGGTAACAAGGAGGAGATGCCCACCAACCCCAGGAAGAGCGGACACCATACACGGAAAACCCCAAAGGTAATGGGGAGTAGGGACGGTCCAGCAGGGGTGGGGGGAGGCGTGAGAGGCTGTTCCCAGCTTCAGGCCAGTCATAAAACCAAGGACTTTAACAAGAGGAGGGAGCTATCGGAAGAGAGAATATTCGAAACAAAGTGTAAGGCAATTCAGCCAAAATCAAGATATTGCCGATCCAGGGAAATGTGTAATCACATCAGGTAATATACAGAAGGAACTGTGTCAACTGATTGACTGTATAAGAACAAAATGGTAGAAGGGAATCATTCTCCCCGGTGAAGGTTTGCTAAGAAGAATTGTGGAAAGAGACTGAATCGGGGGGAGAGAGGGCATTCTCCTGGCTCAAAGAACAGTCACAGTACTTGAGGAACATTGAGTCCCCGTTTCCTTTATTTTGTTGAAGTAGTGACAGGGCTATGGAAGGAGATTTGGGCTAGAGGACTAAAAGACCTTAGCCCTCATTACGACCCTGGCGGAAATCGAAAAACGATGGCGGAAATGCAATACCGCCATCGAATAGCGCTCGGTGCGATTATGACCCGTCACCGTAAAGTACGATGCCATTAGCGACACCGTAGTGAACGCCAACGCTAACTGCACCAAGTACGCGCACGCGCGCCATGCCAAACCGTAATTACCACCATGGCGCAACGGTACGCGAATTCTGACCCTAGCGGACATGTACCTAACGCCATCAAGCATGGCGGAAAGTACCATTCCGCCATGGTGAGAAGTACGGCATCGCGAACCAACCGTAAAAGGCCCTACTGAGTGCCTGTACACCACTCCCTGGCCACATTGCACAACTCCTCGTAGGTGCAATGAAGTCACACAATGCAACCAGTGAAATGTACAAGTCACCCATGCATGCCAACGAACAAATGAATCTAGGGGCTCCAAGTGCCTTGTGAGTGGCCATCCATATTTGCCATGGCACCATTGCCGCACTGATGCAGCACAGGCATGTGAAGGTTCCAGTCCAGCAACATGAACTGAAATATGAGACAAACAAAAACAGGCCCCCCCATCGACTGACACCAGTGTAAGGCAACATTCAAAGCAGTATCCTGAGTGAGACTGCACCAGCCCTGTACTCCTGCCAGTAAACAAACCAACCATCAGCATAAGCATGTACCACACAAGTTGGCAGAGTGACTGAGCAGCCAGGCTCATCTCAAGAGGGGCCAATGGGAGCTGCAGGGCACAGATGGCACGAATACAGAAGCTATTCCAATGGACATGACCTCAGTCTCCCTCCAAGAAACGCACGCAAACACAGGCACCTGTGACCAGCCATAATCACATCATTCCACCAATCCACCTGGCTGACCGGCATCTGTTACACAAAAGCTAATCCCCCGCCCCTGAGCATGACATCATTAAAACAGTCATAATGGTAGCCCCTATCCCTGACCACACTGGGCTTCGTAGGCAAACGCGCCCAGTACAGTACCACGCAACTATACTCAGAAGCCGGAACCCAATGCAGATCTTCTCACAATACATCGCTCCACAAATAGGAATATGCTACATTACTTGCAAAGAAGAACGCTACACGGTTAATATCAGAATAGAAATTTAATGCACAACAAAATCACCAAGCCCATACAGCCATTAGGTCATGTACTCCAAAATATATTTCATTATTGTGGGCTGCATCCGCAATAAATGACCAGCTTCTTCTTGTGTGACGCCCTGTACCTTCATGGTACACAGGGGCTACATTCACGTTCAAAAAGGCAACATGGAAGCGCCTAGAACCGCAGGGCCGTCCCATTAGGTAGGCACTAGTCCAGCTGAAAGGTCGATATGTTGCTCCTAGCCACTAGTACTGCGTAAGGGCATGTGGCCCATTGGCGATCGTCCCATAAGATCGTAATGGTGCTCCACTGATTAACACGAAGCAGCAGGTGTCGGGAGTAAAAGCCATCTGCAGGAGTGGCATACAGATGGCAGCGGCAAAAGGGGAGGAGATACCTGTCACCCAAATGAAATGAAAAAGAATAGTATGGGCATCAGAACTTCATTTGAATTACTCACTTCAATGATCACACTAAATCCACAGCCATATGCATGCTAGCCCACTCAAAAGGATTATTCCCACCCAGAAAATCACTTGCGAATCATAACTATAAAAATCGAGGTGAAAACACTATTACAAACGAGTGTTTGTGTGCATGCGTCTGTCAAAACAGAATCCATTAGATGGGATTAGTAACGTGCATAGACACAAGTGTTTGAAGGCACGTCGAGACAGGGAGGGTTCAACAAGGGCAGATAGACGATGGTCCCACTATGGCAGCTCTGCATCACATAGCGCAGGGGAGGTGGATAGATTCCAAAAAGCCCTGTACATGGCAAACTCTCCATTAAATCATCTGTCCATGCATCCATACATCATTCCCTCATCCCGGAATGAAAACGCCTGATTATTTACTCACATAACATGTGAAATTTCCATTGAGTCTGTGCGTAATGCAGTCTGCAAAATCCACTGTGCTCCAGGCCGGAATTCCAGTGTTGTGAAGTAACATGTATTTGGGAACGTCCTGCCTTATCGTCCACTACGCTATTGCGCATCCCATACTATTCATATCAATCATTGCATTCACGCCATGGCCCCTGTCCCAAGGACATTAAACAATAGAACGTTATATTTGCAGTCAGACCTGTGGGCGTCTCCTCGCCGCTAGCTGAAAACCGAAAGCGCCGTCCTTCGAATTCCTCATTTGCAACATCACGTCGAAAAGGCACCTGTGACCGCTTGAAATCACAAATTCATCCATGTAGTGCGGCAGTGTGTGAAAATGGCAACTGGCTTCACTCACAAATGGGACGCCCCGCCCGTCGGTGAACCTCGGTACAGTGCTGCATGAGGGTCCACCGTTAATCGAGTACTACATTCCACTGACCCTTCACAAGTTTGTTCGCGACTGCAAAGATAGTATGTGAAACAATGGGACCATAGCAGAATGAACATATGAACCAATATTTCACTGCCATCGGGATCAAATACATGATTGTAATAGCAAGATGCCATGCGTCGAATTGCAGCGTTGTGTGCGGGACGTGCTCGCCCAAAGGGGATTGCAGCTTGCACAGGTGGAATGAATCACCACAGGTGGAGGCTATACAGCCTGAAAACACATAAATTGCACACCCAACCCCCTCCCACAACCACACCCACTCCAAAATGCTACCGGCAGGACTAGCGATGTTGGCCCTGGGGGACCTGATAGCACTGCAAGTACTCCAACTTCAAGAAGAAGACGAACACCAACTACTACAACAACCGGCCGCACAGAGGAGACGCAGGAGGAGGAGGAGGGCAAGGCAGGGCCAGCAAGGCCCGCCAGCACAGCCACTACCACCACGCAGGCAGCCCGCAATCCCACGCCTCCGAGCACATCCGTTCAACCTCACGGATGAGCAGATCCACACCCTCTACCGTTTGGACCGGGACACCATAACCGCCATTGTGGACATGACACAGGCTGACCTTGTCAGCATGATAGATAGTCCAACCGCCATCCCACCCCTACTGAAGGTGGTGTCTGTACTCCACTTCCTGGCCACAGGCACCTACCAGCACACAGTCGGACAGTTGCATGGGATTTCACAGCCAGTGTTCTCACGGACACTATTGCAAGTGCTCGATGCCCTCCTGAAGCACGCAGACGACTACATCTCTCTACCACGCTCGGAGCAGGAAATTACGAACACAAAAGTGGGATTCCATGCACTTGGCGGCATACCGGGTTGCATTGGTGCCATCGACTGCACCCATGTGGAATTGGTCGTCCCACATGCCATGGAGGCCCAGTACCGCAACCAAAAACAATTTCATTCTCTTAATGTACAAATGGTGTGTGACTCCAACAGGATCATTACACATTGTTGTGCCCGATTTCCTGGATCAACCCATGATTCTATGGTCTTGAGGAACTCTACAATACCACGCTACATGGAGCGACACGCAGGGAACAGATCCTGGCTACTCGGTGAGTCTCATTTCATGCATGATAATGTGGGGTATGTGATGCGGCAATGACCTGGCAGGAAGGGGGGGGGGTGCGTACGTAGCAATGTCATTCCACAAACATCCTTTATTGTCCACATACAGGTGATGCCGGGTATCCACTGAAGAGATGGCTCCTTACACCACTCCGGAACCCACAGAACCAGCATGAGGAGGACTACAACCATGCCCACTCACGTACCCGTGTAGTCATAGAACAGGCATTCGGCCTACTGAAGACTCGTTTCCGCTGCCTCAGCAGGTCTGGCGGGGCACTCCTGTACCGCCATGAGAAGGTTGCAAAGATGGTCATGGCATGTGTCATGCTACACAACATGTGCGTACGTAGAAATGTGCCCATGCCCCCTGACGCAGAACTGCAAGCACCTGAAGATGGTCATGATGAGGGTGGGGATGTGGCAGCACCTCAAGGAGTCCGCGAGGCACAGGAGAGCCGTGACATTCGTCAGATTCTCATTGATTCATGCTTCTAGCACTCACGCCTGGTGGCTGATACATGGACACGGGACTTGTGGCACTGTGTGTGTCTGGAACATGCACAATATGGACTGTACGCCTATAAAAGCCTCGTACACAAAGATCAATGTCCACACATCTCATTGGATGATTGTGCAATGTTTATAGCATATGTGAAATTATGTTACACACCCCATCGACCCGCCACCCAAGTGAGCCCAACACACCCCCTCCACCCTCCTACCTCCCCCCCGAACACAAGTGTCCAAAGATGCTCATTGTCAGTGGACAGACGCTATTGCAAGCCCCCTCTCCGGGTATCAGGGGCACCCCTGCCTGTGGAGCGCAGGTTCCTTCCAGATCTACGTTGGGGGCTGCCCTGGACGGAACTTGCAACGGATGATGTCTCTGCCTGCTCACGTCCATGCATGTCCCTAAGGGTTTGTGAGAGCTCAGTGAGCACACGGCGCACAGCGGCAAGTTCAGCACATACGTCTTTGGACGTCGCATGCAGTTCCCCCCTCAGGCTCTCGGTGCTTCTCTCCATTTGTACTCTCAGGCTCTCGGTGCTTCTCTCCATTTGTGCCCTTAGTGTCTCTGTACTTCTCTCCATTTCTGCCCTAAGTGTCTCAGTTGATGTTTCTATGGCTGCCTTAGTACCCCCACATTCATCAGCATGGTCCTTGAGGAGCGTGGCCAGTTGCTGCTGTTGCACGATCACCTGGTCGAGGGGCTGTTGCCTCTGCTGTGCCATGGCCATTTGCGGTGGTGTCACAGAGGGGCTGATCACCTCATGTTGCCTTGCCACAGGGCTTGTGGGGGATGGCCAGTCGTCGTCTTGTGGGTGCCCCTGCGTGGTATCCTCGTGGTGTACGGGATGAAACAAACAGGGGGATTGAGACAGGTCATGGATGGATCCTACATCGACATCCCCGTTTTCTGTGTCGGAGCATGCTGCCATTAATGCAGTGTCACCTATGGTGCTGCTGCCACCAGAAGCAGTGCCTTCTGTGGCATCCATTGTGGGGACCTGTGGTGGTGCTGTTGTGGGCATGCTGGCTGCTGGGGTGCCTGTTGAAGTTCCCTCCTGTGTGCTGCCACTTGATTTGTGCTGCTGCCGTGTCTTGATCCGTGCAGCTGAGGTGGAGGGTCTTTGGCCGTTGGTCTTGGCCCTCTTTGCAGGTGTGCTGGTAGGGGTGTCCTGGAGCTCGTCGTTTGAATCGGACCCTGTGGTGGAGTAAAAGAGGGCGAGCGTTATTAATGGGTCTGTGGAAATTGGAATGGCAATGTATCACATGCATTGGGGTGGTACCTGAGGGTGATTTGGGTCAGGGCCTTGGAGGTGGTTTCATTTTTGTGTGGATTGAGGATGCAGTTGTTTTGCAGCCTGCAGTTAGGGTGTGCCTGCTGCACGTGTAGAGGGTGTTTTTAGGATTTTTAATTATTTATGTATTTAATGTGACTTTTAAAGTGCGCTATCAGGCCAATGTATGGGGACGTTCTCCTGGACATGTGTTACTGTTGCACTATGTGGACACATGGTACTTCACATGATTGGACATTGTGGATTTAGCATTGTTTTATTTGGGCCACCTACCTGATTCTTCGGATGTCTGCACTCCTTTCTCCATCCCTCCGACTCCCTCTATACTCTCCATTCCAATGGTGGAGGCACAGATTTCTTCCCAGGGGGTCAACTTGATGGGTGATTCCGATCCTCCCCCGGTAGCTGTGGCAATGTTACGGTTGGCGGATAGTATGCTCCGTAATCGTATCCGCAAGTCGTCCCATCGCTTTCTGCATTGCTGTGGGTTGCGGGGTGCGGTCCCCACCGCACTTACCCGCTGTGCCACCAGGGCCCATATGGCCTTCTTGTTCGCAAGTGCCGTCCTGGTCATTTGCGTCGATAAGACGACGGCAGCATTCTCTTGGAGGGTCTCTGTGAGCACGGTGAGTTCCTCACGGGAGAAGTGGACCTGCCGCTTGCGGTCGCACGCTTTTTTCGCTACTTTTCCCATTTTTATTGCTTTCACTAGGGTGGATGACGGGTTGGGATGTGTCTCAGGGTAGTATTTTTTATGGTTGTGTGGGAATTCTGATTTTATAGGTGTACGGCGTGCTGTTTCCCGTTCCGGGACCATGTTTTTACTTCTGTTTCCGTATATTTACGGTCACCGTACTTTCCGATTGCCGCTCATTACGGTGACCGCTAAGATGGGTGGTGGAATTGCACCTAGGGCGCCGTACGACGGCGGTGAGGGGCGTTTTGGGGACATTTCCGCCATCGCGGACTTTGCACTTCCACCATGGCGTAGTGCTCGTGCCCGATGGGTCGGAATTAGCCGCACTTTACTCCGTCGTGCAATGGCGGAAACGCTATTTACGCTATGGCGGTCAGGTCAGTCACTTTCCGCCAGGGTCGTAATGAGGGCCCTTTTGTTTCGGACATTCTTACAACATGCACCTGAGTATTGTTTTCCTTTGTAGGGTTATCACCAGAGAGATAAGGATAGTTAGGCATTTTTTTTTTTACTTTAAATAAAACACAGTTTGAAATGGCACTTCTGGCTCCGTCTCCTACTTCCGGCGTGTGTCACAATGTGTTTCCTTTTCTAACGGCATGTTGATGGACACTCTGCATGCATTTTTCCTAAATTGTCGTACAGCATGATTTACCATCACAGTAATTGAATGTAGAGTGATTTACTATGGGGAAACAAAGCACACCATGCACACAGCTCACAACTAGCACGTGTCGCTTTGATGGTCTGGCATAGCAGAATGCAAGTTGCCTGCCTTGGGTCTGTGCGTTGCTATCATGCATGTGCCCTGATGGGTGATTAGTTTTTCTTGTTCAGGTTTGCAGTGTGTGAGTTCCTTCCATTATGGCTTCACATACATGGCTACCATAGTACATGGCATTGCTTTCTGGCAGTGTTGCATTGTCTGTATGCAGTGTTGTACTGTGGCATTCGATTTGTAGGTATGTAGTCAATTTCATTGTGGTTCCTGCAGTCGTATGTGTGTGTATTGCTTACTTATTGGGGCAAGATGCATCCCCGACATTACTACTGCATTTTCATGCATGTCCTAATCCTGTAGGTTGATAGCTGTCATGTGCGGGATGAGTAGGCAGGTCCTGCATGTGCAGGGGCTTGACAGGTGTGATGAATCGCAGGTATTCACCCCTTCTCACCAAAGGAGGTGAGCCTGCTCAGCAAGACTCTTTCTGGGGGTTGAGGCAAATGGGACCTCACCGGGAGAAACTCCCCCTTTGGGCACAAGAACTCCCGGTCCTGTGAGGAACTCAATGGGCCATCTACCATAATCGCAAACGTGGGACTACATGTTTGAACAACTAAAGTGGCGTCAATACTGTTGGCTGAAGGCAATGCAAAATTAAATCCATTTGTTAAAGAAAAGGAAGATGTCTCTTTAACAAAAGACACGTATTTAACTGGAACGAGTAGGAGAGAAGAAGAACCTTGTGCGCAGGGAAAGCCCCCTAACATCATTGCGCCTTGAGGAGGTGGAGCCAAAGCAAGTCACAGAGGGCCTCATCACGAGTTGGGCGGTAACGCCGGCGGTATTAGCCCTACCGCCAAACCCCCTGGCGCTATTAGCGCCGGATCACGGGTTTGGCGGTAACGGAATTCCCCATTCCCCACTGAGCCCATTCGGGAATGCCCCATTCCCCATTGGGCTCAATGGGGAATTTTCGCGCTCTTACCGCTGGCGGATTTCCCGCCGGCAGTAATAGCGTGAATTTTCGGCATATTTCCCCCCAGCTCAGAGCTGGGGAGAAATTTGCCAAAGCCCTGATTGAGCAGACCCTTAAATCCGGCGGTAATACCGCGACCGCCCGATTTAAGGGTTACCGCCAAACTCGTGATGAGGCCCAGAGTCTGCAATTTTCAATGAGGCAGAGAACGCCAGCATGAGACTCTGGAGATCCGCTGTGTGCTGATGTGAGAAAGGCATTGTGAGGAACGAGCAATCCAGTGGTGGCGTGACCACAATCCGAGCATGGTGAGCAGGATGCCTGAAGAACGCTGCCAAGAACACTACTATGGGAAGCGTGGAAAAATTCCGATTGCCAGTACGAGTGCAGAGTAATAACCAAACAAGGAACCAGAAACGGGAATCCAACGAGCGAGAGGAACGAGAAAACACACCTAAGTGAGAGTCAACCCCCGCCACCATCCCTGCCATAGAGAAGAGTTACCGGAAGAACTGGGAGAAGCAGGAGGTTGTTGGGACATCGTTATAAATCCACAGAACCTTGTTCCAGTTTTAAGGATGAGTAAATGAGACTCAAACTGTATAATTGGAGTTGTAAGGAAGTGATGAATAACCCGACCAGGAAAGAGGGTTATTATCCAATGAGAGGAACTCGTCCCAGTCCTAAGGACGAGATACCAAGAGAGAAACCAAGTAAGAGCAGAAGTGAGAAACCTGTAACATTAGGGTTTCCTGGGAGGATGGGAAGAACCCCTATCTGCTGAGAAATTAAGATTGGAGCAAGTCTAACATAAGCACATGTAATGAGAAACAGGATACACAAATCTTGAATGAACAAGATACAATAAGAGACATTGTCAGACAAAGAAGTTGTGACAAAGTGGTTCTAAAAAAGGGTCAAGATAAACCCACCACAGGACAGCCACCTGGAAGTAGTGAGAAGAAAGAGTCTGCAAGTGATGACAAGAAGGTGAGAGAGGAAGGGAAGTAATCGTAAATATAGAACCAGAGGAAATATGAAAGCAAGCCTATTCTTGAAGAACTACTAGAATTGATCTCAACGACTATCCAAGCAGATTATGTTGAAAAATATGTCTACCACATAGACTGTAAAGAGCGGCAAATACATTGGACAGGTGGGCCGCTGCATAGAAACGTGCTTTCATTACATTTATCTGTGCTGGGGTGGTGGGCAGGGAGATGTGCTGGGAGGCATGGCACAAGACTGCTGCCAACACCTGAACAAGCACATATGAAAATATGGGCTGGCACATGCCATGCAGCATGCCCATAGTGTGCTGGTAAGTGCCAGTTGCAAGGAAATGGAGGACCCACCTAAGCTTCAGCAACAGTTATGATGTTAATCCTGCTCTGTATGTCGTCATCGATCAGGAAGAGTAGCTCTACATTGAGCTCCCTTTTCAGCAGGTCCAGGGTAATCATCTGGATGTCAGTTAATGTCCACGGTATGGGCCTGACCCGGGTAATGTGCCGTCGCCTTGCATGGTGTCTCCTCATCCTCCTTTCTACGCCAATTAGAAAATCAGGCATACCATTATCCTACCTGAATCTCAAATGTTGTCAAAAATGGGGTAGCCTAGAAGTGATTATTTCATCTTATCTACAATCAAAAGAAACCATCCAGAATCCAAAACTAAAGTACTACAATAGCAGGATGCCATGACCTCAAAGAAGAGTGTGAAAACGCTTACATCGGTCCTTAGTGCTTTACCTCTTGCTTTGACTTACCTCGGGACACGCATCTTGTGAAAGTAAAGCCAGTACGAAACCAGCCTTTAACTAAAGTCATGTGTGTTGTGTTTTTCAGAATTCTGTGTGTGGTTCGTGCAGCTTCGCCCCCGCGTGTCCTGCAGGATCTGTCCATAAGGTAAAGTCTTCCACTTTCTTTAGTGCCATGTGACTTGCCAACTGCTATATACATTTGTGTGTTTGCGTCAGTCAATCACTCCAATAACTTTATTCGGATATAAAATACAATCCATCAAAGTACGAACAATTGATGAAAAACATGTAACAATAAAAATATATGATGCAGATAAAAAAATGGGC
Source organism: Ambystoma mexicanum (assembly GCF_040938575.1). Classification (NCBI taxonomy): domain Eukaryota; kingdom Metazoa; phylum Chordata; class Amphibia; order Caudata; family Ambystomatidae; genus Ambystoma; species Ambystoma mexicanum. Next base: position 26,145,217 of record NC_090923.1, on the reverse strand, counting down.
CTCATTATGAGTTTGGCGGTGTGGCAAAAAACGGTGGTAATGCAGTGGTATTGCAGTTATCATTGAATTACCGCAATGCCGATCTATGGGTTCAGGGGTAAGGTGGAGGAAAAGCCTCCAGCAAAATGCTGGCGCTAATTCTTACTGCCAAATAATGGTAATTCCGGCAGACTTACCACCCGCTTTATCAAAGCCGGTGGTAATTCTGCCGAAACCCCCATGGAGTCCTGTTTACTCCATAAATGGGGAATAACACTGCTATACTGGCACTTGTAATCTGGCAGTAATTCTGCCAGACCAAGTGATGGTAATGATAAATCCATTTGGTGGTATCGCAACGGTAAATCTGATGAGATACCTCCAAACTTGTAATGAGGCCAAGAGCAAGTAAAGTGTTCATAAAATATTTCCGCAGGCTCAAGTAACATCACAAATATTGGAGCAAACTCCAGGCCACCACATGTGTATTAACAGGATAGAATAAAAATCATGGCTGGCCTACATTGTTTAAAATTAAAATTCCGTAATTCCGTAACAATTTTATTGTTCTTCTCCTAACTGACTTGTAAACTGGACAGAAAGAAAAATAAAAAGAGCAAAAGGTCTTCGGTATTGGCCTTGCAGAGCAAGCAGTCTGACTCATTAGAGGCTGGTAGTTCCTCTCTTGACCTCCTGGCTGTAACAGCCCTAAAATGTAAAAGATCAAGTCTAGCTCTGGGGAGCAGAACTCGGTCTGGTTTGAAATTCGTCCATAAAAGATATTTAGAGGTACTTAGTATGCATGGAAAGAAGAACGTGTGAATGGTTAGATATTTTCTGCAACTCCATTTGTTTCTGCTCTGACTTCATATGAGCCATGAGATTCTGCAATACTACTTTTAATAGGTCACAGTAATAACAGAATGATTAACCAGTTTGTTGTACTTTCCCCAGCATCTCTTTACATAGGAAATCCAGGCAATTGACAGGTAGTTTCCTAAAGACTGAAAAATATTTTTTCAAGAACACATGAGTTGGGCTACATTTCGTGTATAACCAGACTCTAAACCACTGTTTGAATGGTTCAGTACGGATCTCAACATCAGTCTATTACATTCCCAAAACCTTCAAAATTAAGCCCACTGGTTGTGATGTATACAACTTGGCAAAGCATAATACACCACATTCCTGTGACATTTTGCTTTTAGACGGCTGTATTTGAGAAGTCACATTCAACCTAGAGATGAATTTAAAACCCAGATAATCATAACAGGCAAATCTGCACTCGGTCAGGCCCCTGCTTGACAAAGCATGATTTCTGATTTGGAAGCGTTGATGGATAGATCAAAGGTGGACATGAAATCAACTTACGCCGTGACCAAAGTCTGCAATGAGCGAGGGGTACAGTATCAGGGCATACATCAGTGCCGGTATTGACATACCACCCAATGTCGGCACATCAGCGTTAAGATCCAGTGAGTGTTTAGATGATCATCATAGGGCCTCATAACAGGTTTGATGGTAAATCACAGAATTACCACCAAACTACAATTACTGCCACTCAGTCCTGTGGTGGTACAGGTGTACATCACCATTTCTGGAGTACATAGGACTCCACAGGGATGTTTGTGTGGACTTAGCAGTGATACTTCATGGTAAATCTGCCAAGTTTTGGTGGTAAGGTAGAAGATTTACTTCCTGGTAAAATTTCAACCTTACCGCCAAACACTTATTGTGGTGGTGCAATAATGCGGCAGTAGAATTACTGCCACTGTACTGCCATTTTTATTACACCTCTGTACTTGTAATGATGTGTTTTGGTCCAGAATTGTGGCTATTCCTTTTTTTAATAGATGCATGTCGAAGTTCAAATCGCAGAGAAGGGCTCGCTGAGAGCTATACATAAACATGATTAAAATCCATGTTCACACGAACCCAGCCAAGCGCAACACCACTCACTCATTAACTCACAGACACTCACTACACCAACAGCTATTAACAGTTCTCATTAGCAGACACTCACGTAAAGACCCACATTATAACACTTAAGATAAGGGGTCTCAGAGTGACTTACCAGAGCTTCACCAAGTGCTAACACATGAGATCGTAAAAGCTAACAGAAATGAATGTAAGAGTTATTGTGACGGCTCATTTGGAAAAGTATTCTCCTACTTATAGGCATCTAAATAATCAAGGCGTTTGGTGGAGGACCTTAAAGTGAAACAAAGCACCAAGTTTGACCTGCTGGGTATGATCAACTAGAAAGGAGTGAAACCATTTCAATGCATCATTCGACACCGAGGCGACCAAAGACAATCTAGATACGAGAATGTCAAAGTTAACTGTGTTGAATGCTGCCAATAGGTCTAACATGACAAGTATGATGACCTCACCTTCGTCAGTGGCTTTTAGTAGATCGTCCCAGATGGTAATAAGTGCCAATTCAGAGCCATGACTTAATCGGAATCCCGATTGTAAGGTATCAAGGATATAATGTGTTTCTAGGAAATTTTAAAAGTTTGAGGTGACAACATGTTCCAATATTTTAGCTGGCCATAAAAGACCTGCTAAAGGACGATAGTTAGCCAGCTGCGTATGATCAAAGGATGGTTTCTCCAAAATAGGGGTAATAAATGATTTATTTAATGATAGATAAGGGAACATGACCCTGAAGCAGAGAGGCATTCACAAATGACTGAACAGTGCTACTTAAAACCGATGCATGTATCTTGGCTCGATATATGCTGCAATAGGGTCATAGCCCATTATGGTAGGTATGAGCTTGCTGATCAGGTTAGTAATGGTATTTAAACGAATAGGTGAACAAGAGAAGCTGGGAGAGTTGTGTCCTCGCATGGAGGGATCTTTCGAGCTAAAGACCAAGGTATCACCAATGGCAGGATCAAAATTGGATCTAATCCTGTTTATTTTATCAACAAAAAAGTTGTTAAACTCATTTACAAGTTTCTCAAAAAAGGGAAGGCTAGATCAGGTACAGGTAGGCTGGGCAAACTTTTGAATAACCTTGAACAGTGACCTGGATAGATTTTCAGCAAGGTGTATTGTCTTTGTAGACTTTGAGATTTGGCCAGAATGATTCCTTTCTTATAGGCTTTTAGTGCAGTTTTGGCCATTATATGGTCATTAATATTTCGTGATCTGAGCCATATTTATTTTGTTGAATTCGCGATAGTGTCTTTTAAGACTCCTGAAAAATCATTATACCTTTGATTGTTGTGAACTCTGGATTTCTTTTGGACTTTAAACAGGGCAATACGATTGCAATTTGTGGTAAACCTGGTCATATAGTTCTGAAACATCTCGACGCAGTTAAAGTCGGAAGGCTGGGGAATCAATTTATCCAATATGTCGTCACTAGTAATACGGTCAAGATCTCTTTTATGACGTGAGAGTTGTAAGGATACTTGTGGATTAATTCTATGACGATTATAATCAGAAAGTATGAAAAAGCTGACCGCAAAGTGTTCTGACCAGGTAACTGGTGTGACATTGTGGCAAGAAAGTTGAAACCCCAGAGAGCGGCCAATATCCAGGCAGTGACCACCCACGTGGGTCACTGCCTCAGGTGAAGGTGCAGGGATCACCAGATATAAATGGACACAACTTGAATGCATACTAGGAATGTACACTAGGACAAGTAAACACAAACCTCAAAAGGCCTACCCGAGAAACAATTCTCTTGGCAGAAATCAGATTGCATATCAATTGTCCTAGCACTCCAATCAATCAAAGGATTATGCAGAGTAAGCCAAGGCATTCCCAAAATTATCTTTAACAAAGGGGCATCAATCAACTCAAAAGATATCCTCTCACTGTGACCCCCGGTTAACTCCAGAATCAAATAACTAGTTCTGTGAGTAATTGGACCTGAAGAAAGAGAAGTCCCATCAACTGCTCTAACTTGCTCAACAACCTCCTTCTGAATAATAGGGATTCCCAAAGATTTAGCAAGCCCCCAATCCATAAAGTTCCCAGTGGCTCCTGAATCTACCATAACTGGACCTTTTCCCTTAAATTCCATCTCCAAAAACAAGGATACATCCATTGGGATATGCGGAACAGCAGTCTGCACGGTGTTGGAGATCTGCTGCACCTTGCCCGTTGAAGAAGAATTTCTTTTTGGTGTGAAAGGACAATTTCCTAAGAAATGTCCACTTCTTCCACAATATAAACGCAGATGATTTTCTCTTCTCCTAGCCCTTTCTTCTTTAGTTAAAGGACCCGGGGCCCTGGAAGGTGGATCATTCCCTTTCGTTTTCATATACACTTTAGGTTTATCCACTTTGACTAAAGACTTAAAATCACTCTGACTATGACGCCGCTCCGCTCTCCTTTCACTCAAGCGAAAGTCTAATTGAATAACTAAATCTATCAGAGCATCACAGGTAGAGGGCCGATCTACAATTCCAGATAAAGCATCCTTTAACTCATCTCTAAGGCCTCGATAAAAAAACGAGGCCTGTTTATCCTCGGGCCACCTGCTTTCTAAAACCAGGGACTTAAATTGTGTAATGTAAGCAACTAATTCTCTATTACCTTGTTTCAATTCTAAAAGCTCCCCATCCACCTCCAAAGATATCTGCCTTCTGTCAAACATTTTTCTGAAAGTTTCCAGGAAACTAGAATAATTTCTCAAAACTTCACTCCTTTGAGTCACCAACAACCCCGCCCAAGCAGAGGCCTCCCCCGAGAGATAAGACAACATGAAAGTTACTTTGGAAGCATCTGTAGGAAAAATCTCAGGCCTACTCATGAAATGTAACTCACATTGAGTTAAAAACACCCTGAATCTCTTAGAGTCTCCTTGATAACGTTCAGGGGGCGCCAAGGGAACCGGCATAACTAAACTTCTGACTCCTTCACTAGCATGTGAGGGCCATAATAAATGCAAAAACCGGTCACCTTCCTCCCTTACTAACACAGGTGGAGAACCTGAACCCCCCAGACATCTCATCCTCTCTCCTTGCTCCCATCTGCTGAATTTCTGCCACCTTTCCATTTAAATCCTTCACCTTTTGACTAAGTGAAGCATTCTCACTACGAGATATTTTTAACTCTTCCCGTAACTCCCGGATCAAAGATCCTAGAACCTCCATTGAAGTCTCGTTGGGTTCATGTCAGCTCAGGCAGACTAAGGTTAATGGCCTTTCATTCTGTCAGGCTGAGAGATATCCTGTGTCCGCGGAAGCTGCTGAACCCCTGACAATCCCCCTGAAATGTAATCCTCAGAACCATTTTATACTCGGCTCTGTTAACTACACCCCGAAGGGAAAGGGGGAAGTGGACAACATAAGAAACACCAGGCTGGCGACGTCTAGACTAGCTGATGCTGAACCTGCAGTGAATACATAAGAACACACAAAATCCTCAAATTACTTAACTACCTTTTGATTTTGAAAACTCTATATCCTTAACTAAAATGTAAAGAATCATACCTGGTTCTTCTCTTTAAGGATCTTAGAGAAGATAGGAGTAATTGCTGATAAAATCTTTCTACCTTCTTTTTTGCTTTGAAAATCTTGAAAATAACAGCAACTCCTTTCGAGTAATGTAGCCTTAAGAACCTTGACTCATGCCTTTTAAAACTGTATAATGTTCCAGTTATGATGGACTTAAAGGAATCCAGTTCTTCTTTCTTAACAAAGTACATAGTCTCTTTAAGAACTTGCAAACTTGTCCACATGCGCAAAGATTTACACGTGCAGAACACGCGCTGAAGAAAATACGCGCCAGAGAAAAACACGCGCTGAGGAACACACGCGCTATGAAAACACACGCTGAAGAAATCACGTAGCAGTCTTTTCTTGCACTCGCGTAAACGCGCAATAAACACTCGCGCTACGAACACACACGCTGTAGAAATCACGTAGAAGTCTTTTCTCAGGCTCGCGTAAACGCGCTATAAACACCCACGCTGTGAACACACGCGCTGTAGAAATCACGTAAAAGTCTTTTCTCAGGCTCGCGTACACGCGCTATAAACACCCGCGCTATGAACCCACGCGCTGTAGAAATCACGTAGAAGTCTTCTCTCACGCTCGCGTCCGTGCGCTATGAACACACGCGCTATGAACTCACGCGCTGCAGAAATCACGTAGTAGTCTTTTCTTGTGCTCGCGTACACGTGCTATGAACACCCGCGCTGTAGAAATCACGTAACAGACTTCCGTTACTCGCGCGATTTTAAGAATTAAACGTGGAACTATTAACAGTGTAACATCACAGTTCTACTATTGAATTTACATTTACTTTCTCTAAAAGTCACTAATGAATCTGAGCAACAGATTTACATATCCAAATAAAGTCACTTAGCTTAAGAATGTTTCTTTTCCAAAAGAACTTCTGAAAACTCTCCTGTGAACCTGAATACTTCTCCTGAACAACCCCGAATAAGTAGCCGCTCGACTGCCAAGATTTGAAAGTTCAAATCCACTAGGCCCAAGACTTCAGCAGGAGCAGCTACAAACACGTCCTATCAGCTGGGGTTACGACGATGAAAGTCAGAGAGTGACAGTTTAGAACCTTCATTGTTGGCCTGCAGTTCTCTCTAGCCAATCAAAGCTTCTATTGTAAAACTCCATCTTGCCTTGTGCCAGAGCCAGGAATCTGTATAGAAAAGTCAAGGCCAAACCAACTGCAGTAGAAAACTTCTAACCCACATAGAAATAAAGGGGAATAATGGAATAATTAAAGGAAACCTGACAGTGCTGTACGTCTGCCAGATGGCAATGTGTGCATCTCTGCACACGTTTGCTAATCATTACTGCTCGTATTCCCTTTCGGGACAGATCGCCGTCTTTGGTTGGGCAGTTCTCTGGTCTAGGAGGTGTCCTTGCTCTTCTCCCTCCAGGTTTTCATATTGCTTTGGGAGGAATCCTTGAGAGGAAATAATCCATTAGAAGAACAAATAACTTGCCACTCAGTAATGTTCTTTCCGATGCATGTTCCTGCCAGGGATTCCTCATCGTCCTCCCGACCAGCCCCTTTCTGCGGATGGCTAGTAGACCATAGGTTCTGCGGTCCCTCAGCATCAGTGTACTAGGCAAAAATGGTGGATCTGAAATCATGGGGAGAAGCGCCTCGATATATATACTGGCCCGTCATGTCCGGCGTGGGCTTGTAGATATGTTGGACAGAGCCGACGTGGAGCCCCGCTGCGTCCCCTGGGGAAAGAAATGTTTCCTAAGGTGCGTGACGCCAGGGGTATTTAGACCCAAGACTACAACGTGACAATTGGTCATGGACACATTTTATTTTTTTTACATTTTTTTATTGATTTTATTCAAACAACAAACGAATAACCCAAACCAAACTTACAGTGGATGTATAATTGCTCACATATACACATACATTATTATGTTCTTGCCCACTATATTTCCCGTCCCTCCCCCTCCCGAGCCTACTTTCCCACATTGTTAGTTTCCACCTCTTGCGGTGGGGAGTCCTCTTCCGCTACGCTCATTGAGTCACCATCACTTGGTCAATCATATGAGGGCCCGAATAGTTCTGCTATCAGTTGCGTCCAACTCGACAGGCCTCCAGCTTCTCCCTCTATGTCTCCTCTACACGCTTCCTGCCATGCCACTGTTTCTGCCTCCACCCACTTCTGCAAGTCCCTCCACCACGTTTCCACTTTGGGCCTGTGACATGCTTTCCAACCCATTGCAATCCTTCTCTTTGCTAGGACATACGCTAGATCTTTTAGTTTACTTACATGTTTAAGCTTACGCGGTCTGGGGAACCCTCCCAACAAACAAGCCCACGCAGTATCCACCTTCATACAGATCCCTTTATCTTCCATTTTCTGTGCTATGTCCCCCCAATATCTCGCTATCAGTGGGCATGCCCAGAACATATGCACCATTCCTGCGTTTTCCTCATTACATTTTGGGCACACTTGGTTTCCGGCGTTCTTATATTTAGCTATCTTTAGTGTGGTCAGGTATGCTCTGTGAGTTATATACAACTGTATCTGCTGCAGCCTAGCATTTCTCGATACTTTTTTATGATATCCTTGTACCCTCTCCCATCCCATCGCTCATCGGGTCCCCTACTTCTTCTTCCCAGTCCAGCCTAAGTTGCCTTCTCGAGTCATTATCATCTCATCCAATCTAGACGTTTCATGCCCCCCTTCTGCTATATCATATATCATATCCAGTGTGGTGTCCGGTTCCTCTGCCAGTTCCACCTCGGACCAGGTGTCTTTAATTCGCTGCACCACACCATGATACGTAATATATTGCCCGGCACTCAGCCCCGTTTGTTCCACCAGCTCCTCAAATTCTAGTATCTTCCCCTCCTGCCACACATCCCCCATAGTTGCTATTCCTACCGGTTCCCAGTGCTTCCTAATCCTTAACCTTAGTTGCTTCCTGTTCCCACCACTGTGGACAGTGGGATCTGTGAGGAGAACGGGGATGGCTTGTCCATCAACCGGCATGCCCATTGCCACATCCCCCACCCAAGACCCAGCATCCTTGGACGTCCTCCCAACTCCCGTTTGGGCAACCATATCATCTCTTTCAGGAAATATGGAGCACAGTCCCCCTGGTGCAGCCTATGTTCTAAGGTAGGCTCCTCAGAGAGCCATTTGGCTACATGTTGTAATTGGCTCACTATATAATAGACTTCCCAATTTGGTAATTTAATGCCTCCTTTCTCATACGGATTTTGTAGTTTCCATAGGGCTACCCTGTTCCTCATCCCATGCCATAGAAATTCCCTACATATGCTGTCCAGCCTGGTAAAGAATTTCCGAGGTATGGAGTATGGGATGTTCGCGAAGCAATGCAACAATCTGGGCAATGCCACCATCTTGAGCATCGCCCCTCGCCCCATCATTGCCAAGGGGAGTTTCGCCCAGAACTTCATGCTATTCTCCAGTTTCTTCACCGTTTTTTCGGTGTTATGCTTATGTTCAGCTTCTACCGTATGGTATATGTCTACCCCAAGATATCTGAAGGTTGTGACCTCCCACGGTACCTGTAAAACCGGCAGATTCTCCACCGAGAGCCCTCTATATCTCCCCAGCGGAAACACACAGGATTTACTGTGGTTTACAGCTATACCTGATAGTTCTGCAAACCTCTTCATCACTTCCAGTATATATTGAAGGTTCTCTTCTGGGTATTGCAAATACAATAACATGTCGTCTGCATATAATGAAATGAAATGCGATGTCTCCCCAACGACAATGCCTACTGCATCATATTGCTGCCTTAAATAAATCGCCAGAGGTTCCAAAGCTGAGATATACAGCATGGGGGACCAAGGGCATCCCTGCCTGGTACCTCTACCAAGTTGCCACCTTTCAGAGATCACCGTTCCTGTCTTCACTCTCGCTAGTGGCGCACTATATAGTAGCTCCACCCAATGAAGATATCCTGGCCCCATAACGTAATTGGCTAGGGCCGCTTTTAACCAGGGCCACTTGACCGAGTCAAATGCCTTGACCGCACCCAGTGATACTATCACCATCTCGCCTGTGTCCCTGTCTGTGTGTTCGACCACTCGATGGAGTCGCCTCAAATTACTCAAAATGTTTCTTTTCGGGACATATCCTGTCTGGTCCGGATGTATTCGTTTATTAATGACCTTCTTTAGTCTATTTGCCAGGACCGCTGTTAAAATCTTACTGTCTTGATTCAACATCGACAGAGGCCTATAGGATCCGCAGTCGCTACCAGGCTTATTGGGCTTGGGAAGTGGTATGATAACCGCTTCGCGCAAAGATTCCGGTAATTTCCCAGCTTCATAAGCTTCTTTAAGCATCTCCAGCAACGGGGGTAGTACCTCTATTTTATATGCCTTGTAAAATTTGCTTGGGAGTCCATCGGTTCCCGGGGTTTTGCACATGGGCAGCTGCCTCACTGCTTCCTTTAGTTTCTCTAGGGTGATCTGGGAATCTAGCTCCTCCCTCTCCTCTGCAATAATCTGGGGTAACCCAATATCTTCCAGTATGTCCTTTATCTCCCCTCTATTGCTCCCTGTGACATCCCCATACAGGCGTCTGTAATATTCTGCAAATTCCTGGTTAACCCCCTCTTGCGTATCCGCTATGTCGCCATTGTCTTTCACTATTGTTCTGATTGGGGCCTAGGGGTCTCGTTTTTATAGAGCCACGCCAGGACTCTCCCTGGTTTGTCTCCTTCAGTATGTTGTCTCTCTATATACTTTTTATAGTTGAGATTGCATAACCACTCCCAATATCCTGCACATTTCTGCTGCAGGCCCAGTGCCATTTCTGTATCTTCATTAGTGATACTACCCCGTTCCAGTACCCTTTCTAGCTCCTTTTCGGAGTCCTGTAATTCGTCCCTTTTGACTTGGTTATGGCAATTCCCCTCACTACTACTTTAAAGGCCTCCCAGAGCGTGCCCGCTGTCTTAACACTGCCAGCGTTTCCCTAAATATACTGGGCCTCATTACGACCCTGGCGGTAAGGGGTTTACGCCAGCGTTAGCTGCGCCGACCCCTTACCGCCAATTACGAGGTCCCTTAGCGCCATGGCGCTTTTAACACCTGCTTTTAGCAGGTGTTAAAATCCATGGCGCTAAGGGACCATGGAGTTAATTACGCCACCGTAATTTACGGTGGCGTAATTAACGCCTTCCCCACTCCCATTATGCCCTATGGGGCAAAAATGGGAATGGGGAAGGGTAAATGGGGATTGGGGACTTACCGCCCCGCCAAGGTCGGAATGGGGCGGTAAGTCCGCCAACCACCATGGCGTAAACATAGTTTACGCCATGGTGGTAAAGTCACGGCCCAGGCGGTAACTTACCGCCTGGGTCGTAATGAGGCCCACTGTCTTTAAGGGCCTCTGCACGCAATCGCCATGTGGGTATCCTTCCCCGCGGGGGTCGGTATTGCCACACTAGCATCAATGGCGAGTGGTCTGAGAGGACTCTGGCTTTATATTCCGCCTGCGGTATGTCGGTCATTAGTTCCTGCGTAACATACACGTAGTCTAGTCTAGTATATAGGCCCTGTGGGGCTGCATAGTGTGAATATTGTCTGTCCTGCCAAAATCCAACAATGCATGCAGTGCCTTTGCGGCTGGGGTGGGTCTATCCACTTTAGTGTCTGATCTATCCAGGTTGGGGTTTAGTACACAATTGAAGTCACCCCCCCACAATACCGCCCCCCCTACACTACCACTGAGTTTACCATACAGGGTCCTGAAGTACACAGCCGTGTCCTGGTTCGGGGCATAAGTGTTTATAATGCAGATCTCTCTATTTTCCACCAACCCCTTCATAACCACCATCATGCCATCTGCCTCTGCCACAGAGCTCAGCAGCTGGAACGGGACATGTGGGGCCACCCATGTGATTACCCCTCTTGCATAGGCAGAGTATGCTGCCCCTATTACTGTCCCTCTGCACTTGTTCCCTATCACTTCCAGTTCATCTTGCGTTAAATGAGTTTCTTGTAACAAGGCTACGTCCACTTTTTGTCTGCGCAGGTACATCATGACCTTGTTCCATTTCAAATAGCTGTTAAGCCCCCTGACATTCCAAGTGACTATCTTAAGGTCTCCCATGGTTCATTCCGTTTTCCCTGGGGTGTAGGCTCACCCCATAACGCCTCCCCAACTACAACAAACCACTGCACACAACCCCTTCCCTCCCCCCTCCCCGCCCTACCTTAACTCCAACAAATGCCCAGCTCCATCCCTGGATCTCAGGCTCTCCCGCTTTTGGGTCTACCCCGGATCCCAGGCCAAGACCCCAGCAGGGTGTCACCACACTAACAGCAACCTAACTAAACTCTAAATGGGGTTATGAAGATTGGCCCTGCAAGGCTCCCTAACAAAGCCATAGTTATAGTGCTCACGGATCATGTGTTTCCCCAGCCTGGCATTACCAGTCAACGAGCTGCTTCAGCTACTATAATCAAGTCCCATAGTCTTAAGTTCTGACACCCTCCAGTGCCCCCCATGTTCGTTACTTATCTTCTCCACCTCCTTCCCCAATCTGAACTTCCGACTCCTGGGGGAAACTCTGCATGTCGAGCCATCCCATAGCATCTTCCGGAGTTTCAAAAAACAAAGTTCTGTGTTTGTGGAAAAGTTTTAACTTCGCCGGGTATAGCAACATGTATTTATGTCCCGCTTCTCACAGTCTTCTCTTGACGGCCCCAAAGTTCATTCGGCTCCGCTGCACCATCAGGGTATAATCTGGATAAGCTGTTATGTTTGCCGTCCCTCTCTGTATTGTCCCACCTTTACGGAAGTGCTCCAGGATCCTTTCTCGATCTCTGTAGTTAATGATCTTGCCGATCACCGGCCTTGGTGGATTGCCTGGCGGTGGCTTCCTCGTTAAGGCCCTGTGCGCCCTTTCCACCGCGAACCCCTGAGACAGCACTCCTCCGGTTATCTCCTTTAACAACATATTTTCAATGAACTCTGTGGGGTTGTGGCCTTCTTCTCCTTCCGGCAGGCCAACAATGCAGATATTATTCCTCGCGGCTCGCCCTTCCGCCTCCTGCGCCCTGTTCTCTAGATTGCCCACACGCTGTACCAAGTTCCGACCCGTGGGAAGCACAGTCCGCCGTGTTCGGGCCCATCTCCTTCTCAAGGGTCTCAGTGTCTCAGCTCCGCCAGTAACCTAACATCTTGCCGGAGTAGATTCACGTCCTCTTGCACCGCCCCAACCTTGAGCTCCAGCGCTGTTTTCAGTTTGTTCACTGCCAGTTGAAGCTTGGTCTCCCAGGCCACCTTCAGATCAGCAATCGCAGCAAGGACCTCCTGATTCGTGCTCATGACAGCCACACTCCCAATGGGTACCCTGTCTTTGCTCCTGGCTCCTTCCGGGCCAGGCGATGTCTTAGTATATTCGTCTAGTGTGGGCTGCTTGCCCTTCAGTCTCAGAGGTTTGTTAGACATGGTGCTATGACCCCAAGTCGCAGGTTGGCCCAAGCTTTTGGGGAGCCACCCCAGGAGAACTTCAGGCCAGCTTTTGGTCACAGAGATGGAGTGTGCCCTACCACGTAGCCGCGTGGATCCTCTCTCCAGTTCAGCTATGCATCCAAGGGAGCGCCCTGGGACATGTGCTTGGTTCACCAACAGGTGATTGCTGCGTTTTAATATCCCCGACCTCGGGTGTCAGGCCGTATCCGTGGTCCCCTCAGCATGCGTTTCCATCCTGACCCCGCCTCTCACAGGGCATACCAGCCGGCCAGCGCGCTTGTCTCCTCACCCCCAGGTGGGGTAGCACACACTTAATTTTGATGCTGCTAGCACCGCTCAGGCATGGGGGCGCCAGCAGCTCACAGGCCAGTCCGGCCTGCCCCCCGTCCTATTCGGGCATGTCCGTGCCAGCCAGCTGGTCCGCTCTCTATCTTTTCCTCTTCTTTCCAATTATTGGGGCAGTGCCGGGATGCCAGCACTATTTCTGCAATTTGGCCAAAGCAATGTCCTGTGCCCCCACTATTGCGCCGGGAGCCCCCATGATGCGCCGTGGGCTGCTGTGCAGTCTGAAACCAGGGCCCTCTGCCCACGTTGCCTTATGTCTTATGTCTTATTATGTGCCAGCGCCCCCTGACGCTTCGTTTCTTACTTTCGGCCCGCTCGCAAGCTTTCACTTCCACCCAGCCTTGTGAGTGACACAGCCGCTCCAACACCGCAGCCCGCGGCAACAATGTTAATTGAAAAGCCTTGTTCTGAGGCTTTTCGTTACTTTGTGTCAGCACTCCCTCGCCGCGTATGAGGGGCGCTTCAGTAGCTTCTCCGCTTGGCCTGCCTCGCCTGCCAGCACGGGCAGGTCCTAGCGCCGGCCGCTTACCGCCTCGTATTGTCCTGTGCTCCCGTATTCAGACAAACAGGGCCAGCGACTCCGAGCCGAGGCCTCCCCAGAGGCGCGCGGCCCCCCGCACGGCCCGCACTGTGGCTGCTCACTTCAGGGGTGCCTCTGCCATTCTTCGTTCTGTTCCTCCCTCGTTTCTTACGGCTGCCATTTTGCCTTCTCGAGTCCGCGATTCCGGGAGCTTCGCTTTCCTCAATCCACCGTTCCCAGGTTTATTAAGATACCGGCTTGACAGCAACTGCTCTGCCCAAGTAGTCAAGTGCCCATATTTCTGGCATTAACAGGCCAGTGCAACTGCACTATTTTACAGGATGTGTGCAGGATCACCAGGAGCTCTTCCAAGAGCACTTCTCCTCACATGGCCTCCAAGCCATGCCCCTCATGGACACTTATTGACAAAGATATTTCGGGGAATGAACACTTCTTCAAATAGAACATGTGCATTTAAAATTCACAATCAACTTGCCTAAGTTATCGCAGAAAGAACCCAACCGTATTCTAATGCTTTTGCATACATCCTTCATGTGAGGTGACACACTAGACTTGCAACGACACTTATGAACCAGATATGGTCTATTTATCTATCTCGGATGAACAATGGCCTTGAGTAAGACTAAGGTCGAAACACATGTTGGCTGACCTATTCTGTGAATAAACCATCTATTGGAAGATTTTTTCCGAGGATATATTGAGGATATATTGAACTGATTTCTATGTTAACCATTTAGCGTACCTAATTTAAGTAGGCAGAGCGCGAGACACCCTAATCCCAACCTCATTTCCTTGCCGTGTGGTATGTACCAGGCAGTGGCAGCAGTGAAATCTGGGAAGTGTAGTGTAGAGCCAGCCAGGATCCAACTCTCCCCCATTATCAATGTTGGCCCTCAGTGGGGAGGGGGAGGTAGACTGTTTAAGCTTACTGCAGCTGGGACCCAGAGTAGCGCCCCTGCTACCCCGCAAGTTTTATTTACACATCTGACTGGATACTGGGGCTCCAGAGGGGCTGCACCTGGGCAACTCGTGCCTAACTTTGGAGTGCCATACTGATGGTAACTCCCTGCCCCTCCCCACTGACGGCCAACATTGATAATGGGGGAGAGTTGGATCATGACTGGCTCTACACTACAGTTACCAGAATTCCCTGCTGCTACTGCCTAGTACATATCTGAGGGAGTCAACCCTGCACACCTGCATCCAATAAGCCTCCCTGAAGATTGCTGAGGCATGACAACACGCTAGGAGGAAAACATCTTTGGACTGTTTGAGCTAACTGCAGCCGGGACTCAGATTAGCACCACTGCCATCCCTCAAGTCTTGTTTGCATATATATATATATATATATATATTCAGTTAAAGGGACGTTATGGTTCCAAGTAAAACCAAAAACCCGCTGAAATTCGCCAGTTATGGTAAGCTAAGCAACCATAACTCGCACCACCACTGTGCACTGCTAAGACTAACACCCAGGACATCAAAGATGACATCACAAATGTCATTGATGACATCACAAACGCCTGTCTGTAACTGTTCATTTCACTTGTGATGCACTTTTAATCACTCCAGGACCCGAACAGTGTCCGTAGAACACCAACGCGCATGCGCAAAATAGTTTCAATGCACTTGGTGTCCTGCGGACACCCGCTCCCTTCGCGGACATGTTCGTGAAGCTATCATGTGACGGCGCCCACGATCAGCGTATGTTCTGATTGCGAACACTGTTTGCATCCCCGAACAATTTAAAACTACATTTTCAAGTAATCTATAATATTTTCCAACAAAAGCTCACCATAGAACAAGTCCCACATAATAATCCTGAGTTTCTACATACTTTTTGTGACTTTTTGAAACCTTTTTTCTGTTCGATCTGTCTGCGGACAGCGCACATGTCTGCGAACCGCGCACAAGCACCCCTATAAAAGACCGCGCCCTAGAGCTCATTCTCATTGTGTTTCTGGCTATCCTACAGAGCACAGCGAATTTTCCTGCCAATTAGCAGATTTTCAACGCCAAGCTGATGGCTTTCTGTGGCTCCACTACTGCCACCTGGTGCTGTATCTGCTTCAGCACCATCCCACCCCCTCCACCACCACCACCTGCCCAAGGGCCTGAAGAGGGGAACAGGAGTGAGGAGGCACAGGAGGAAGAAGAGGATGATGAGAATGAGGTAGTGGAAGTCCCTACTACCCGCACTCGATGTGAGTCTTGTGTGTGGCAGTTATTTACCATTCGTGGTAATGGTCCTAAGGCGCGTGCAAACCAAGTCACCTGCAATGAGTGAAAAATGGTACTCAGTCGCGGGAGGCATCGTTCATACAGCTTTGGGACAACTACCATGAAGCAACACCTAAAGTCATTCCACTCGGGGGCCGTTTGCAAAGTTGTACCTTGCGAGGAGCGTAGCAGGTTGACTTCCTCTACTTCATCCTCTGTTTCCGATCCTGTCACCACAAGGAACACTCCTGTGGGACAGCGTATTCCTCAAGCTGCATCACAGGCCATACGCAATACTGATGACCCTTACCTTTCGAGGGTCACAGTTGTGTGTATGTACTGCGATGCAGTACTGTGCAGGGGGGAGAGACTTTGTAGTGCTTTTAAGGCTATCGTTTCAGAGCACGAAAAAGTCTGCTCACTACCCAAGTAAAACCCACTCTACATCTTCCTCTCTCCGCTCGCCCTTTCTTATCCCCGTGGTTGGTGTCCCCCCCTTATCCTCCTTTCACTTCCACTCCTAGTGTGTCTTGTATAAAAAAACAAAAAATATTTAAAACAAAAATAAAAAAATAAGGCTCTTTTCAGAGCCGCATTTTACAGTTAAAAAATAGAAGTGAAAATAAATGAAGCTGGACTCTGTGTATTTTTTAGAAGTCCGCGGACATCTAAAATTTTGGGGTGCTACCCTATCATAACCATTGCATTTTTATCTGGAAGAAAGTGGTGTCTCTGAAAAGAGCCTTTTGGTGGTGTTTATTTGTGTTTGAAAAATTTTAAATGCTCAACACCTACTATAAAATGGATGCTGTAATTCCAAAAAAGGTCGCAATGCATTTTGTACAGTTCTCAAAACAATCTGATTGCCAGCATAAGTAAGATGAACTCCATCTCTGCGAAAAATGTATGTACTACGAAACATAATATTTTCATTGTGAAAAGAGGACATGCCAAAATCTCTTAAAAAGGCACAAACAGCCTTATTGACATTGCGCCTTGCTTTCTCCATTTGTGGACCAAATGAAGAAGAACAAAGCCACATTTGTCTCTGTGCAATCGGTGAAAAAATTACTTGACAGTTTGGAAACATGTCCATGACCTTCCCAAGTCCTTCTTTCATTGCAAATCGCAAAGAAAGAAATTCCAGACACATGTCCTAAACTGTTCCCTCCACAATGAATTACAATTATGTCTGGATGTTGCTCTGTCTCCAAAGTAGCACAGAGAGGTAGCAAGTCCAACCACTTCATTCCACGTACTCCATGCCAGTGCACTTCCACATGAGGGAATCCAAGATCTACAGCTACTCCACAGCTTTCTGCTTACACCTTCAACCAATGTATCCACGAGTCTCCCAAAATCCAAATAATCTGTTTTTTGAAACACACAGCCATAGATATCTCTTCTTCTCTCAGCAAAAAGAGGATCTGAGAAACTCTCTCCTGGCACAACACACCCACTAAACTTTCCTGACCAATCCCTTTCTCTGCTCATTCTCATTTGCATGGCTCCCCAACACAAAAATCCCCGGATGTAACACCCGATGTTTGCGAACTACCGCCATGTCCGCGGACATATCGTAACATGAACAGTCCTTCTACCATTTCCTTTTCACTTTCTGTGCCATTCCCTCATTGGATATAGCTAAGAAGTCACATGAACATCCACCAATCACATCCAAGACCTCTACATCTAACTGCATCATCATAGATCACCACTTTAAATGTACTGTTAATCTCTCTGAGTACAAGTGTCATATCATCGAAAAGCACCTTCTACAAGAAATACTGTACAAGTCTCCAAGATTTCTACTTGCAGCTGCATGCATATCCATATGCATGAACACAAACTACAGGTATGCATATTTTCTATATAGTACATGTACAATTTTTATAGATTCATATAAACAGATTAACTGGTTTTTACCTTGTATAATCTATAAAATGAATTTACTGTAATTTTTTCCATCTCCTAAAATCAACTCTCACTTCCAAACCTATCTGCTATCTGCTATTTAATTTCTTTTTACACACACATTTTCAAAGCATGTTGAACTAACATATTTAAAGTACAATATGAAGAGTTAACATACTCAAACAAAATTGCATGCACACTGTATGTTCAAAAATCAAACAACAAAACATTTATTTACTTATATTTATATACTGCACAAGCAGCCCATGGCATTGAGGCGCTGTTACTTACAAGAGCTTAGTTACAGAAATAGTGGTATTCAGTGGTACATTATGAATTCCACAAGGCATACAAATGATATTTTGGTTGGTACAGTTAGTCATTACAATAAAGTTTATGTATTAAGAACATATGATATGTATTCAACTGGTGCGACGCATCTTATGTGAATAAGATAGTTTTTCATGATTTTGAGGAAGGCGCGGAGGGTCGATGTCAATTAAAAAAGTCAATGTCTAAATTAAAAACAATGCTATATACAAACAAAATTTGTTTTCTTTACAATTGCAGTGAAGACCATTCTCCTGAAAAGAAGCAACCGAATTTGAAGTACAAAGAACTAAGAAGAAACCTGCTCATTTAAAAAAAAGTAAGTTGAATACCACCATATTATTTGTACTATTATTTAAACACACTGTAATGTTAATTCATCCTATTTCTGTGTCTAAAAATAGAGATTGTGCGCCATTCTGTCTACAAATCCCCATTTCTTAAACAGAGATTTACAGGCAGAATGACGCACAATTTCTTAGTTTTCGACACACAAATAACCCAACTCAACCCCTAGAATTGTCATATTATAGAACAAACAACTGTTTTAATTGCATATCATTAGATTTACTATTTCTACTTCTCCACACCACCAGCTTACTTTCTACTATCATCTCATCTGAACCCCAGTTTAGTAGCACATAAATTCAAGAATAACCATCCCAACTAGTTGTAGTTGCCAAATGCACAATCACACACCATTACATACATCTTTATTATCTTACTCAAACAGCACACATACATTAAGAACACCCCAACCCATACCTTCTTTATTTTTTTCAACAGACCCTAAAGAATACCTACCAAAAATCAAGTCCGTAGAAAGAAACGCAGAAACAGAGCAAATGAAAATAGAAGTGTCCAAAACAAGCATCCATCTCTACCAGAATTTGTAAAAAAAAGTTAAAACAAAACAGCTAATAGTCATTTAGTGAAACAAAACAAGCTTCAAGTACAGAAACTTTGCCTCCTCTATCAAAATGTAAAACCACAAAACAATTAACAAAAAATCAGCTACCACTACAGATGAAACTGCTCCTATAAATCTTGATATAGTGTAAACTAAGCATACCAAAAAAAGCATTTTAGCAAAAATGTTCCGTCACAGAGTCCTGCAAAATCTTATAAAAACAGGAGAGAAATCAAACTCAACCCTTAAAACCTTTCGTAGGAAATAATCTTAGAAGTGTTGATAGACAGTGCAATCCTTCTCAAAAGAAACTTATTTATTTTAGTGTTAAACAAAATGAAACCACTAACAAAACTAATGACTAAATTACAAATAAGACTTCTCAATAAAGGAAATGTCAACAGAAATAACTTCTTAAATATCTGTGGAGGTGAATGGAGTCACACTACGAGCACAGAAAAATACTTTAATGAAGAAGCATACAAACAAAAGCAAACAAATACAATTGCCATACATAGCAGTGGACGAGGTTAAGAAAAAGTGAATAATACCATAATGGAACAAGAAATACTACTTTCAAAAATATCCCCAGAAAACTTAGAATTACCTCTCCATTCAACTGAATCAGAACGTCTAGTATACAAATGGCCATGCACGTCAATGTGTAACATTCCCAAAGAATATTTCAGGTCGTTACGCCAATTCCTCAATCAATATGTGAAAGGCAAAGACAAAATGAAAATTAAACTACTGCAAAATATGGATACCTGTCCAGTGTGCAAGTACACAGGACTACAAGGACATTCTTTGGCCTGTATTTCAGGACCTACTTGCAAAACCACTTTCCATTATATCAAAATGATATCAACACATCATTCAACTATAAGAAATCTAGTCAATAAACTGCACTATGCTAAAAGTCCTGCTTTAGCACTAGCCAATTTAAAAAAAAAATTCTTCTACATGGTACAACAAAAGACCTACTTGAAGAAATCGACTATATCCTGAAAAAATATTTTGCAAGTGAAAGCCACTTGCAGAATTAAATAGCTTTAAAGCAAATTAGCAATAATTCTATGCATGGCAACCTTCTACTACACACATACAAAAAAGAAATACTGAAATTTAAAAGTACATCTGCTGAAATACCAAACCATGTGTATGTATGTTGCCGTAGAACTTTCTATAAAAGTAACACAAAAACTGTAGACCTAACATATGAAATAGAAGACAATGAAGATTCCAAATGGTTTGAATTAGCTCTCTACCTTATAGCAGAAAACAAATATGAAATAACTGACCCCTTAATACTTTGCAGTTAATGCACTACAAAACTTGACAACAACCAAACTCCTTCACGTGCTATCACAAATAATTTGGAATTATATCCACTACCAAAACCCCTGCAACTCAATTTATATGAGAGCATCATAATTCAAACAGTGCACCCCTTTCAAGCAATAATACGCCTTCAAACAAAAACAGCAAAATTACCTCCCTCTGAATTAGTGAAAGGTATTTGTGGAAAAGTAGTGTATTTACCATTGGATCTAAAAGAAAATGTGCACACTCTAGGAGTGCAACGTCCAATGGAGCAATCTTTAATTATCTTAGTAAATGGTGTACCTACAAAAGACAAAAAAAATTGGCAACAACTGGTAGATTTACATAAAGTTAGACAAGCTTTGCAATATCTAAAAGACAATAATGATTACTACAAAGAAATTAATATTGAACAAAACTTGAAGGATACCACTGAAATAATTCAAGAGACACAAGAAGCTGGTCAATTTGAGCTCCTAGATCCTGCTACAATATCCAATACTTTAGACCATTATACCATTATACAATTCACCCATTGCATTCTAATGACACCGTAGAAGATGCACTAGAAACGTACCAAATGCGTCCAACAAAAGGATCACCAATCAGCATATGGGAAAAAAGTATAGAAGCACGTGCTTTTCCTCTACATTTTCCTACTGGCAAAGGAGGAAGGTACGATGATAGAGCTATTCAAATAACAGCATCAGAATATCGCTCATTACGGATGTATTCTGAAGGGTTTATAGTGATAATATCGAAAACCAAAATCTCGAAAACCAAAATCTCGAATACAAAAGGCCGAAAAATAAAATATCGAATTTTTTTTTCAATGTGTTTTTTTTTTAAAAGTGAAAGTGAACTAGCAACTTTATGTTACGGAGTTGCACACACATTAAAATCAGGATCCCACTTTCAAAATATGTCAGCTACACAATTATTACAAAAAGTGCGACAAAAAGATGAGGTTTTACAATCAAATATTACAAATCTATTAGCAAATATGCGTGGTACTAAAGAATACTGGTTTCAACGTCACAGAGATGTACGTTGTATGAAAGAAACCTTGGCCCACCCACTTGGTTTGTTACATTAAGTTGTGCAGAATATGCATGGGAAGATTTACATGATTTCCTACGCATATCAAACAAAAACAAAACAAACATAGATATACTAACACCTGGAGAACTTTGTTCTCTAGATCCTGTTAATGTTTCAAGATATTTTCACCATTGCTTCATTGCAGTGCTACACTGTATTTGTAATAAAACTGCTCCTCCCCTTGGAGAAGTGCAACACTTCTTTTGGAGAAAAGAATACCAAGCCAGAGGAGCATCACATATCCACATGCTTTTATGGATTAAAGATGCTCCTAAATTTGGTCAAGAAAGTGATGCCACTGTTTTACAGTTTATTGAAAAATATGTCACTTGTCAAATTCCATCAAAAGCAACAAATAGTGATCTCCAAGCACAAATTTTACAATTTCAAAGACACAAATGTGGCAAATATTGTCGTTGCTAATACAAAAACAAAGGGAAATACTACACCAAATGCTGCTTTGGTTTCCCTAGACCGGTTACAAAAACAGGTCAAGTGAACAGCTTCATGTCTTCAGTTAGACATAGGGCCTCATTACGACCCTGGCGCTAAGTGGTTAACGGCGCCGTAAAAGGCTACAGCGCCGTTAACCACTTAGCGCCTTACTACGAGGTCCCTTTGCGGGACCCGACCTGAACGGCTGGTCTAGACCAGCCGTTAAAGTAGGGACCCGCAAAGGGACTCTTGAGGTAAGTACGCTACCACAATTTGCGGTACCGTACTTACCACCTTCCCCAGTCCCATTGAGCCCTATGGGGCAAAAATGTGAATGGGGAAGGGCCAATGTTCAATGGGGAATTACCGCCCCACCAACCTTGGAATGGGTTTGTAATTCCCCATTGAACATTGGCGGACTCGTTACTATACCGGCACCAACCGTGGTGCTAATAGCGCCATGGTTTAGCGCCAGTATCGTAATGAGGGCCATAGTGTTAAAGGCAAATCACCTAAAAATACATATTGCATAAAAAGAACAGAAGAAGAAAAATATATCAATGATTACAATGCAATCATTGCCCACTTAAGGAATGCAAACATAGATGTGCAATACATTGCAGACAATTCCACTGCAGTTGTACGATATGTTACAGAATACTTAACCAAAGCAGAAAAAACAGAGCTACAAGACCTCTGGAATGACCTGTCATCAGACAAAACACTGTCTCAAAGATGATACAGCTTAGGTATAAAAATGCTCTCCCATAGAGAATGTGGCTACTATGAAGCAGCAGATCGTTTAACTGGTACTGCTTTGTATGAAAAATCTGAAAATATAGTATGGCTAAGTCTTGGTCCTGCTAAATCTAGAAAAAGAATTCTAAAATCATACGAAGATATAGAAACATTAGCCAAACATGATCCCAACAGCCAAGACATTTTAAAAAACAATTTGCTGGACACCTACCACCCAAACAGAAGTACCACTTTGGAAACCATGTCTATGCCACATAGCCCAAAACTTTACATACAAAAATAATATAACACCTGATGAAAAAAAGGTAAATACAGAGTTTCAAATTGTGAATGCAGCTTAGTAAAACTCACCAAACCAAATTTAATTAATCATATCAAATTTTCATTAAAGACTCCTCAACATAAAGAACTATATTACATGGCCCTGCTACAACTCTTTAAACCATGGAGAAAAGAAGAAGAAATACTAGATAACTATGACTCCTATGAAGACGCTTTCAAAGCAAATTAAAGCACTATAACTGATGTAAACTTTACACAGTACAAAACAATGTTGCACAATGAACATTAACACGAAGAACAACTGCAGGCCCAACTAGATAAGGACACTCCTGACAGTAGTCAACCTTCTGTAACAGGAATCCAAGAACCACTGGGAGAGCCACTAATAACAAATGAGGCAGAATTAGCTATGACAGTATGAAGATAAAGAAGACTTAACTATACTACAATCAAAACTAAACAATGAACAACGTAGCATTTTTGAAGAAGTAACAAAAGAAATTGCACATGGTGTACAACATGAAAACAAAGAATGCACCTGCCAAAATTACAAACCTATACTACTATACGTCAGTGGTGAAGCTGGTTCTGGCAAAACATTCTTAATCAAAATCATCAGTAAATTCCTTCAACAATTGACGAACAACAAACTGTCAGCTGTTGTCACTGCCCCCACAGGTTTAGCTGCCTACAACATAGGTGGTGTCACTTTACACCGATTACTACTCCTGCTAGTAGAACACCAAAACAAATTAGACTATTACAAACTTTCTACAGAAGCTGCAATGGAACTACGCAGAGTATTAAAACAAATGAAAATGCTACTAATAGATGAAGTGAGCATGGTCTCCAACCTAATGTTGGCCTTGATTCACCTCAGATTATAAGAAGTACTCAAAACACATTACGAAGAGCTCTTTGGAGGAAACCACATTATTGTTTTCGGAGATCTTCTTCAATTAACACCAGTGAAAGGTGAGCCTATTTTTAAAACATTAGGACACAAACTCTGCCGTAAAACTGTTCGCAGCATTGGAAATGTCAACCTTTGGCAACATTTCCAATACAGAGAATTAACACAAAATATGCAGCAATCTGCAGATCTCCCTTATGCCAACATCTTAAAAAGTATTAGAGTTGGTATATTATCTCAAGAAGCACAAACAATATTGAAAACCCGGCACATTCATGCACTTTATGGCCATAATGCATGTGCTACGGATGTTATGGGACAATTATCCCACAAAAATGTAAATTGTATAGCCTTAATGCCAACTCTTGCAAGCTGTTTCAAATTCAATGAAACAATGTTAAAAAAGAAATGCAACCAATAATTGAAATTAGCGCCACAGACAAACTAGACATACATGGTATGACACTACCCATGTGTGAACAAGCCACAACGAGACTAAATAGTTTAGAAAATTCAATCTCCAACACAGCTGGATTGGAAAAAATATTTAAATTATCCTTAAATTGCAGAGTAATGCTTAAAGATAACCTTGATGTGGTTCAAGGACTAGTTAATGGAGCACTGGGTACAGTTGTTGGCTTTCAAACATACCCACGTGACAACAACATTCAGTTTGTCAATATTCTCTTTGACAAACTTTCAGACGTGAAAAGGATAGGACGCTCAACAGCTCGATTCCTTCTCTTCAAAGACATGTATGTACGAGGAGTACAATTTTCTCTAACTCTTACATACGCAGTCACCATTCATAAATCACAAGGTCTTACCCTAGACATTGCATTGATAGACATTGGTAACAAAGTCTTTAAAGAAGGCATGAGCTACGTAGCACTATCACGCTTACGTACACTTGACGGTCTTTTTCTAATCAACTTTGATACAAGCAAAGTAAACGCTGATATTCCTTGCATTTTAGAATACAATAGACTAAATCAAACAGAAATGCAACAGGATGTCACTGCAAATCCTCGTAAGAGATTAAAAGAAACTAATAGTTCATCAAGTACCACAATCAAAAAAGAACCTATTAGGGAAAGTAAACCAGGTACTTCTTCAAAAAAGGAAGACAAACTCCAAAAAAAACACTCAGATACAGAACTATCAGGTCCATTTAAACTTTCAAATGTAAATGGTGTAAGTTGCTATGCAAATGTAGCAATGAATATTCTATTTCAATTACCACCAATTGTTGACAACATTTGCTTACACAGTACAGACCAATTGTGTTTGCAATTTTAGTACTTCATAGAAACGCAACAAATAATCCTGACAACATGCATGGTGTTTATGGAATAAGACAACAATTGGACTACATGCTGGAATGGTGAAATTCACTATAAACTCACAGGAAGATCCACAAGAATTTCTAATGTACTTACTACAATTACTGGAAAACAAAAACATACCTATAAATGAAATCTTCCAGATTCCATACATGTGGAAACATACATGCACTCTGTGCAACAATGTGACACAAGAACAAATCCCAATGAGCGCTTTGTATATGTATCAATACCTAATTGAATCCGTTCCATTTCAGCAACTTGTACAAAATGCAAACCATGGTAGATTATGTACTACCTGCAATTCAGATAATCGCTCCACCTTACTAATACAAACACATAGTAAATACGTAATACTAATGCTTCTACGTTACAATGCAAATGGTACCAAAAACAACTCCAAGCTGACTGGATTCACACATGGTCAAGTATCACTTGGTAAAAAAACCTTCACAACAATAGGTATAATCTACCAATCTACTAACTGCCCCAAGATTCTACAACAACTAAACAGATATCAAGAATACGCCAACTGGTATCTAACTACCACTAGATTTTCAATAACCAAACAGATAAATCAATACACTACATTATAACAAAAAATAGACAGAATACGCCAAATGGTATCTAAATACCCCAATATTTTACAATATCCGAGATAAATCAATGCCACTTCATTATAATTTCTTAAAACCAAAATGTATTAACTAAACTGTACTTAAACATTAACTACCCTTCTATTAGAAAACTATAAACTGTTACAATATGCCAACAGCTATATAACTGCCCCAAGATTCTACAACAACTAAACAGATAAATGAATACCACAAAATTATATAAAAAAAATAAACAGTTAGAATACGCCAACTGGTATCTAACTACCCCAAGATTTTCAATAACCAAACAGATAAATTGATACCACTACATTATAACAAACAATAGACAGTTAGAATACGCCAAATGGTATCTAACTAACCCAAAATATTACAATATCCAAATAGATAAATCAATACCACTTCATTATAACAAAAAATAGACTGTTAGAATATGTCAACAGGTATCTAACTGCTCCAAAAATCTGCAACAAGCCAATATATAAAGCATTAGACAGAAACAACAAGTGAACACTGAAAACAAACAAACAAATAGACTGTAGCATAACAAAAAACATTTTTTTTTAATCCAACATGGATTTTTTTTCTCCCACAGACCCAATGATTTTAGCAACAAACACAGAAACTGAGCGAATTGCACAGTACACTGGTTTGTAATCTACTAAAAATGAGGGTAAAAAAAAAGAAAATGTTGATTATTCAATGTTATACGTTGTTACAAAATACCAATACTAACATGATCTTTTCTTTTGGCACAGAAATAAACAAGAAATACATGTACTACAGTTACTAAACCAAACAGTAAGTATATTATATTAAGTACAACCATCACAGCACATCACACCCATAGTGACTTATAACTTTGCTGCCTATACATTTGATCTTGTCCATGCACCCAAGACTATAGACCCTGCCCACAACCACCACAGCATATCACACCCATAGTGGCTTATAACTTTGCTGCTTATAAATTTGTTCTTGGATCCAAAAGTTATAAGCCACCATGGGTGTGATATGCTGCGGTGGTTGTGGCCAGGGCATAGAGTCTTGGGTGCATGGCCATATGGCTATGCACCATCGCAGCATATCACACCCATAGAATCAAACATTTCAACTATGCCATATGGACACTTTTAATGTCCGCGGACATCATGAGTGTCCTTAGAAAAGTTTCAACTTGCCTACAAACAGTACGGACAGACATAGCGTCCTCAGGACACCCTTATTTCATTTATTTACGAACATCCCAGGACACATAATGTGTTCTAAGAACACTTTGAACATGCTTGCGAACATGTGTTCTTAGAACAATTTGAAATTGCTTGCAAACAGAAGGGACAGGCATACCGTCCTCAGGACACCCCCATTTTATTTATTGACGAACATCCCAGGACACATGACGTGTTTTTACAACACTTCCAGCTTGCTTGCGAACAATACTGACAGGAGTAGTGTCTGCAAAACACCCCCATTTCGTTTATTTAGAACATTTTAGAACATCTGCGTTGTCCGCGGACAAAGCGAACACAACAGGGGGGTCTACCACCTAAATAAATAAAACATTTAACCCATTTCTTACTCTCCCACCCTCCACAAACACTTTCACACAACAACACACAGTACTAAATAGTATTTTTCAACAAAGTTTCACCGCGCTGTCATTGGACGTCCACAAATCCAAGATGGCAGGCGTTCCTGAAAATCTGACACATTTCACGCTCTTCACCGTCCAATCAACGAACACATTGCATGTCCACAGACAGGACGCAAGCCGATTGGCCAATCAGGACACCGTCCGCGGACCGAACAGGGAAGTGTGTCCACGGACCGAACATAGATATCACTAATTTTTTGTTACCTACTTTTTGGTCATTTTAAAAGAAAACTACTGGACGGATTTTCACCAAATTTGCAAAAGCACGCTTTCAGGACCAAGCCCCTGCTCCTGGTCCAAATTTGGTGAAAATCCGTCCAGCAGTTTGGACTGTAGGCGTAAGCAAAGTTTTTTTCCCATTCAGTCTATGGGAAAAAGTAGTTTTGGGAACCCCCCCTATATTTTTGCCCCCCTGGACCAAACCTCACCGAACTTTGCAAAAAAATTCAGAGTGACCTATATATTTTTTGCAAAGTTTGGTGAGGATTAGCGAAGTTATAAACCACCCAAAAAGGGCTCTTCCTATGGAAACAGCAACTTAACCATAACTACCGTGGCTGTGTAATAAATATATATATATATATATATATATATATACATATATATATATATATATATATATATATATATACACCGCAAATCATTTTCCAGAAGCGACCTTCCATTTTGAACCATATACTCTCAGGTGTAATATCTCGAGTTTCAGATGCATAAGTGATGATCGGCACAACCTTTTGTTTAGAAAAGGCCATTGCAGGCATTGCCATACTTGGCTTGGATAATTTTTGTCTGAGACAAGCCAGTGGACAACTTTTGATTCAGGTCTTTAAAAAATGGTTTGTCATGTATGTTGTTGCTAATTTGAAGGCCTAAATATTTATAATCAGAAATAATCTCAATTGCAACATTCTGAATGGCTACAAATTCTTTGGACAAAAACAATTTTTCTTACGGCCCAATATCCTGATTTTACATTTTGAATGATTTATTTTGAGACAATTTTCATTTGCATAATTACTCAAGGATGCCAAGCGCTCTTGCAGCCCCCCTGGAGTTTTAGCCAACAACACTAAGTCGTTGGCATAAAACAACCAGGGGATTGCTTGTCCTCCTATACGTGGAGCATCAGCTCTACAATTCCCAAAATCATGTTGAACTTCGGCCATAAAAAAGTTAAACAGTGTGCTTGCCAGAATACACCCCTGCTCAAGGCCTCGACATGTTGACAACGGGTCCGATAAAGTTCGATCTGAGGTTAGCCTAATTTGCACAGTAGTACCAGTGCAATTCATTTATCCAAAATATTAAGTATTCCGGGCAATTGGCTTCCCTCAATTTTCTTAATAGCAATTTTCTACACACCGCGTCAAACGCTGCTTGAAAGTCAATAAAAGCAAGATAGATGGTTTGACTCTTCAGCTGTTTTTGTTCTTTAATGTCTCGGGAGGATAGCCCAGGGGCAACGTGCTCGCCTTGGAAGCAAGACGACTAAAAACCACTACAGGTTCGATCCCCGGGTCCGCGCTTAGAAACCTTTGGGTATTAAGCGCGTTATAAATAACCTATCATATCAATTATTTGCAATATGTGTAGATTAATGGCCGTTCCCATTCCCGCCATAAAGCCTGTTTGATTTGGGTCCATTATACCACCATCATTCAGCCACTTGTTCAAATCTCTCAGCAAAAGTCTAGCAAAGAGTTTGCTCGGTATGTCTAATAGGGATATCGGCCTGTAGTTGGTTGGGTCCTTGTTATCTCCCTTTTTATAGATTGGAATCATAATGGATTTTTTCCAAGAAGGTGGTATGCAATGAGTTTTGAGTATTTGATGAAAGATGCACAACAAGATATTTGCCCAAGCAATAGGATGTTTCTTAATCATAAAATTTGATAAGCCATGAGGGACAGTAGCTCGAGATGTTGATAATTTTGATATGTGAAACAGTATATCATCTTAATCAAATTTCAAATCTGTTGCTTGTCTACTTACTACTGATTCACTCTTCATTGTTAGATTGGTCTCAGCATAAAGTGTTTTATAGAAAGAAGCCCATACTTCTTGGGGAATTGGGTTCAGTTGGTAGATCATCTGTTCATTATGCTGCGTAGATTTTAAAAGAGACAAAGAGGCCGATTCATGGAATAATTAGCGCGGCGCAAGTGGGCAAAAACGTGCGAATCGCAGTGGAATAGCGAAAATCGCAGTGCAATTGCGAAAATCGCACGAAAAGCAGCGCACGTCGATTCATGGAAGGCCGTGCGCGAGAAAACCAGCGGATGTGCGATAAAAAGTGCGCGCCGCACGTTGGCGCACAGGCCATCTAACAGCGTGCGCCAGGTCACTGCGAAAATCGCACAGGCCACAGCGAAAATCGCACATAGCGCGGCGCACGCAACAAAAGTAGGCGGAACACGGGCGTAACACTCGGAATGGGGAACAACTTGCCAAAACGTGGGCGTCACGGGGGAAGTACAGGGCACAAGTGCGCGGAACGCCCACACGCTCGCCTACAACACGTATTCATGGAATAGAATAGGGGAAAAAAGCGCACGCTCAAACCAGCGCACAGGCACAAACACGACCGCCACAAGAAAGCAGGCGGTAGCGTCTCTGCGGCTGTAAGAAATGTGCGCCAAAAGGTGCGCCAACAAATCGCACCTATATACTGCCATGATGAATGTCCCATACTGTGGCCCTCCAGGAAAAAAGACGTGCAAAGGGGTACCCACAAACACGGACACCCGCTGACAAAAAATACGTGTGCGTGTATACCGGGGTGCGCGGGAAGTCTAACACGCGATTTCAGCAGGGTACGTGCATCACAGGGGTTCGCGTGAAGTTTCACACGCGATCGGGTCTGGGGGAGCGGGCTACGTGTATATCAGGGGTTCGCGTGAAGTTCCACACGCGAACAGCCTGGGCGCGTGTATTTCAGGGGTGCGCGGGAAGTTCCACACGCGAATAGCCTGGGCGCGTGTATTTCAGGGGTGCGGGGGAAGTTCCACACGCGAACAGCCTGGGCGCGTGTATTTCAGGGGTGCGCGGGAAGTTCCACACGCGAATAGCCTGGGCGCGTGTATTCCAGGGGTGCGCGGGAAGTTCCACACGCGAATAGCCTGGGCGCGTGTATTTCAGGGGTGCGCGGGAAGTTCCACACGCGAATAGCCTGGGCGCGTGTATTTCAGGGGTGCGCGGGAAGTTCCACACGCGAACAGCCTGGGCGCGTGTATTTCAGGGGTGCGCGGGAAGTTCCACACGCGAATAGCCTGGGCGCGTGTATTTCAGGGGTGCGGGGGAAGTTCCACACGCGAACAGCCTGGGCGCGTGTATTTCAGGGGTGCGCGGGAAGTTCCACACGCGAATAGCCTGGGCGCGTGTATTTCAGGGGTGCGGGGGAAGTTCCACACGCGAACAGCCTGGGCGCGTGTATTTCATGGGTGCGCGGGAAGTTCCACACGCGAACAGCCTGGGCGCGTGTATTTCAGGGGTGCGCGGGAAGTTCCACACGCGAACAGCCTGGGCGCGTGTATTTCAGGGGTGCGGGGGAAGTTCCACACGCGAACAGCCTGGGCGCGTGTATTTCAGGGGTGCGCGGGAAGTTCCACACGCGAATAGCCTAGGCGCGTGTATTTCAGGGGTGCGGGGGAAGTTCCACACGTGAACAGCCTGGGCGCGTGTATTTCAGGGGTGCGCGGGAAGTTCCACACGCGAATAGCCTAGGCGCGTGTATTTCAGGGGTGCGGGGGAA